>NC_139704.1:3789069-4081504 GCF_964188405.1 Protomyctophum parallelum | reverse complement strand
GTGTAACTAAGCAGTTCTCAAAGTTTTTCATGTCAAGGACTGCCAACATTATATGTATTTATAGCCACGGATCTGAAAATGCTTTGTGCCAGGCAAACAAAGCCAGATTAGCAAATAAAATAAATCTCAAAATCATCTTAAAATTTGTGATGCTACATTAACCAGTCTTTCTGGGAACCCCCTGGTACCCCCCCTCCCCAAGGACCCCAAGGACCCCTGGCCCAGGGGCCCTGGGGTCCCTGGACCCAACTTCACTTTGAGAAACAGATGCTGTAACTGGCATGTTTCCAGTTCAAGGACTGCATTTATCAACACACAGCATTCATTCATGTGGATGCCAGCATATATGTTAAATCAGTGCATTCCCAAACACTGTAGCTCAAAAGACCCCAAACGAGAAATTAGACGTTTGCCCGGCACCCCAACCTAATGAAAATAGCAGATCTACAAGCGCACAACGCGCCAAACACTTTGCGGCACGTTGCAAAGCTTGTAGATTGGCTATATTCACCACTTCATTATATTTGTCTTAAATTTATGGAATGTCTTTGATGATTTGTTTTGTTTGTTTATTTATTAATTTTTAATGTAGCTAGTCCAAGATTATTATTATTACTATTATTATTTGGGGGGGGGGGGGGGGGGGGGGTGGGCTCACTGTTTGGAACCAGTGGGTCTGTGACGTGTTTCTAAGCAAAGTTATGTGGTTGGACAGGTTATGTAATTGCCTGTTATGTATGTACTGTACCTCCCTTCCTTGAATGAATTCAATAAGTATGGCACATTACCAGTAAGGAAGTACTTACTTAGAGGACGACATCACCACTTTTCAACCTATCTTCATATAATTGGTCCTCACTAATGTAATGTTCATGTTAAAATAGCACAATTGGCTGTGCATGGGCAGTTCAGAGACCCGTCTTCCAGTGACATCATCGTTAGGCAGATATCTTTTTTATTTTCTTTAGATTGGCCAGAATGATGGCTTCCATTATGGAATTGTAACTTTTCAGGAATAGAAAGGCTGCAGTTTCTATTTAGCTTGGATTCCCCATTGATAATGTCACTGGAGGAACAGGTTTCTGAACTGCCCACAGCTCTCCTATGACACAGACACGAAGTGGTGAAGTTGTCCTTTAAGGAAATTCAAATGTTCAAATATATAGAAAACTTGCTTAACAAGGAAAAGGTCTGTAATCTGTTTAGAATACATCTGTCAAAAGCGCAACAATGTCATCCATAAAATGGAGCTTAATTTGCTAATGGATGTTTTTCTAATAATAATTGTAATCTGCAAAGTTAACTTGTGACTAAACAGAAGGGAGTTCCACCGCACCTCAAGCCTGTGGTAGGCTAATCTGGTGCATCTCAGAGGCAAGGACAGGTATAGCAAGAGGAAGGAAGGCACTGGAGCAACTCAGACAGTTTAACCAATTCTGACCTGAGATCAGATTCATACGAGGTTTCCGCCGGACACACACTGGTCTGATGAACCCATTCTGACCTGAGATCAGATTCTAAAAAAAATTCAGTCGTTCTTCGATTTTTTCAAAAATAGCAGACCTACAAGCTCGTATCGCGCCACTCGGTGGCGCGATATGAGCTTGTAGATCTGCTATTTTTAAATAGCTAAAGCATAACATGACGCCGACACCAAAATGGGTGCCCGGTCAGAATAGGTTAAGCCCTTTTTAATTCACAGGGTGCAAGTAATACAATTGACAACGTTTCGAATCGATGTATCGGTCACATCTTTGTCAAGTCATGCCTGAACTCTCTGAGTTGCTCCAGTGCCTTATTCCTTCCTCTTAACTTGTGACTAAAGTCTTCAATAATTATACAGTACAAAAAAAAGAAAAAGCCCCTGAGATGTAGGCTATACTGTAGTGGAGTAAAAGGTATAGAAACTGGAGGAGACGTAATATCCGTGGAAGGCATACAAAGGGTAACCAACACAAACAAACTCACATTATAGCTGAATAGTAGGGCACAGTCTGTTTCACATGCTGACGCATAACGACAAAGTGAATGCACCTACAGTATGCTTCCATGAATGGTGCTAATTGTTTACAGCCCTCTGCCATTTTCCCTCTGTCCGTCTGTCTGTCTGTGTACATGAATTAGCATCACTACATTTTACGAATCATAGTAATGGACATGCTGTATTGTGCACTGTTTCTATTGTTAGTTACTATATTGACTCTTGAGTCATTACTATAGTCATTGTGATCAAATATCAATGTGCCAAAGTGAATATGCACGTTCATCGTGCACGCGCACAGCCACGCATGCACGTGACGTTCATGCGTGCGCACGTGTATACGCACCATAGGTGTGTTGCGTACGACCGATGGCAATGGCCCGATTGACAAACGTCGCGTTTTCTAATTGGTTAGATGCGCATGTTCACGTAAGAACATTATTAGCATTTACGAAAACTTGGGACAATTGCGTAGTGAATGTTGAAAACCAGTGTTTGTCAAATTTACGTCATGACACTTTTAGGGCCCCCGGCTAAATGAAACCATATGGACGCTTGCAGGTTCATTAGATTTTTTTCGTTTAATCTTTCGCTCTCAACAGTTAAATAATGTTAACTTAATTAATTTCCCAAGACATCTACACAATTGGAGAATGTAGAAGAATTGTTATTTTGATTTGTTTATTTGCCTGTTGTCTCTCCTAATGGTACCAACATCAATACAGCGTGGAATTGTGGACAAGATCTTATCCAACGATACAATACAATATTCCAAGTCTTTGGTCTGAGAGGCTATAGATCTCATCAAATAATGGACCTTAATTGATATGAAAAGGGTTGAGATCGAAGCACAGCTGTATACAGCATGATGGCTGACGCAGCTTTAGAGCGGTATAACGATCGAGGGGGTTGGCTGTCTGGCATATCAGACCATATCTATGGTCTCTGTCGGGTGAAAACCTCATGTACATGTATAGCCTATATGTCCAAAACTGCTACTTTTCAAAACAGAAAAGGTATCAGATCTACAAGCTCGAAACGCTATACTTTTGTCGCTTTTTGTAGAGTGATCAAGTAGGGGGTAGGTAGTGCGTGACGTTAATTCACAACATAAAATAAAAGTTAGATATCAAAAAGGAGATGAGAGGTGTCTGCCACTAGACAGAGCGACGATATGCATGTATGTGTGTAGAGTGTGTGAGGAACAGAGGGGTCTCTGTGTGTAGTGGACTGCATGCGTTCAGGAGGTGACAGCCAGGGGGCCCTGTGCTGTGAGGACGGAGGAGGGCTGAATAACAGGAGCCTGAGTGTTGCTTGTAAACCAACACCGGTGGGGTTGGTTTTACAGGCACTGGGCAAACGTGTGCGTGCGTGCGTGCGTGCATGTCGTTGTGTGTGTCCCAGAGATTTAAAAAAAAGTGTGTCTATAATGCATATTTGTCTGCAGGAAACCTCATTATGTTCGCTTCAAGCTTGTAGATCTGTTATACTTTTGAAGTGAGCGTGCTTTTGTGTGACGCAGTAGTGCGATCAAGTATACAGGGTGTTAATTTGAAACACACACACACACACACACACACCACACACACACACACACACACACACACACACACACACACACACACACACACACACACACACACACACACACACACACACACACACACACACAAAGTTAGAATATGGACATATTAGGTTTTTTCCCGAGCGCGACGAAGTGTGCGCTTGAAAATGCGCACGGCACCGGGAGGGAGCGCTCACTCACCTATTAGTTTGTATTGCATTGTGCGCTCTATATCCGAACGCGCCCAATATCAAACATGGGGACGGACGACGGGGGTCCTTGGAAAAAGGAAAAAGGATAAGGGGGTTAGTATAGAATGGAATGAGCCAAGGAGGGATGGATGGATGGATGGATGGCTGGGACGGGTGCACAGCGTGTGGGTGTGGGCATTCGGCCGGTGTGTGCCACATCATCACTAGGATACTGAGGGCCACACACTGGACACATTGTCCATGTGCACTACCTCCCTCTCTCTCTCTCTCTCTCTCTCTCTCTCTCTCTCCCTCTCTCTCTCAATGCAGGCTCTTTTAGCCAGCCCCCCCCCCCCCCCCCCCCCCCCCCCCCCCCCCCCCAGTCACACTTAGTCAGTGACTGGAGGGGCCCACATTACATATGGTCAAGAAAAATGAATGAAGTCATTCAACGACGCTGTTCTTCTCACTCAGGAATTTATTACAGCTGCAGATCCAGGTCTTGTTTTAACAAATACAACATTATTTTAACCAATCTGTACGGTTTATACGAGACTCCGAGAGTAGTTTTTTTTGTTTTAGCTTGAGACATAATAAAAGAGGGATTTGATGGTGTCTCTCCCTAAGAAAAATAATATCGTGATTTACCGTCACTTAATCCTATTTCATGATCTGTGAGAATAGCCGATCTACATGCACGTTCCACAATGCGTTGCATCAATAGTTAACCCATTCTGACCTGAGATCAGATTCATACGATTTTTCAAAATAGCAGACCTACAAGCTCGTATCGCGCCACTCGGTGGCGCGATATGAGCTTGTAGATCTGCTATTTTTCAATAGCAAAAGCACAACATGATGCCAACACCAAAATGGGTGCCCGGTCAGATATGGTTAATAGAACCATGAGACCAAATGGACCTTACAGAGTGCAAAATATAAATGGGACCAAAATAGACCCTTATCGGCCAGCATACCAAACTGGGTGACCTTGACATTTGATCATGTTCTAAGCAGTGTTCATTTTTGTACGTCTTTGTCATATTTTAAGTTATCTGAAATGTTTTCGTTGTAGTCTAGTTTTAGTTGACTAAACATCACAAGATCTTAGTTGACAAAATCTACAGTTGATTAACCCATTCTGACCGGGCACCCATTTTGGTGTTGGCATCATGTTATGCTTTAGCTATTTTTGAAAAATCGAAGAACGACTGACATTTTTAGAATCTGATCTCAGGTCAGAATTGGTTCATCAGACCAGTGTGTGTCCAGTGGAAACCTCGTATGAATCTGATCTCAGGTCAGAATGGGTTAAACTTTAGTTGACAAAAATGTATGTCGGCCGGCCTTGATATGGCGTCGTAATGCCTGATTTACACTTGGCTGTGCGCCAAAAATAGCCCGTCTACGAGCTCCACAACGCACTGCGTTGTGAGCTCATACTGTAGATCGGCTTTATTTTCAGAGATTTGTTTTACTTCGTTTTCGCCAGGGACAAAAAGACGCCGACGAAACGAACGGCGGTTCTTCTAGCACTAAGCAGCATTGTTTGTGATGCAGGACCTGAACAGATCCACCAACGTCGTGTACCAAGCGCACCACGTGAGCCGGAGCAAACGAGGCCAGATCGTCGGGACCCGAGGAGGCTTCAGAGGATGCACCATCTGGCTGACAGGTAATAAAGCATTCTAATAGGGCTATGCTGCTGCTAGGGCCATTCCTTTATCAAAATGACAGTGTTTGTTATAATCGATTAATAGGGCTGCTGCTGGGGCCATTCCTTTATCAAAATGACAGTGTTTGTTATAATCGATTAAAAGGTAGGGTATAAGTGATTTTCTTTGGTTAAAAATAATTGTTAAATAATTATATTCTGATAGTTCTTATATAGTGTTTGCTCAGTAACAAGTGTCTCCATGTCTCTCCAGCTCTTTAATAAAGGATACCAATTTTTATCCAATCAGGATAGAGAACTATAAAGATACAGATTAAACAAGTGAAATTGGACGTGATGGCACTGGATTCTGGAACTCTAGAGAAATTAAGCTGATACATGGGTACTCTCTCCTGATTGGTTTAAATGCTAAGGACAAGGATCAACAATGGCATTTGTGTGAGAGGCTATTTACCATGTTTGTCCTTTAACCCATTCTGACCGGGCACCCATTTTGGTGTCGGCATTATGTTATGCTTTAGCTATTGAAAAATAGCAGATCTACAAGCTCATATCGCGCCACCGAGTGGCGCGATACGAGCTTGTAGGTCTGCTATTTTTGAAAAAATCGAAGAACGACTGACATTTTTTTAGAATCTGATCTCAGGTCAGAATGCGTTAAATCAGACCAGTGTGTGTCCGGCGGAAACCTCGTATGAATCTGATCTCAGGTCAGAATGGGTCAAACCTATATAACGTCAAATAAATCAAATCAAATCCACCGTCATGCACAACGCAGGTCTGTCCGGCGCCGGTAAGACCACCATCGGCTTTGCCCTGGAGGAATACCTGGTGTCCCACGCCATCCCCTGCTACTCCCTGGACGGAGACAACATCCGCCACGGCCTCAACAAGGACCTGGCCTTCTCCGCCACGGACCGCGAGGAGAACATCCGCCGCATCGCCGAGGTGGCCAAGCTGTTCGCCGACGCCGGCCTGGTCTGCATCACCAGCTTCATCTCTCCATACTCCAAGGTTATTAGTGAGCACTAACTATGAGACCCTGCAGATCATGTCTGTGTGTCCGTGTGTCTGTCTGTCCCCCTGTTACACCACCCGCCCGCCACCAGAGGGCGCAGCTGTATCACACAAAACACACACACACGCACACACGCACGCACGCACTCACACACACACACACACACACACAACTTAACTTAATTTTTTTTAACTTAAAATGAAAAAGAAAAAACTTAACTTAAAAAAAACTTTAAAAACACTTAACTTCAAAAACTTAACTTAAAAATAAAATCTTAAAAAAACACAAAAAAACTTAACTTCAAAAAAACTTTAAAACACTTAACTTCAAAAAACTTAACTTCAAAAAAATTTCTTAAAAACTTAAAAAAACACAAAAAAACTTAACTTAAAAAAAACTTTAAAAACACTTAACTTAAAAAAACTTAACTTAAAAATAAAATCTTAAAAAAACACAAAAAAGATAACTTTAAAAAGAAAACCTTAAAAAAGTATGTAATTTATTCTAATTGTTGTTATTGCCATTTACGAGCTGCGTTCGCTTCCCGCGTTTGCGCGTCTTACTTGTTATCATCAGTGTCTGGGCTAACGGCATTACAAGTTATGCCGTTATACTGTAACAGTACAGGATACCTTTTTACAATGACATTCTAAATAGGTGGTGTGGAGGGGCGGTAAGATATTGAAAAGAGGTTAAGAAGAAAATAATTAAAGAGAAATAAAATAGAGGGTATTGCACATGCATAAGAATGGCAAATCGAGTGGCAAAGTGAATTTAATGTTGCTTGGTAGGCGTTCCTGCATAACTTTGTGTAAGAGAAATAAGAATGAACCCATTCTGACCTGAGATCAGATTCATATGAGGTTTCCACTGGACACACACACTGGTCTGACGAACCCATTCTGACCTGAGATCAGATTCTAAAAAATGTCAGTCGTTCTTTGATTTTTCAAAAATAGCAGACCTACAAGCTCGTAGCGCGCCACTCGGTGGCGCGCTATGAGCTTGTAGATCTGCTATTTTTCAATAGCTAAAGCATAACATGATGCCGACACCAAAATGGGTTCCCGTTCAGAATGGGTTAAACAAGCCCAAATTGATTAAATCAATTAATTACCAGATGCATTATTATTATCTGTGGGTCTGCTTGCTGACGTTATGCCACTTTTTAGCTGCGCTCCGCTGTTATGCTCACATTAGTGACCCCAAATAATTCTGAGGCAACATTGCTGGAGACGAGGCAGCCAATCAGAACTGCTCGACTAGCCATGCCGTGCAACAGACGATGGGATGTTATGGGTTGTTGCCAGTGGTGGCAATTAACTGTCGTGACAGAAATAATTAAGCTAACCAACCTCCAAAAACCAGGCAAGCAACTGTGTAGAAAAAGAAACAAACAATCCAAGTGTTGCTGGAAATAAGCAGACTTGGCAACCCTGGAGTAGACTATAGGTCGTGACTGGTCGCGTACATTTCCTAGTCATTCTTTAACCCATTCTGAACGGGAACCCATTTTGGTGTTAGCATCATGTTATGCTTTAGCTATTGAAAAATAGCAGATCTACAAGCTCATAGCGCGCCACCGAGTGGCGCGCTATGAGCTTGTAGGTCTGCTATTTTTTGAAAAATCGAAGAACGACTGACATTTTTAGAATCTGATCTCAGGTCAGAATGGGTTAATCAGACCAGTGTGTGTCCAGTGGAAACCTCGTATGAATCTGATCTCAGGTCAGGTTAACCAGCCGCTTTTCAAGCAGCTGGTAAAAATTGTGAAAAATCTAACCTATAGTATCGTGATTCGAATCGTATCGTGAGTTCAGTGAATCGTTACATGCCTAAGAACCACTGAAGGTTATGCGACTTGCCTTTGTCTTGATGGATGACATTTTTTAGCAGCCTTGGAACTTCAACAGATGTCTCTGTTGGGTTGGGTTTCTTTTATGTATATAATACCAGCAGGCACACCTTTTTAATGAAAATAGCAATGTGTGCCTGCAGGGAAATGATCATCTAGCCCATTCTGACCGGGCACCCATTTTGGTGTCGGCATCATGTCGTGCTTTAGCTATTTAAAAATAGCAGATCTACAAGCTCATATCGCGCCACCGAGTGGCGCGATATGAGCTTGTAGGTCTGCTATTTTTTGAAAAATCGAAGAGCGACTGACATTTTTAGAATCTGATCTCAGGTCAGAATGGGTTCATCAGACCAGTGTGTGTGTCCAGTCGGAAACCTCGCATGAATCTGATCTCAGGTCAGAATGGGTTAAAGTCATGGTTGTTATTAGCAGTTGCCCTTCGTCTCTACTGTCATCCTCTGTGTCTCTGGTTGCATGCATGGATGCATGTGCAGTTTGTACTGTACTGTAGATCAGCTATTATACTGTACAACACCATCTTACTGCAGAGCATAAATTATGCGTTATAGTTCATTTGCGTTTGCAGTTAATTGTGTGTATTGTATTGTGTTGATCCTGTTCAGGCAGTGGTGTTTCACAACCATGAGCACCTGGTAGAGATACAAAGATAAGAACACCTTTATTGATCCTGCCAGGGAAATTCACAGACGCTAAAGGCAGTACAACAACATGACAAAAGAAAGGAAGGAGTGTTGAAATGTTTAAAGACCCACATCCATCCCCGTCTCTCTCTCTCTCTCTTGTCTACCATTCTCCAGGACCGTGACGAGGCCAGGAAGATCCACATGGGCGCCGGTCTGCCCTTCTTCGAGGTGTTCATCAACGCCTCGCTGGAGGTGTGTGAGAGCCGCGATGTGAAGGGACTCTACAAGAAGGCCCGCGCTGGAGAGATCAAAGGTCTGTGTCTGCTGGCAGCGTTCATATCAAACTATGTGCTGGTTAACCCATTCTGACCTGGGATCAGATTCATACGAGGTTTCCGCCGGACACACACTGGTCTGATTAACCCAATCTGACCTGGGATCAGATTAAAAAAAATGTCAGTCGTTCTTCGATTTTTCAAAAAATAGCAGACCTACAAGCTCGTATCGCGCCACTCGGTGGCGCGATATGAGCTTGTAGATCTGCTATTTTTCAATAGGTAAAGCACGACATGATGCCGACACCAAAATGGGTGCCCGGTCAGAATGGGTTAACGTTCTCTAATTTAGTTTCCTTGAAGATTTATTATATGATCTCCCTAACAGGCAGCACTTTCAGATATGCCACGTTAACTGTACCAGGTTATAGGCAGGTGTAATCAAAATGGCATCGAACTGATGCCGAGGCCAATGTCCTCATGGTGGTCTTAACTATAGGAATTTGGCAATCCTAGCTAGAAGTTATGCCGAATAAATAATGGACCTCGATATGACAAAGGTTGAAAACCACTGAAGTAGGAACTGAATTGGCTGAGCCATCTCTTAATGAAACTTCACCACTTTAAGTAGATGCTTGCCTCTTGAAGAGGGCGGTCGCCTTTTCTTTTCTATTCTGAAGATGCAAGTAGCCGGGCGCAGCGCACGCTTGCGACCAGCAGCAATAACTTTGGTCTGACTGATGTATTTATATGTGTTTCAAGCATTATGACCTGCTGTAAAACCTTTTGCCCTTCGGGGACACTAATAAACAACCTTGAACCTTGAACCTTTAACCCCTGTCTACTTCATTAAAGGGGTCCTCAACCGGAAAAGGGACGTCGGTGTTCATGTGATAATTAATCACATATCTCTCTCTCTCTCTCTCTCTGTGTCTCTCTGTCTCTCTCTCTTCGTTGTCAGGTTTCACTGGGATCGACTCGTGTTATGAGCGACCGGAGACACCAGAGCTGGTGCTGAAGACGGGAGAGCAGACTGTGAACGAGTGCATCGAGCAAGTGCTCAAACTGCTGAGGGACCAGGTGGGGACAGGAAGCACGTTCTATAACCCATTCTGACCTGAGATCAGATTCATACGAGGTTTCCACTGGACAACACACTGGTCTGATTAACCCATTCTGACCTGAGATCAGATTCTAAAAATGTCAGTCGTTCTTCGATTTTTTCAAAAATAGCAGACCTACAAGCTTGTATCGCGCCACTCGGTGGCGCGATATGAGCTTGTAGATCTGCTATTTTTCAATAGCTAAAGCATAACATAATGCTAACACCAAAATGGGTGCCCGTTCAGAATGAGATAACCTCTGCCTGAACCAACAAATATCAACAATTCAGTGCTAGAAAATAACCAAGTGCATTTAGGCAAGCATTGAATATTAATTGATTGAATGCTTCCATTGTGGTCCGGTACAGTATTCAATGAATCGACATAAAAGATTAACACGATGCATGTCATCAACAAACACAAACACAAATGATGGGACAATTACATGTTTTTAAGCCAATTTTGGAAGAAACCCAGTGATTTACATCCTTTAACCCATTCTGACCGGGCACCCATTTTGGTGTTGGCATCATGTTGTGCTTTAGCTATTGAAAAATAGCAGATCTACAAGCTCATATCGCGCCACCGAGTGGCGCGATACGAGCTTGTAGGTCTGCTATTTTTGAAAAATCGAAGACACTTTTAGAATCTGATCTCAGGTCAGAATGGGTTAATAATGAAACTGTCAGGATGTAATAGACATTTTTAGAATCTGATCTCAGGTCAGAATGGGTAAATGGATGCTGTCGGGGGCGTTCCGTGTTTTGATGGCTGAGTAGTTGAAGGAGATTTCTTTCCCCCATGTTTGTTCTACATTCAGGTGGTACTAGATCATGGTTGCTCCCTCTAGTGTTGTGGCTGTGGGTGTGCAGGGCACAGCACTGCACTTAATCTTTATGGAATATTGTACATTTAATGTTTACACACTAATCTAGTAGCCAATTAAAGCATAATGTAATTAACCCATTCTTCCTGAGATCAGATTCTATAAACGTCTTCTACATCCTGACAGTTTTCTGATAAAGCTATGTTTCTATGTCAGTCGTTCTTCGATTTTTCAAAAATAGCAGACCTACAAGCTCTTATCGCGCCACTCGGTGGCGCGATAAGAGCTTGTAGATCTGCTATTTTTCAATAGCTAAAGCATAACATGATGCTAACACCAAAATGGGTTCCCGTACAGAATGGGTTAAGTGGCATTACCGGGTATGTCAGCCTCTGCATCTTTTAAATTGAACAGCCTTCAAAATATTCCAGGTGAGGTTACAGTTGGCTTTGCACAGAAATATAATATATAATATTGTATACCTTTTTGTCTTTGTGCCCGTAGAATATAGTACCCAGTGGGGTTCTGGAAGAGGTGAATGAGCTCTTTGTTCCAGAGAATAAGCTTCACCTGGCTGTGGCTGACGCAAGCACACTGCCCACCATCACCATCACCAAGGTAACATGTTTAATAATGATTGATGGAATACTTTATCCCATTCTGACCTGAGATCAGATTCATACGAGGTTTTCCACTGGACACACACTGGTCTGATTACCCCATTCTGACCTGAGATCAGATTCTAAAAAATGTCAGTCGTTCTTCGATTTTTCAAAAATAGCAGACCTACAAGCTCATATCGCGCCACTCGGTGGCGCGATATGAGCTTGTAGATCTGCTATTTTTCAATAGCTAAAGCACGACATGATGCTGACACCAAAATGGGTGCCCGCCCAGAATGGGTTAAAGCACCTAAAGTAAAATGACTCATTATGTAAGAATTGGCCGTTTTTAAGTTTTCAAAAATAGCAAATCTACATACAAGATGCAGACGGAGCGGCTATTTTCAAATGGCCGGAATGAAGTGGTATGTTTTGTAATACTAATCAAAATCTACAAAGTAACTAGTAACTAATGTTTTCAAAGTAAAAAGTATTGGAAATTGGAAATACTCTAGTAAAGTAAAAGTACCTCAAAACTTTACTTAAGTACTAGAGATCAGCGGATGAGCTTTTTTTGTCACCCGAATTCCCGCGTGCATAATTATAATCCGCCCGTTATTCCGACCGCAATTTATTAATTAATCCAATTTATTAATAAATCTACAAGCTCACAACGCGTCGCTACGACGCGTTGTGAGCTTGTAGATCGGCTATTTATACGTACTTGTACAAACAATGTCACTCTCCACTCTCTCTCTAATTTGTGCCAGTTCATGGAAAATGATGAAATTAAAATACATACTAACGCCAAGATTTTGTGTGTTTTAAAAGCTATGATAAGCATATAGATGGATGCCATTAATTTATTTCCCGCGTTATTTCACCCGCGGTTTATCCAATATAACATATTGAATTGACCCAATTCCACCCTAAACTGCCGTTACCCGCGGCAACCGCGGCTAAATCCTTCCAAGTACAGTACTTGAGTATATACTTTCCACCACTGAATGACATCACAACCCTTTGAGATCGTATACACTCTCTTTGGTATTTTTTTTAAATACATTTAACCTATGCCTAAAATAGGGATTAATTATGAATGGATTATTTTATTAATTTATAGCATGTCCTCCTGGTGCAGTTGATGTGAGTGTTATTAACCCATTCTGACCGGGCACCCATTTTGGTGTTAGCACTATGTTGTGCTTTAGCTATTGAAAAATAGCAGATCAACAAGCTCATATCGCGCCACCGAGTGGCGCGATTCGAGCTTGTAGGTCTGCTATTTTTGAAAAATCGAAGAGCGACTGACATTTTTAGAATCTGATCTCAGGTCAGAATGGGTTCATCAGGACCAGTGTGTGTCCGGCGGAAACCTCGTATGAATCTGATCTCAGGTCAGAATGGGTTCATCAGGACCAGTGTGTGTCCGGCGGAAACCTCGTATGAATCTGATCTCAGGTCAGAATGGGTTAACGTATATATGACTTGTCCTCCTGGTGCAGTTGATGTGAGTGTTGTTAACGTATGGCTTGTCCTCCTGGTGCAGTTGATGTGAGTGTTGTTAACGTATGGCTTGTCCTCCTGGTGCAGTTGATGTGAGTGTTATTAACATATGGCTTGTCCTCCTGGTGCAGTTGATGTGAGTGCTATTAACGTATGGCTTGTCCTCCTGGTGCAGTTGATGTGAGTGTTATTAACGTATATGGCTTGTCCTCCTGGTGCAGTTGATGTGAGTGCTATTAACGTATGGCTTGTCCTCCTGGTGCAGTTGATGTGAGTGTTATTAACGTATATGGCTTGTCCTCCTGGTGCAGCTGGACCTCCAGTGGGTGCAGGTGTTGGCAGAAGGCTGGGCCAGTCCTCTGAAGGGCTTCATGAGGGAGAGAGAGTTCCTCCAGGTTCAGCACTTTGGAAACCTGCTGGATGGTAAGATTCTATAGGGCTGTCCCTCGACTCAGGATTGATCTAGTCCAGTGGTTTTCTTTTTTTTTATCCCATGATTATCCCATTCTGACCTGAGATCAGATTCATACGAGGTTTCCACTGGACACACACTGTGTCTGATTAACCCATTCTGACCTGAGATCAGATTCTAGAAATGTCAGTCGCTCTTCGATTTTTCAAAAATAGCAGACCTACAAGCTCGTATCGCGCCACTCGGTGGCGCGATATGAGCTTGTAGATCTGCTATTTTTCAATAGCTAAAGCATAACATGATGCCGACACCAAAATGGGTGCCCGTTCAGAATGGGTTATTATTATAATTTTTTTGCAGTCAACTTTTTCATCAGAGCTAGCTTTGTGAGAGATTAGTTATTGAGAAGCACGTTTTTCTATTATATCTACAGTAGGCATTATAAGCGACGACTAAATCGATCACACTCGCGTGAAGCGAGGGACGCTCTTATCATCATACATCGTCGTACATCACATTCCCGTGCTCAGCCAATCGGCCGAGCACATTCCATGCTCATTCATACAAACACACAAAGCTGTGGATAGGACATTAGCATGTTAGCATTAGCTTGTTAGCATGTTAGCATTAGCATGTTAGCATTAGCATGTTTAATTAATGTGTTTTTTTGGGGGGCTGTTTCAGGCGGTACGATCAACCTGTCTGTTCCCATCGTGCTGCCTGTCAGCACCGAGACCAAGGAGGAGCTGGACGGCTGTGCTGCCGTGGCGCTGGAGTTCCAGGGCAACAGGGTGGCCATCCTGAGGAACCCCGAGTTCTATGAGCACCGCAAGGAGGAGCGCTGCGCCCGGCAGTGGGGGACCACCTGCCCACAACACCCCTACATAAAGGTATACCAACCTGCCCCACAACACCCCTACATAAAGGTATACCAACCTGCCCACAACACCCCTACATAAAGGTATACCAGCCTGCCCACAGCACCCCTACATAAAGGTATACCAACCTGCCCACAACACCCCTACATAAAGGTATACCAACCTGCCCACAACACCCCTACATAAAGGTATACCAACCTGCCCACAACACCCCTACATAAAGGTATACCAACCTGCCCACAACACCCCTACATAAAGGTATACCAACCTGCCCCACAACACCCCTACATAAAGGTATACCAACCTGCCCCACAACACCCCTACATAAAGGTATACCAACCTGCCCACAACACCCCTACATAAAGGTATACCAACCTGCCCACAACACCCCTACATAAAGGTATACCAACCTGCCCACAACACCCCTACATAAAGGTATACCAACCTGCCCCACAACACCCCTACATAAAGGTATACCAACCTGCCCCACAACACCCCTACATAAAGGTATACCAACCTGCCCACAACACCCCCTACATAAAGGTATACCAACCTGCCCCACAACACCCCTACATAAAGGTATACCAACCTGCCCCACAACACCCCTACATAAAGGTATACCAACCTGCCCCACAACACCCCTACATAAAGGTATACCAACCTGCCCACAACACCCCTACATAAAGGTATACCAACCTGCCCACAACACCCCTACATAAAGGTATACCAACCTGCCCACAACACCCCTACATAAAGGTATACCAACCTGCCCCACAACACCCCTACATAAAGGTATACCAACCTGCCCACAACACCCCCTACATAAAGGTATACCAACCTGCCCACAACACCCCTACATAAAGGTATACCAACCTGCCCACAACACCCCTACATAAAGGTATACGAACCTGCCCACAACACCCCTACATAAAGGTATACTAACCTGCCCACAACACCCCTACATAAAGGTATACCAACCTGCCCACAACACCCCTACATAAAGGTATACCAACCTGCCCACAACACCCCTACATAAAGGTATACCAACCTGCCCACAACACCCCTACATAAAGGTATACCAACCTGCCCCACAACACCCCTACATAAAGGTATACCAACCTGCCCACAACACCCCTACATAAAGGTATACCAACCTGCCCACAACACCCCTACATAAAGGTATACCAACCTGCCCACAACACCCCTACATAAAGGTATACCAACCTGCCCCACAACACCCCTACATAAAGGTATACCAACCTGCCCACAACACCCCTACATAAAGGTATACCAACCTGCCCACAACACCCCTACATAAAGGTATACCAACCTGCCCACAACACCCCTACATAAAGGTATACCAACCTGCCCCACAACACCCCTACATAAAGGTATACTAACCTGCCCACAACACCCCTACATAAAGGTTTATATGTCTATGATGTGGATGATTCTATTTCCTGTATCTTTTGCAGATGGTTATGGAGGGAGGTGAATGGCTGGTCGGCGGTGACCTCGAGGTGCTGGAGCGAATCAGGTGGCAGGACGGGCTGGACCAGTACCGCCTCACTCCGCTGGAGCTCAAACAGAAGTTCAAAGACATGAAAGCAGGTTAGAAATTCAATTTACATAATGTATTTAATACTGATAACAAACAGTGGTGTGAAGTAACTAAGTACATTACTCGGGTACCATACAATTTAAATGAAGTACAAGGTATTTTTGTATTACTTTACTGGAGTATTTCCAGTATTCACTTTACTTCTACTCCACTACAAAGTATTTCTACATTGCGGTATTGATACTTCTACTTAAGTAAAACATTTGTGTTTAAAAAATATATATATCTCAGATTTATCCAACACTTTTCCTTTTTTATGTATTTTTGGGGCTTTTTCTGCCTTTATTAGATAGTGTAGGCTAAGTTGACAGGAAATGAGGGGAGAGAAATGGGCGGTGGCACGCAGCCGGTCGTCGGGATCGGGAGTCGAACCCGCGATACATCTATCTACAAGGAGAAGCAGTGCACCAAAGCATTATGGGAATTGTAGTCCAGGAAGGACTAGTGTAGTCCATCAGAGACATTGGGATAAAATCTGAAATATCTAAAAACCACATATTACATAAATAAAGACCCCCCAGAAAAGTGTTCTAAATCTTGTAAACGTCATTCACATTTTTTGCAAAAGGGTGAAGTGTCCCTTTTAAAGAAACCTTTTTATTTATCTTTTTAAAGATTTGTTTTTGGCTTTTTTCTGCCTTTATTGATAGTATCCAGTGGAGATTGACGGGAGGGAGGAAGGGAGGGAGAGAGAGAGGGAGAGAGGGAGCTAGGGTCGTCATGAGAGGGACTCGAGCACGCAACTTGCTGTCAGGCCAAAGCCTTATATATGTGGCATGCGCCTGGACCACTTGGCCAGCGGGCGACCCCACTTAACCCATTCTGACCTGAGATCAGATTAAAAAAATGTCTATTACATCCTGACAGTTTCATTATTAACCCATTCTGACCTGAGATCAGATTCTAAAAGTGTCTTCGATTTTTCAAAAATAGCAGACCTACAAGCTCGTATCGCGCCACTCGGTGGCGCGATATGAGCTTGTAGATCTGCTATTTTTCAATAGATAAAGCATAACATGATGCTGACACCAAAATGGGTGCCCGGTCAGAATGGGTTAAAGCCACTTTTAAATGTTTTTCAGAAGCTCTTGACAAAGGAACCTGGTGAAAAAAGTATAATGGTAAACTAAAAGCTTGCATGAAGCATGTCTGAGTTGCTGTGTTTATACTTCACTTGATGGCAGCCTCACGCATCTGTAAAGTGTTGAAAGAATGAATGCTGCAACCCTGTTCTTGTGCGCCTTCGCCCACTTTGACTTGTGGAACGCTATGCGTTCAACCACCCCGTTATGGTTGAGCGGAGTCCATCAGGGCTCTGTACCTGTTGTCATTTCGGTTTTCTTTCACCCATTCTGACCTGAGATCAGATTCATACGAGGTTTCCGCCGGACACACACTGGTCTGATGAACCCATTCTGACCTGAGATCAGATTCTAAAAATGTCAGTCGCTCTTCGACTTTTCAAAAATAGCAGACCTACAAGCTCGTATCGCGCCACTCGGTGGCGCGATATGAGCTTGTAGATCTGCTATTTTTCAATAGCTAAAGCATAACATGATGCTGACACCAAAATGGGTGCCCGGTCAGAATGGGGTTTAAGTGGTTGCGTTGTCTTGTCGGATGCTACAACAACTACAAGCTTGCGCTTGTAGGTCCACCATTTTCAAATAACACTTAAAGGGATAGTTCAGCCACCAAAAATATCTTTTCCCCCTATCGATCACTCACCCTATGGAGTATGGAGACTTGAATTCATGGATTGTTTTGTTTTGTTTTGTAATGTAATTTTGTGGGGGGTTTTTTTGCCAATAATTTGATGACCAGCAGTGGTTCCCTATGGAGACACAAATAGTCTACTTTGTGTCTCCTACCGGAAGCGCAACCTCTGCACAGCCGGTTATCAAATTATTGGCATATAGGAATGTGATTAAAAAAAAAACTAAAAACAACAAACTCCAGGGGCGTGTAACTGATAGAAAATAAGTTTTTTTTTCTGTGGGTGAACTAATCCTTTAAGTGGTTAATCGATTTGTCGATATATACATTTTATTAAAAAATATATATATATATTAAAATCCCTACTCTGCACCATGATTTCTGAACGTTTTGGAGTTGTACGTTTTGATGTTCATTTGCTGCTCTAGACTGTGCTCCCATCATCTGAGCTTTGATAATGACTCATGGCGGCATGTATGTGTGTAATGTACACTTTGCACAGAATGTACACTGGGAATGTGAAACAAAAACTATTTTACTTAAACTGTGTTTATAATGGGTGAATACATTATGTGCACTGTCCACTGTAGCTACTGTGTACTTATCTAATTCACTGGTTCCCAAACAGTGGGTCGGGACACGTTTGTTGGGTTCCTCATATTTTTAGTTTCCTACATTTAGTTTTGAATTATCTTTGCCTCGTTTATTTTGTCGTCTACAAACAACCTTTACTTTGATGTCGTCGTCGTCATCATCATCGTAACCTTTATGTCAGCTCAGAGTATACAGTTGGAGGGGCAGGCCCTCATTTTCAATGTAGCCGAGATACAGAACACAATAATCAACAGGAATGACATTCACAATGGAAGTGATCTGATTTTTATTTGAACCCATTCTGGGCGGGAACCCCTTTTGGTGTCAGCATCATGTCATGCTTTAGCTATTGGAAAAATAGCAGATCTACAAGCTCATAGCGCGCCACCGAGTGGCACGCTACGAGCTCGTAGGTCTGCTATTTTTGAAAAAATCAAAGAACGACCGACACAGAAACACAGCTTTTTTCAGAAAACCGTCAGGACGTAGAAAGACATTCATAGAACCTGATCTCAGGTCAAAATGGGTTTTAACCCATTCTGACCGGGCACCCATTTTGGTGTCGGCATCATGTTATGCTTTGGCTATTGAAAAATAGCAGATCTACAAGCTCATATCGCGCCACCGAGTGGCGCGATACGAGCTTGTAGGTCTGCTATTTTTTGAAAAATCGAAGGAACGACTGACATTTTTTTAGAATCTGATCTCAGGTCAGAATGGGTTATAATCAGACCAGTGTGTGTCCGGCGGAAACCTCGTATGAATCTGATCTCAGATCAAAATGGGTTTTAACGTCCACACCCCCCCCCCCCTCACCCCCCCACACCCCCTCCCCAGACGCCATATTTGCGTTCCAGCTGCGCAACCCGGTGCACAACGGCCACGCGCTGCTCATGCAGGACACCAAGCGGCGGCTGCTGGAGCGCGGCTACCAGCGGCCCGTGCTGCTGCTGCACCCGCTGGGCGGCTGGACCAAGGACGACGACGTGCCGTTGGAGTGGAGGATGAGGCAGCACGCCGCCGTGCTGGACGAGGGCGTGCTGGACCCCGACAGCACCATCGTGGCCATCTTCCCCTCACCCATGATGTACGCCGGGCCCACCGAGGTGAGGGTTTTGATCGATTTGATTGATTGATTGATTTGATTGAGTCGTTGGTTGGTTGCGATGGTGGAAAAAAAAATACTTGATTGTTTTACGGTACTTAACCCATTCTGACCTGAGATCAGATTCATATGAGGTTTCCGCCGGACACACGCTGGTCTGATTATAACCCGTTCTGACCTGAGATCAGATTCTAAAAAAAAATGTCAGTCGTTCTTGGATTTTTCAAAAATAGCAGACCTACAAGCTCGTAGCGCGCCACCGAGTGGCTATTTTCTGCTATTTTTGAAACTTAGTGAACTACTGATTTAGAAGACATTTGTAGAATTTGTCTATTACATCCTGACAGTTTCATTATCAACCCATTCTGACCTGAGATCAGATTCTAAAAGTGTCTTCGATTTTTCAAAAATAGCAGACCTACAAGCTCGTATCGCGCCACTCGGTGGCGCGCTATGAGCTTGTAGATCTGCTATTTTTCAATAGCTTAAAGCATGACATGATGCTATAACACCAAAATGGGTGCCCGTTCAGAATGGGTTAAGTAAAAGTACCAATACTGCAATTTTGAAGTACTGCGTTAAAAAGTAAAAGGTACGGAATTGAAAATGTACTTGAGTAAAAGTGCAAAATTATCAGCGTCAAAATGTACTTAAAGGACCACTTCACCACTTTTCAACCTATCTTCCTATAATAGGTCCTCACTAATAATCATGATAAAATGGCACGATCTTTTTCTACTCAGTCTGTCTCATAGGAGGGCTGTGGGCAGTTTAGAAACCGTCTTCCAGTGACATCATCATTAGGCAGATATTTTTTAAACAAGATTTTTTTACAAAAATGTTTATATTTTCATTATCGTGAGAACAATGGCTTCCATTTTCGCATTGCAACTTTTCAGGACTAGAAAGCCTGCAGTTTTTATTAGCCTGTATTCCCCATCGATGATGTCACTGGAAGACGGTTTCTGAACAGCCCTCCTATGAGACACAGACGGAGTAGAAAGAAATGCTCCATTTTTTTCATGATTATTAGTGGGGACCTATTATATGAAGATAGGTTGAAAAGTGGTGAAGTGGTCCTTTAACAGTTTGACTGTTTTTTACGATTAACCCGCATTTTAATCAACCCCCCTTCACTGCCGAGATTGTTGTATTACCTTTAGAGCATACGCTGAATTATTTGGGCTTTTAATCCGCGAAAATCCATCAAAAAAAGCTCCCGTGGTTTGTTATGATCTGTGTGTAGCATCCACCATCTTGGTGCATCCGGAAGACGCACACAAGATTGGTTTCAATGAGGCGTTGCATCCAATGCATTTCCATTGGCCTCAATTTCCCAGAAGCCCTAGCAGCCCACAGCATGTGACGATTTCCGGTTTCGTCATCACAGCGAAGGCATCCAGTCTCATACTCCGCGACGAAGACGGATTTTCTTTTGATTCATTACATTACGGCGGATTAAACACATAAAACAAAAGGCGGGTATGTCCGATACGGCAGCGACATTAACCTGGAGTAATCCATTCCCGGCACGGAAACTGTTAAAGTACTAAAAGTGAAAGTACTCATATTGCAGAATGTCCCATTTCACAAGTTCAAAATGTGTACAAAATCTATTGAAAATCGCAGATCTATTCTACAAGCTCTACAATGCGTCGCAACGTGACGCATTACTTACCAATTAAGTAAATTGGTAAGTAACTAGTATCTAAAATGTTCTAATAATTGTAGTGGAGTAAAAGTAAAAAATTTGGTTCTGAGATGTAGTGGAGTAGAAGTAAACGTACTGGAAATTGGAAATACTCAAGTAAAGTACAAATACCTCAAAAGTGTACTTAAGTAAAAGTACTTAGTTACTTTCCACCACTGATTGATTGATTGATTGATTGATTGATTGATTGATTGAATACTTTATTAGTCAGAAATGTAAACAGCACGTGGTACTGTCTGGGGGACTTGTTTCCATTGTGGTCCTATGCATTGAATTCATCAACGTAGCATAACAAATGAACACAATAATACACGTCACCCACAAATGCAAACACTATACTGCTTGTGCAAAGTAGACTTTTGTATCTATGCACCTAACAAACTGTCCAGCAGGGGTCAGCAGAGGCAATGCAGTAACAGTACAGATATTTTTGCAATATCTGGTGTATTTGTTTTTGAATTGTTTTAAAAGATCTAATCAAATCGAACCCCCCTTCTTCCAGGTGCAATGGCATTGCAGGGCAAGAATGGTGGCTGGGGCCAACTTCTACATAGTGGGCCGCGACCCGGCGGGCATGCCCCACCCCGAGACCAAACAGGACATGTACGAGCCCACCCACGGGAGTAAGGTCCTCACCATGGCCCCTGGCCTCACCTCCGTGGAGATCATCCCCTTCAGGGTAGCTGCATACAACAAGGTCAAGAAGGCCATGGACTTTTATGACAAGGAGCGGTGAGTATATGATGAGATTGTTCATTGTTAACCCATTCTGACCTGAGATCAGATTCATACGAAGGTTTCCGCACTGGACACACGCTGGTCTGATGAACCCATTCTGACCTGAGATCAGATTTTTTTTTTAAAGTCAGTCGTTCTTCGATAAAAAAAAAATAGCAGACCTACAAGCTCGTATCGCGCCACTCGGTGGCGCGATATGAGCTTGTAGATCTGCTATTTTTCAATAGCTAAAGCATAACATGATGCCGACACCAAAATGGGCGCCCGGTCAGAATGGGTTAATACTAGTCTGTCACCATTAGGGCTGGGTCATCATCGTGATATTTTTACCTGATGACTAATTGTCTATACTCAAACCACATTTATAAAGCACACTTACAACGAAAAGGTCGAAGAAACGAGCATGCACGCAACCATTTAACATGGGGCCCGCCCCCGGCTTGCGTCAACGTTTCTCAACTTAGCTACCCCTCAAATAATAATCACCAAGGTGCGTCAGTCATTTTCTGTGTGAAAAGGCCTTATAAGGCTGGAGGTTCAACTACTTTTAGCTCCTGTGATCAGGGCCAACACACATATCCGGTTTTTGGCGATTTGTAAATGAAAACATTGCAGGAACATTTTAAACATTGCAATGCAAATATGTTGATGGGCCAGCACTGCCAGTAAGGTAGAGTATAAGGTCATTCTGGCCCCAGGCTTGGAACAAAACAAGATAAGGTGTAACAATGGTGTAACCTAACCTGATGTATGACATCTCCATATTTGGGGCAATCATCTAGTGTGCTGCGCCCCGGGTGTGCTGAGCGCTTGCACTGAAAGACTCTACTCAGAAGTCGGGGTTGTTCAGTGTGAGTGCGTCAGGGCGAAAGCTAAGCTAACTAATTAAAAAGGCAAAGCATTGTACTGTGCATCACCATACAAGTGTACACCATTTACTTTGGCCCATGTTTGAACATTTCGTAAACATATGACATACTCGTCACATACTCTCTATTACTCTGTGACGTGACCACCCAGCGCACACAAATAACCGAGCACGTTCCCAGTGCGCATATATACGAACGCACTCGGGATTTCTTCTCCACTAGTCCCTCCCTAACATTTGTCTAGTTTTTATTTATTGTCAATATATGAATTAGTCATTATAGTTTTAGTCGTCGTACCTTACAAGGTAGTCGACAAACATTTTTTTGTCATAGTTTTAGGGCTGCAACTAACGATTATTTTCATAATCGATTCATCTGCCGATTATTTAAACGATTAATCGATTAATCGGATTATGACACTAATTTAGCTATGTTCTAACTAACAGAAAATATAATTAATTAAAATTTTCATTTGATTAGCTGCTGATTAGGTTGCTATTCAAATAAAATACTAAAATTAATGAAAGCAACTCATGGTGTCTTTAGGCTTATTCTGACTGCATACATTTGATTAAAGAATAACTGCACATGTGTCAGTCTAGAAGGAACAGTAATCTTCTGAACTCAAATAGGTCATTTAAAAAAGCCATATGTTTTGTACTTGATACTATAAATCGTTATGTGTCATATTTTGCTTTGCAGTCGCTACTGTGCAACTATCATCAGATTGTAAGGGAAGAGAGATGGATCACTCCTCTTTAATTAGTTACACTTAACACTGGATAACTATGGTTAAAAACTATGGTTAAGTGGGAAATCACCTATGATAAATTGCAAAAAACTAGTGATTAGTTGCCGATTCGATTAATTGATTACCAAATTAGTTGACAACTAATTGAATAATCGATTTGATTACGATTAATCGATGAATCGTTGCAGCCTTACATAGTTTTAGTTGACAACTATTGTGCCAATTGTTTTTAGGAAACAGCACTGGCGTGGAGGACTCCTGTCACACTGTTTCATAATTTTACCATAGATTGGAACAGCTTAACAGACATTTGCCGCTGTTTGTTTTTGCTCTACTAATGCCTGTATATATATATATATTATTATTTTTTAGAAATGCTGACTTTGAGTTCATCTCCGGCACCAAGATGAGGAAGCTGGCTCGGAGTGGAGAGAATCCCCCAGAAGGCTTCATGGCTCCCAAAGCCTGGAAGGTTCTGACCGACTACTATAGCTCGCTACAGAAGGACTAAAAACTCTCACATAGCTCCCAAAGGCCAATTTAAGCTTGGAAGCGACAAGTTTTTCATCTCATTCCGAGTACCTTTTTTCACTGCCTGCCGACAGTGGTTCTCAAACTTTCTCAAGTCAAGGACCTCTGGTATTTGGCCACACGGACCCCCATCTGAAATGTTTTTGAGCCCCCAGAAGAGAAGATTTGTGTAAAAGAATTTCAAGATTATTCAACGTTTTCCAAACAATTTCGATATTTTTCAAAGATGTTACAGAAATAGCAGATGTACAAGCTTCGTGCCGCGCTCTGCAAGCTTGTTTATCTGATATATCCCAATATAAGCCAACATATAAATGGATGAAATGGTCAAAATGATTGCGATATTGCCATATTAACGACATTTGCGGACCCCACTTTGAGAACCACTGGTCTGCAATTCAACGACTCTCCGGAAAAATTACCTCATTTTCCCCAAACAATCAGCAACACATTTTGTCTGTTGTTTTCGAGGTGACTGTTGTCGCGCGATGCACCGTTTATACACTTGTCGCTCCAAAGCATGGAAATGGCCTTAACGCGACGCATGGAGCAAAACACAGCAAAACAAAAACAAAAAAAACGGTCTGGGCATGTCTTAATAAACATCTGATCTTCACGCTTGTAGGGTCGGCTGTTTTCTAGCAAAGACATTTGGTGTAGGGATGGAAAAAGAAGGGGACCAAGTATAGACCCCTGGGGGGACCCCGATCAATAAGGGTATCATAGGGTCTAAGCGGTTAACTCGGACCGTGTATAAAGATATCCACCGGAATTAACCCATTCTGACCTGAGATCAGATTCATACGAGGTTTCCGCCGGACACACACTGGTCTGATGAACCCATTCTGACCTGAGATCAGATTCTAAAAATGTCAGTCGTTCTTCGATTTTTCAAAAAATAGCAGACCTACAAGCTCGTATCGCGCCACTCGGTGGCGCGATATGAGCTTGTAGATCTGCTATTTTTAAATAGCTAAAGCATAACATGATGCCGACACCAAAATGGGTGCCCGGTCAGAATGGGTTAAATTGCCGCTCTGGATTTTTATTGTGCATTATTATTATTATTATTTTATTACGACTTTTAGACATCCTTCAAGTGTCATGACTTTGATTGATAGATTTAGTTCAAATGAATTAATCAGTCGTGACATTCTTTCTCCATTTTCTTTTTTCACTAAATTAAACAACGTGCTTTGAGCGAGTGCGTAAAGCCCACTCAAGCACTCTCAATCTCTGTTTCAGTTCAACTGAAACCTTTGTTTTTTACGATCTTATGCATTTTAACTTCAACTATATATTTAACTAGATTGAAGGTAACGATATTCTTCTGCTTATTTTTCACATTCCATCAGAATAAGAAACATTCCTGAATCATTTGAGATATGTAGGTACTAGGTATTATCTTATCTATGGTGCTGCGCAAAATAGATTTAACTGCGTGCCATATTGCTACCTATTTGTATTACAATGGAAGTAAGTTACTTTTTTATTTATGTTCATGTTTTGTATTGTGTTTGATAAAAAAACAAAATCATAATAATTTAAGTGCCTTGCCTTTAACGAATGTAAACACTATGAAACCGTCATTATAGAAATGTATTGCTCGTGCCACAAATGGTGACTTCCGTTCACAGATGTCACTGATGCTATGAAGAAGGCATAATGTGTGTTTATGCAATGAGAGCAAGAGATTTTAAATGTCAATGGGGGAAATGTGTTGTGTATGAACAAATCAAGTGATGAAACTATATTTATTACTGTCAATCGACCAATGCCTCACTTTGAAACGTGCAGGCAAATAATGTTAATTGTATGTCCTTGAATGTATAGATTTAAAAGATAATGTCCTTTCACTAAATGTCTCAATCTCATTTTTTTCTATTTCTAGCAGTGAAGCTACATTGTTTTCTGGATCACCATATCAGATTAAAACACTGAAGGTTGACGTTTGTGTTGTCCAGTGATAGAAAGTAACCAAGTAAAAATTTGAGATACAGTACTTTACTAAATTTACTTGAGTATTCCATTTCTGTATGCGTTATTATAGCCTGCTTACTCACTGCACCTCAACTCAGAGGCAAATATTGTACTTTTTACTCTGCTACGATTATTTGACGGCTTTAGTTTGCTATAGCAAATTAGGAATAACACAAAACACCACTGGTGTCAGGTGGCGCGGGAGTACAGTTGTAAAGCCCGCCACCGCAGAGGTTGTGGGTTCAAATCCACCGTGGTGCATCCAGCTTCCTTGAGCGTCTATAACACAATAGGGCGCACAGCAGCTAGAGAGTGTGTCCTACAACGCTCCCTGTAGATTCCCCTGTTGCCCCGCCTCCCCGTTAATACTACTAGTAGGAACAGCGACAGACTGGCACCGTCTCTAGCGAACTTGAGCCACGAGAGGGTGCAGGCACATATACGCGTCAAGAGGCGTCAAGAAAACGCCTAGAGCAGGTATCTCTTCCTGGTTTTTTTAAACAGCTGATGGATGGAAACTTGTGTAGCGTCGGCAAAGCATTTCCGTTTTTTTTGCCAACGCTTACAAGTTGAAGCCGCGTGTGAGGCGTCATTTCCTTCCACCAGCTGTTTAAAAAACCCCAGAATCGATGCCTGGTCTAGCTGTTTTCTGACACGACAGTGTGCCATATAGCCAGAGACGGCACCGAGCTAAAGCGTGCAAATTAGCCATATGGAATGTTGCGAAGTTCGCTAGAGCCGACTCAGCCCCGTTCAAGTTGCAACCCGATAGGCAGAGGAACGGGGAGGTGGGGGATTCGGGGGAACGGTGGGGGGGGGGGGGGGGGGGGGGGGGGGGGTAGCAGATCTGCAAGCTCGAAGATCTGCTACTTTTGCTATTTTTTTAATTTGAATCCTGAAAAGCAACAGTTTTGGACATAAAAGTTATAGACACTCCCCCGTGTGCTCAGATTAAGCCAATGCAGGGAAGCTGGAAGAACATTGCTTTAGCTATTGAAAAATAGCAGATCTACAAGCTCGTATCGCGCCACTCGGTGGCGCGATATGAGCTTGTAGATCTGCTATTTTTGAATAATCGAAGAACAACTGACATTTTTAGAATCTGATCTCAGGTCAGAATGGGTTAATCAGACCAGTGTGTGTCCGGCGGAAACCTCGTATGAATCTGATCTCAGGTCAGAATGGGTTAAATAGCCTACGCCGCTCCACACGTCCCAAACTCTTCTCCCTTCTGGCTCCAAATTAAAACTATGGAACGCACTTCCCATTTCAATCAGAACTGCAGACTCACTCCCAATCTTCCGCCATAGTTTGAAAACACACCTCTTCAGACTCCCATCTTAGCCCGTAGCACTTGCCCTAGCCTTGACGACCTTATACAGGCGTCTGCAAAGGCTCAATTTATGTAATTTAGATAGCGTTTTATGTAGCATTCACTCTATAGTGTATATACTGTACATCATTATATAGATATTCCACTGGTAGACGGATCATGTTAGGTTCGTAGTTTACGTATGATCCTTGATGAGTCTGATGACTATTAGTTATGTATTTGTACCATGTGTTCTTGCTTAACCCATTCTGACCGGGGCACCCATTTTGGTGTCAGCATCATGTTATGCTTTAGCTATTGAAAAATAGCAGATCTACAAGCTCGTATCGCGCCACCGAGTGGCGCGATACGAGCTTGTAGGTCTGCTATTTTTTGAAAAATCGAAGAACGACTGACATTTTTAGAATCTGATCTCAGGTCAGAATGGGTTCATCAGACCAGTGTGTGTCCGGCGGAAACCTCGTATGAATCTGATCTCAGGTCAGAATGGGTTAAGCCAACGGGGCCAGAGATTAGCTGTCCACAGACGGACACACGGACGGACGGAGTGCAAAACATACTCTCCCCAATCCCCGCATGCCTTCGGCTGGTGGAGACAATGAGAAGATCGATGTGGAAGATATGGTTAGGACTTGAACATTGAAGCCTATAGCATAGCATCCCTATATTCTGGGGGGAGCAGCATTCACACCAAAATAGCAGATCTACAAGCTCATTGGGATCTTGTACATGGGCTATTTTCAGATTACCGCTATCTCTAAAAGTATAAAATAGGGTTTAATAAATGAATGTATGTTTTGTTTTGTGATAATCTACAAAGTATCTAGTGGAGTAAAACATATTAAAAAGTGCTATATTTGCCTCTGGTGTAGAAGTATAAAGTAGGCTATTGAAAGATCAAGAATGAAGAAAAGTATACCATCCCAGTCAGTGGCTTTGTGGTCAAATTGACCATCCCAAGATGAGGAGGTCGTGGTTTGGTTCCCTGGTCGTGTCACACCAACAACTATAATAAATGGGACCCAATGCCATGTGTCTCAAAGAAAAAACATTTCGAACAAGATGTCAAGTTTGTCAACTTGTTTTACTTGTTTGATGCAAGAATAATGGCTTCTATTTCCGCTTGCTAACTTTCCAGGAATCAAAAGGCTATATTTTCTGTTTTGCTTGGAATCCCCACCATGCTGCTTCTTCATTGTGCCTCTATTGCCCATGTCCAAAATGCTTGCATAGGCAATTATGCTATGCATTTTCTTTATCATTATAATTTTGAATGTAACAAGCATTCTGATGCTGAGAACATAGGGAACTAGAAAAAGTGGCCCTCGGGACCAGGATATGATCGTTTGTGACGTAACAGTATATTCATAATGCTTAGTAATGTTATAAAGATGAATGCATGCTGTGTTTAAAAAAAATGGCTGGCATACATTACATGACAGATCTGGCGTGATTACATGACTATAAAGATCACTTGTGTGATATTTTGATCAAATCTGAAGCACTAATAATGAAATGCACCTGCCACCACCTTCCTAATCATCATATCATACTATATCATCTACTAAAATTTACCAAATGTCTGAATGTGTGTGTGTGTGTGTGTGTGTCAGAAACACTGCCGTAGCTCCTCACTGCCTGCACCAATCACTCCCACTTTTCACACAGGCATGGTCGGGTTTCCCAAAGGACACCTCTTACACCATGGTGTAAGTGGTATGGCGTTGTACATGCTCAGTTGCCCTCTAGGCCACACATGAAGCCTGTGAACATAGGCCTTGTCATTAGGTCAGGTGGGTATGGGCCGAGTGCACTTTCAGAGCATGTTTTTTTTTTTGGCTTTATTTAATATTTTGTATGGAGGGACAGTCAGTAGGCTGACAGGAAATGGGGAGAGAGATGGGGGGAGACATGCAGTAAAGGCCGTCGGGATCGGGAGTCGAACCCGCGGTACACTGCCAGACTGGATTACCAGCCAAGGTGCCTGGACCACTGAGCCATGGCCCAGCCCAGAGCATATTTATTTTAATGACAAATCAATCGATTGTGTCCCGCCTTGGATTAATGGAACTAACTATTTTACTTTCCTATCAATCAGTATCACAATGAAAACTTGCGGACTAACTTGCAATACCCTGACAGCCCACCAGTGGGCCCCGGCCAACAGGTTGAGAATTGCTATAGTGTGAAATGTAATGTGGCTGCATGCATTTACAGTAAATCAAACCCAATACATTAACTTGTGAAACAAAACAAAGGTAGACATAATAATTCATGTTAGCACAGTTTGATTTGATTTCAACCATAATTTGAGTCCTCTGTTACACATTACCATCCGTCTTAAACCCGTGGGTAGAGAGTTGCAAAGGTTTGCCCCCTTTACTGAGAAGGCACACTGTCCAAAACCGCCAGGCTTAACCCATTCTGACCGGGCACCCATTTTGGTGTCAGCATCATGTTATGCTTTAGCTATTTAAAAATAGCAGATCTACAAGCTCATATCGCGCCACCGAGTGGCGCGATACGAGCTTGTAGGTCTGCTATTTTTTGAAAAATCGAAGAACGACTGACATTTTTTAGAATCTGATCTCAGGTCAGAATGGGTTGATCAGACCAGTGTGTGTCCAGTGGAAACCTCGTATGAATCTGATCTCAGGTCAGAATGGATTCATGACAGCATCATAACTGAACTGTGATATTGTTGTGGCTGGTGTAAATGCGTCATGATAAAACTGAACTGTGATATGGCTGAGATGGAAATCATTCTTATGCCCTGAAAGATTAGGTGTTTTAATGTGATTAGATTTTTGAATGTGGTAATTTTAGTAGTATAGGCCTAGTAGTAGTCGTAGTAGAAGATTGTGGGCTGTATTTTGCGTGTCTTAAGTAGCAGGTCTTTGGCCACTCGGAATAGCCAAATGGCATTGATCACGCCTCCAGGTCTTTAGTTTACTCAAGTTAGGGAATAAGACCTAGTACTTAAGACACGCAAAATACAGCCCTGTGTGTGTGTGTGTGTGTGTGTGTGTGTGTCTGTCTGTCTGTCTGTCTGTCTGTCTGTCTGTGTGCGCATGTGTGTGTGTGTGTGTGTGTGTGTGTGTGTGTGTGTGTGTGTGTGTGTGTGTGTGTGTGCGTGCGTGTGTGTGAGACACATTATTACTAGGCTATATAGCCTAGCCCTAGGTATAGGCTATACTTGTGAGGACCATAGAGTTATAAATAGGCTAGGTGAGGACCAAATGCCCCCACGAGCATTTGAGAGAGAGAGAGATTTTGTGAGTATACATATTGCCTAATTTAAGATAAATAATTATAGGACAACGTGCCGTAAAACAAGATGTGAGGGGGAGCGCTTGTTTAATAGAATCTTACCTGCGCAGGTAAGACACCCAAAGAAGAGGCCGACGCAGTGCGACGCCCCATCACGCACAGCCTTCTATTAAACAAGCGCTCCCCCTCACATCTTGTTTTACGGCACGTTGCAAAAATGCAAAATGGCTGGCTCGGAATGTCACTCTTGGAATATTTTGGACAGAAAGTAGCTCATAACATCTCTACGGGGGATTTTTATGAAAAACAAGCTCGGCAGATTGAAAGAGGATAATTCAAGCTTGGACTGCAGCTGCAATGTTGGTGAGTTTAACGTCATTTAAGACAAGCGGATCACAAACCAAAAATGATGAATAGGAAGTGGACGGAGCTTGTTGCAACTCTAGATTCAACCCATTGTAAAAAAATCTAGAGTTGCAAATTGCGGCTATACCGTGTAGGACACGGGGAGGCTTGTCGGAAACCCTGGCTGCGTTCACGGGGGTCTGGATGTTTCAAAGACTTTCAAGACTTTTTCCAAAATTAATCAGGGTACAGTACAGAGCACAGTACACTACAATACAGTAAAGAGCACAGTAGGCCTACAGTAACTATAACAAAAATCACACCCGTGTGAAGCGAGGTGCGCTCTTATCTCTAATATATTAAAGTCTAAAACTCATGTTGCTATATGATTAGGTGATGTAATGATGATGTAAAACAAACGCTGTCAAAACAAACATTCAATTATCTTTATTGTTAATGGGATTTAATGTTTGTGTTTAGGGACAAAACAATTGATTTCTCTTCATTGTCAATGGCGTTTTTAAAACAAACATAATTGAACTAAAAACAAACAGTAAACCTGTATATAGGTCAATACATGTATAGTTGCACCACTCACTTCACACAAGTGTGATTTGTTTCTTCTTTTAGCTGACAGAATGTTATCTTAGTCGGTGCACTTCAACATAAACACTGCTAATGGTTTTAGCATGCACACCATGATAGCGAACTGGATAGATATAGCACTGTTTACCCTGCTTAGGTGCAGCTGATCGTTGTCAGACCTATTATTTTCATATTTTAACTAGAGCTGGGACTCGATTAAAAAAAATAATCTAATTAATCAGAGGCTTTGCGATTAATTAATCTAGATTAATCACATTTTAATCGCATATCAATATTCAACCCGAGAACAGCGAGAAACCTTTTTTTTTATGTTTTTTGGTATCCCAGTGAATCAATGAATAGTGACTACAGGATACCACTCATTTTCAACATTTTACATTTTTTTTATATTTATTAATATACCTGTTGTGGAAATAATAATAAAAAGTCACCCCATTCTGTGTTGCCTAGAACTGGAGGTCTGAAAAAAAATTGTAACAGTAACAAGTACATCTCAGTGACATCACAAAGCTGTACTTACTTCATATTGTTACTGTTTTTTGTCAGACCTCCAGTTCTAGGCAACACAAAATGGGGTGACTTTTTATTATTTCCAGTTTTCAGTACTATAGAAAAGCGCCCAGTGAGAAACGTTCCGCAGTGGAAAAAAAGGTGCGATTAATTTATCTGTAGTTAATCGCGATTAATTTTTCTGTAGTTAATTAATCTAAATTAATCGCAATTAGTCCCAGCCCTAATTTTAACTCAATTGTGTTTTTTCGTAAATTATAACGCCCTAGTTTACAGTTTACACCCGACAGAGAGGTGATGTTATTTTCACAGAAATATTTTAAAGCTACGTATTGTAGCCTATACGCTCTGTAATTTTCATGTTCTGGAAGTGTAGATTTTTTTTAAACATTGAGCTAATAGAGCCTGCCTACTTGCTCAGGGGAGAAGTCGAGTTTTGACCTCCATGCAAGCAGTAGTAGGTATACCTCCTGACTGTCAACCAGGGGTTAAACCTGACCACTAAAGGGAGCAGGGAGACCAAATACAACAATTGTATAAGTCATATTGCATTAACATATACTCCACCATACAGACTGGACAAAATAACACTCTATTCACAAAGAAAGCGATATTCAGCAGCATAGCTAGAACCACTCAACCCCTATTTTATACTTTGAAGATTTTAAAATAGACGGTCTACATTCTAAAAGCTCACAATGTGTGTGTGTCACATCACAAGCCTGTGTAGATCTGCACATTTTTGGAAAATCTTTGAAAAGAATCTGCCTGTATACAGTATAGGATTTTCACACAATAACGCCATGCCCAAAACAGGGTCTGTCTTGAAAGTGGCTGTTAATGTCTTGGGAATTAAATTAACCTGATGTTAGAACATTATATATGTGTAGCATGAAGACAAGGTTTGCATTGGAGCGGCGCATAGGGCCTCATTCATAATTCAGAGGTGTTGCAGCGATATGAGAGAGGAGGACGTGCTCATCTGTGTGTGTGTGTGTGTGTGTGTGTGTGTGTGCCCGCGCGCGCGCGCGTGTGTGTGTGCAAAACTGTGCATGTGTGTCTGCATTACAGTGGCGTTGCATCCACGTTGCATCACCCTCCTGGGTGGTTCGTTTCTTTCCACAGTTTAATGCACTCCCCTATCAGTTGCGTGCGTGCGTGCGTGCGTGCGTGCGTGCGTGCGTGCGTGCGTGCGTGCGTGCGTGCGTGCAGTTGGCTGTATGCGCTCTAATTCCAGACTCTGATAACAGCCTTTTATTTGGTCTCGTCAGCTCTCTCAGCCCTGTTACAAGAATTAAAGGCCTGCTTTTAAAACATTTACATCAGTAAAAGGACAAAATATACTTACAGTACAAAGGTAAAAGTATTCACATTTATCAAATTAGAAAATATAGCACGGTTAACAATTTCCGCGCCAACTGCCAAGGGCCCTCAAATTGATTTGACCACGGGCCACCATCTGAAAATGTTTTGCTTAAATATGTATATGAAGGCATAAATAGTAGCAGGTGTGTAGCTATGCATAAGGCTAGAGTCTAGCCTTATGTATAGCTGCACACCTGCTACACACCTTATGTCTGTCTAGCCGCTAGACAGACATATTTAGAGATTCGAAAAGACAATAGCAGATCTACAAACTCGTGTCACGTGATCGCCACAAAATGTGAGCTTGTACATGTGCTATTTCCGAGCAGCCGCTGTATATAAAATACTGATTTCCATTCTGGCTGGACCCCCAGTGGACACCCTCGAGGAACACCTGGGGGTCCCCGGACCGCACTTCGAGAATCAGTGAGCGAGAGAGCTGCATTCTGGGAGTGAAATGTCTGTAACACTCTCAGACAGGACAAGAAAGCCTGATGTATACTTTTTAGTCGCATGTCGGTTAGGGATGGGTCCGATTAATCGATTATCGTTGATAGGACCCGAAATCGATTATGAAAATTAATAATCGATAATCGTTTTTTTTCCGTTTTTTTTCTGTTTTTTTTTAATGAAAATCTGTTGGAAAGGCAATATTGTCATCCAAACAGGACAGGGCTATAGGCCTACCAAAGTGTGCCAGGGATGTGTCTGTGTAGCTGCATGACTGAGTGGTCCAGGAACCACCTGTGGTCCTCATTTAAAAGATGGAGTTAGTAACCAAATGGACCCTTATTAACTCTCAAGAGTTACAATTATTGTTAATCAACTACATCAGGGGTTCCCAAACTTTTTTGACTTAGGTACCCCTTGGGGGGAAGATTTCTTTTATTTGTAGGGTTCATTAAAAAAAAAAAAGTTAAAAAAAATCCCCCCCCCCCAAAACTATTAATCGATGAATCGTTAATATTGAATTATACAAATCGATTTTCATTTTGGACACATTTACACATCCCTAATGTCGGTATGCTGTGCTCAGTAAATAGCAGATCTACAAGCTCACAAACGCGTCACAGATGTGACACGTTGTGAGCTTGTAGATCCGCTATTCACGGCACGCAGCAGTATAGGCGCAGCACAGGGTTACAGCAGATTTCCCCCGTGCACCCGAAAAAGAAAAATGTTAAAAATGAAGATTTATTTCTGAATAATTAAAAAATCACACCCGTGTGAACCGAGTGGTGCAACTCCCCCCCCCCCCCCCTCTCTCTCATTAGCGGGCAACAGTGCAGAACTATCCCTCTCTCCGTTTCTGGCACAACAGCGCCCCCTACTGGTACTCCTTATACTGGCGCTCATTAATGAACACATAGGTGGGTGAACACATAGGTCAACACATATGGGTGAACACATAGGTGAACGGAACACGGACATTGCTGTTCCTTGGAGTGGTTGCGCCACTCAAAAATATAATAACTAATCTCTCAAGATATTATATATACATTTTAATTTATTATTATTATTATTATTATTCTCACCGAATGAGTTCCAAGATTGGGGCTTAACTTACTTGTTAAAATAATATTTCAAAATAACAATGAAAATGGTAGGTTTTCTGAAAAGCACACGCGGTTTCCACGAAGGACGACCCATGAGTCTTATGGATATTATTATGAGTCCTGTGCCATCGACCCATCCCCCCCTAGACATACACGCACGGACGCGCGCTGCATGCACGCATGCACACACGTATACACACTCATGCATGCACGTATACTATACACATGCATGCATACACATGTATAGCATGCATCTCACACACAAAGAGATGTGTTTTATTGGAAGCCCTCTCTCTCTCAGTCACACACACACACACACACACACACACACACACACACACACACACACACACACACACACACACACACACACACACACACACACACACACACACACACACACACACACACACACACACACACACACAGCTGGCTGCTGGTCTGTCTGACCTAGTTTAGGTCTGTGGGCTGCCTCTAATGGAAGAGGTGCATTGTGGGACGGCATGTGATTTGCATTTCTGTCCTGTCACTGGCAGATGGCACCAGAGGTCGACAACACAGCTTCTGGAGACACACGCACGTCCACACATATTACACACGCACACACACACACAAACACACACACACACACACACACACACAAGCACGCACGCACGCACGCACGCACGCACGCACGCACGCACGCACGCACGCACGCACGTGCTGTGCATGCATTTGTGCATACGTGCAGTATGTGCATGCACATGAAAGCAGAAATGCATTCACGGAGTTCACGCGTGCGCGCACACACACACACACACACACACGGACATACGTATAGGCCTACAGAGATACATCCACTGGGCTTTGTGCAAAAGAGTCAGGAAAGCTATCACACACACACACACACACACACACACACACACACACACACACACACACACACACACACACACACACACACACAATATATATCTCTCTCCCCAGAAATTACAGAGGAAGTGAAGAGACATGAAACCTCAGCACTTTGCCAATTCTATCTGACAGATCAGTGATTCTCAAAGTTCGGTGGACTCACCAGGGCTCCTACTGTACAGAGATGGAAGAAGGGGTTAAAAATGATTGTGATGCTGTATTAACACATTTAGCAATGTTCATGTGTGTGTGTGTGTGTGTGTGTGTGCGCGTGTGCGTGCGTGCGTGCGCGTGCGTGCGTGCGGCATGGATATAAATGTGACATTTGTTGAAATATGTTAATGTTGTACGTCGTCAACCTTAGACGGCTGTGTCAGATTTGCTGCAGCATGTGACCCATATACCGTCAGGGATGTCGTCGCTGTCGGGTAGAAGCCTCGTATCTCCATGTTTCTTTCTCGTAATTAATGCCCTAATTTGTAGAAGAAGAGTGTCAAGCTATAACCTATCTGAAATAGCACAGAGCTCCACAACTGCTATGAAAAGAAATGACAATAATTGAACATGAAAGTGATTAAAGTGGCACTATTTAACTATTTATCTTAGAATATAACTTTTGGGGTGGTTGTATTTGGATTTTGGTCTCCCTGTTCTTCTATTGAGACATTTAGATCGTGCCAAAGGTCAAGTCTCACCTATAGACACAGGATCTGACACAAAGTTTGCCCTGATGGTCAAGATAAAATGTATCTTCCGGGCGAGCAGGCAAGGCTCAATTAGCTCAATGGGCAGAATTTGACAGAAGTAGCAGGATTTTGGTCCCGCTCCAGGAAATAACGTTGACCCTTTTACAAATCTGTTTTACATTCTCCGTGTATGAAACTAACCTGACGCTGCCAGATGAGGGCGGTATTGGGTAACCATGTATCCCAACACAGCATTCATCTGGGATCTCTCAGACAGTTGAGCTGACAAAAATCCGTTCCGTACCGGACCAATCAGCGTGAGCTAAGGGCGGGACATGGGCGAAACCGGATGTGAAGCTATATAGACACGTCAATATGATTGGTTGTGTTTGCACGCCCACACGGTGATAGACAGACGGTCCCATCCAATCATCTACCAAGTATCTTGAAAAAAAGGAACAGCCCCGTCATCGAATTTGCTTCCGCGATCCCAGATCCCAATAAGCTGTGAAACAAATTTGTGTAGCAAGCTTCTTGGATCTGGCAGCGTCAGGTTAGTATGAAACAACAAGGCTACTATTTGAGTTTCTTTGCGCGATATCGCCGTCGGAAATTAACGCTCGCTCCTTGCCTGTGTAGATGAGGTGTTATGAATATTGAATCAATGAAAAGTATTAGCAAGAGCTTGCGAAAAATACTAACTGCATTGGGTCCATTGGGACACAGACAGTGGTGTAGTAACTAAGTACATTTACTCATACTTCCATACTTCCATACTTCTATTTGACTACATCGATCTCAGAGGCAAATATTGTACTTTTACTCCACTACAATTATTTGAAAATGTTATAGTTATGGTTACTTTATAGATTTTGATTACTATTACAAAACCAGTTACCCACTTTATATATTTCGGCCATTTGAAAATAGCCGATATATACAAGCTCACAATGTGTCCCACCTCGACGCATCATTGTGATCTGCTATTTTCAAAAGTTTTTTTTAAATACATTTGAACACTTGAAATGGCACATTCTGCATAATGAGTACTTTGTACTTTTGGTATACTTAACCCATTCTGACCTGAGATCAGATTCATACGAGGTTTCCACTGGACACACACTGGTCTGATTAACCCATTCTGACCTGAGATCAGATTCTAGAAATGTCAGTCGCTCTTCGATTTTTCAAAAATAGCAGACCTACAAGCTCGTATCGCGCCACTCGGTGGCACGATATGAGCTTGTACATCTGCTATTTTTCAATAGCTTAAGCATAACATGATGCCAAAATGGGTGCCCTTTCAGAATGGGTTAAAGTACATTTTGATGCCAATACTTTTGTACATTTACTCAAGTCAATTTTGAATTCCAGACTTCTGCTTCGAACAGCATTTCTATATTGCAGTATTGATACTTTTACTTAAGTAAACAACGTTTTTCCACCACTGAACACAGGGTTCTTCTTTACGTTGGCTGAAAAGTAACAGTTTTTTTGGACATACAAGGTTTCCACCCGACAGAGACGCTACACAAAATGACAAAGCCTGCATGGCTTAAACATGGATTAGGATCCATGTAGCGCTGAGCACAGTCTGCTGCTTACAGTATATGTGTCCAGACATGCTGCATGTGCAAGTGTGTGGTGCTGGTGCATGTGTGCACGCACACACACATGCCCATGTGCGTGTGGCGGGGCCGCGGGGCTGGCAGTGGCAGTGGCTCAGCGGTAGAGTGGCCAGTAGTGCGGCCTGTCGGATTGATCCCAGGCTCCTCCAGCTCAAGTGTCCTTGAGCAAGACGCTGAACCCTCGATGTGCAGCATGTTGGGGCCTTGCATGGATTCCTCCACCATCGGCGTATGAATGTGTGTGTGTGGTGAATTAACTTGTTTCCTCTGGTGGTCCTGGACCACCAGAGGAAACAAGTTCCCAGTCCACTCCCACAATGCTGCCCAGTGTCAACGCACTCTCCGTAGCGTAGCTGATCCCCTGGTCCCGAAATCCCACCCACTGTCTGACTGTAGTCTCTCAAGACTCGCTGTTTTCCCAAATATTTGACGATGGGATTCTCAGGTTGGTCTGACCGCGGAACGGACACATGCACCGGAAATAGTGGATCTACAAGCTCACAAACTGTCTCAGCACCATGCATTTTTATAGGGCTACATAATGGCAAATGTATTGCAACAATGCATTCGTGAAATCGGCCTCGAAAACGTTGATGAACCTCACAGTCACAGGTATAGTAATACAAACATAGCACCTCTGTCGGGTGGAAACCTCCAAGTCCAAAACTGTTACTTTTCAGGATCCAAATTCAAAAACAGCAAAAGTAGAAGACCTGCAGGCTCAAAACGTGTCACTTACTTCACACTGCATTTTGATCTGCTATGCTTTTGATGCTTTTGTATGACGCTGTAGTGTTGGCGTTCACCCATTCTGACCGGGCACCCATTTTGGTGTCAGCATCATGTTATGCTTTAGCTATTTAAAAATAGCAGATCTACAAGCTCATATCGCGCCACCGAGTGGCGCGATACGAGCTTGTAGGTCTGCTATTTTTGAAAAATCGAAGAGCGACTGACATTTTTAGAATCTGATCTCAGGTCAGAATGGGTTCATCAGACCAGTGTGTGTCCGGCGGAAACCTCGTATGAATCTGATCTCAGGTCAGAATGGGTTAATTTACGAAAAAACACAAAATGTTAGAATATGGAGATAAGAGGTTACTGCCGACAGCGACGATATACAGTGTGTGTGTGTGTGTGTGTGTGCGCGCGTGACTGTGTGTGTGTGTGTGCGTGCGTGTGTGTACGTGAGTGTGTGTGTGTGTGTGTGTGTGTGTGACTGTGACAGTAGCTTCACATAGCCGGGTTCAAGGAAGGGACACCTTCTTCCTCGCTATATTTCTGAAAGCGAGGGGGTGGGAGAGGGAGATGGGGGGGGTGGGGGGGGGGGGGGGGTATTAGCACATTATCTGAGACCATGCACGCATGTTCTATTCATCATTTAATTTGCCGTCAGCGTGGTGCAGCCATGCCGTGTCGTCTCTCTCTCTCTCGCTCAATGTTTGAGGGGAAACAGCTGCTAATCCTAATCCTATACCCAAACACCCCCGCATGCGCGCACGGACACACACACGCACACAGGCACGCGCACACACACACACACGCACACGGGATTCTGTCAAATCACAGACCCCCTTTCCAAAGCCCTCACTGGCTGGCTGGTTGACTTGCTGACTGCGCACGCACGCATGCACACACACACCCACACACACACACACACCCACACACACACGTTCCACCAGTATACAAAAAAAGTGCTTCTACACGTATTTATACTTTACTGCCACTAAAACATAATGGCCGTCTGAACTTTGGCTTCGCCCATCAATAAAAGATATTTTATTGCACCTCGTGTCATGCTGTGTAAACTGTACTTTGATAAGAGAAAGACAAAGATGCAGACCTACACAGAAAGAGCAAAATAAAATACAATGTCATGGCTGAAGAACCACTTGGTCCCAGTCTGGGATTTGAGAAGAAGAGTTAAGACATGTTGTCATTCTAAATAGGTTATCATTGTAAATAGGTAAGATATACCTGTCAAAATACTTGTCAACAACGTCCACGATCACACCAGAGGTATAGTTCCAAAAACCACGTTCAAACCCAGATTCGGCTCCAACAAGGAGTTAAATTAATTTCGCTCCTATATGCCACTAAAAGGTGGAACACCCTGCCGACAGCCGTTAAGAAATGTGAATCCCTAGACGCCTTCAAAACCGCGCTCAAAGAGCAGTTACCGGACCCTGTAAAAAGGTTACCCACCCTCCCCTTTATTTTTAACTGTATGATGATTTATTTTGTTGCATAAAAGTGTCTTTAAATGTTCCGATGAATTAAAAATGGAGGACCAAGTCTGAGTGCTTTTTCTGGTTTCATACTCGTAGCAGTTTTTGTATTGACCTGGACTTTTGTTGAACTGTACCCATTCTACAAACATTCTACGAAATAACACTTTCAATCAATCAATTTCAATCAGGTGTCATTCTAATTAGGTATACGTCATTCTAAATAGGTATGGGTTTTAAAGGTATAGGTATATCGTTGTAAATAGGTAGGTATCATTCTACATAGGTAAATATGTATAGGTATGCTGTAGGTATCATTCTAAATAGGTAGGTATCATTCTAAATAGGTTTTAAAGGTAGGTATATCTTACTAAATAAGTAAATAGGTAACATTCTAAATAGGTTTTATGTTCTAAAAATAATGTTGCTGAGTCGACCGGTTGAAGAAATCACAGATTGAGGCTTTGACTTTTTGGTTTCATGAAATATCCCATGCAGCCCATTCATGTTTCATTGGAAGATCCTTCTGAACATGTATTCTATTGCTAGTTTGACCTCCTCTAAGCAAAAGAAAAATAACTAGATAAAGTGCGCCTCCGAGCACAGGTCTCCACCAGGGCTGCAGGTCAGGTTGTGGCCTCCTGTTGGCGCTATAATAATGTGAAAAGGGTGCCATTCCTTCTTATGCCTTGGATGGCAATTGGATGATTTGAGGCATTTTGCCTCAAATCATCCAACCCAAAAATTTGTTTTGCAAAAACCCACCTGTTGGTGGCGCTATAACAGGCCATTGTGAAAAGGGTGGGATATATATTCCTCAACCTAGTAGGAAAGTCTCTGTCTGTGAAAGATTTCCCGTAAATTGCACGCTGCGTTCATGATTTGAGGCTTTTTGATCAAAACGGGGCAATCCTGCAAACTTTGAAAGCCAATGTTAGCCAATTAAGATGGAATCTGAAATATCGGACAGATCCATCTTTAACACATAGACTATAGAGATACTGTGTAACAATTTGCGGGATTTTTGGACAGAATCTGGAGGAGTAATATCAAAGATTGTGTTTTTTTTTTAAAGTCGGCCTCCTGGTGGCGCTATAACAGGCCGTTCTGGAAAATTTGGGGCAGAGGTTCATGTTGGCACGCACGCACACACGCACGCACACGCACACACACACACACACACACACACACACACACACACACACACACACACACACACACACACACACACACACACACACACACACACACACACACACACACACACACACACACACACACACACACACACACACACACACACACACACACACGGGTGGAGTGCAAAACATACTCTCTTCCCATGCCTTCGGCCTGGTGGAGACAACTAACAGAAATAGCTAAGAGGTTTGGTGTAGAGGGAAAAAGAGCAGACCAAGTACAGAGCCTAAGGTAAAGTTTACTAAGACAGTGAGAACACACTGATGACAGAACTCTCAAACAAGTCTTGGAAGCTGTCCATCTGTGAAAAGGTTTAATCTACGGCTCAATTTTAGCTTGTAGATCTGCTATTTTCAGTGTGTGTGTGTGTGTGTGTGTGAGAGAGAGTCTTTACAGTAAAGCGTGTGTGTGTGTGTGTGTGTGTGTGTCTTTTTTACATAAGCTGCGCGTCATTTGCCCGTAGCGACAGCACATGCATGTCTTCTATTACTCTACACGTGTGCTCTCCATTGATCATATGATGGGAACGAGTGTATTATGTGTGTGTTTTGGGGAAAGGGGTGGAGTGTGGAGGCGACAGCGCTACAGTAACCGTTTCCATGTGCCTCACTTATTCGTAAAGACACACACACACACACACACACACACACACACACACACACACACACACACACACACACGTCCATGTGAGTCATTAGGTGAGTCAGTCTTGACAGTAAAAAGCAATAAATATGTGAAAGCGCCAAAGCCCGCTTTATCGTCTTATACCGACACAGAGTTTGATGGTTGCCAACCAATTAACGTACCATTTAGTCATATCATAATATGTGAATGTCTCACTTATACAAACTGCAGCACTCACCTGCACCGTAGATGGATCATTCTCCATTTTACTTCCCCCGCTCGCTCATCATTATAGTTCCCGTTTTATAGGAGAGTGAGAGTGTTTTGGTGTTAACCCATTCTGACCTGAGATCAGATTCATACGAGGTTTTCCACTGGACACACACTGGTCTGATTGACCCAATCTGACCTGAGATCAGATTCTAAATAAATAAAAAGTCGTTTTTAATTTTTCAAAAATAGCAGACCTACAAGCTCGTATCGCGCCACTCGGTGGCGCGATATGAGCTTGTGGGTCTGCTATTTTTCAATAGCTATAAAGCATAACATGATGCTGACACCAAAATGGGTGCCCGTTCAGAATGGTGTTAAATCACTATACTAAACCGGGTCCTCCCTTGAGCAAGGCACTGAGCCCCAAACTGCTCCCGCGCAGAGCAGCTTTTACCGTGTGTGTCCATGTCTGCGCAAAAGGGTGTCGCTGGAAATGAGCAGTGGTGGATTTTGAAATAATAATTAAAAATTAATTAATTAATTAATTAAAGGAAACGAAAAAAACTAAAGGGACCCATAAAGATTGCTCAGCGACCACATACTGTATGGTTCCTGGAAACAGTGGGGTGTGGAAACTGTGTTTGAAATTTTAAAACTGCAAAAGTATAGCAGATCTACAAGCTTTTGCGCGGATGCTTTTGTGTGACAGCCGTAGTATGGTCAAGTAGTGAGCGGTGTTAATTTGAAAGTTGAAAATATCCATGACATAAGAGCTTTCTGCCCAACAGCAAACGAAATGATCATTTTCCACGAAGCGAAAACCCTTGACAACACCGGGCAAAGAGCTGTGCTCTCTGCTTACAGAAAACACACATTCCAGATGTCCAGGCCACTGCTTGGCTGCTCCTAGATTAAATCAAGACACACTCTTTGGTGTATTAATGTGACTATAATTAAAGTGTATAAGAGACCTGTGCTTAATGGTGTTCTAATTGTTGTGTTGGCATCCGCTCCGCATCCACCATCTCATAATGGAAAATGTCAAAGATCTGATTAAAAAGCAACAATAGCAGCTTCGTCACCAGGAGTCAGCCCAGCTAGCTCCTCATATCCTTAGAACACCTGCCCTACAGGTATAGCCTGGTTCCCAGCCTGCTTCCCAGCCTGCTTCGCTGCGTTCCGTCAATTTGTTTTGACCCTTTGCTTCTCGTGACAAAATTCACGGAACGCAGCGAACCAGGCTGCAGTCCGACTGCGACACGCATTAGTCAGACACCTTACCTCAAGCAACGGGTGAGTCTAAACAGGCCACGCATGTGTCGTGACCGGCCACGCATGTGTCTTAACCGGCCACGCATGTGTCTTAACCGGCCACGCATGTGTCTTAACCGGCCACGCATGTGTCTTAACCGGCCACGCATGTGTCTTAACCGGCCACGCATGTGTCTTAACCGGCCACGCATAGCGGCGCAACGGGTGAGTCTAAACAGGCCACGCATGTCGGACTGTTAGTATGTCGGACCAACGTATGCGCCTGGCTATAGAAACCAGGCTATACCCTACAGGGCACCGTAATCAGCTTTAATGGTACACCTCAGTAATGGCTGCGCCCAGCTTAGGCAACCTTCTGTGGATTCGTAGTTTTTGAGTAGTGCCACCACTCCTACAACCAGCAATGTCCGTGTACCTGTATGTATGTATGTATGTGTACCTGTATGTATGTGTGAGCACGAGTGGTGTGCGCATGCGTGAAATTGGAACGAGAGAAGTATGTGACATGGCTGCCACCTGCTGGACGCAAATCCAACTTCTGACTGTGAGGCTGCGCACGCAGCACAGAAACAGATGTTGTGGGCGTCCATCTTGTGCTAAGTAATAGCGTCAATGCTAGCGAGCTAAAATATAGCCATCCTTGCTCTAGAAAGCACCAATGTTTCCATCTAGACCACCGGATAATCAGCAAAGACCTCCGAACATCGCGCTAATGACCAAACCACGGAGAGCTCTGTAGATTAGGAGTTATTCAGCTTTTAGTTTGCCTGTATAATGGGAGGTGGACGGGACCGCTGTTGTGCAACCCGGTCTAGGATCGCTAAAGAAGGAAAGGCCGAGCCAAAATAATAATGAAAAAAAGTTCTCAGCGACGCGGATTGATATCCATAATAAAGCTAATCTGACGGAGCAGAGAGAGAGAGAGAGAGAGAGAGAGAGGGGAGTTGCACCACTCGGTTCACACAGGTGTGATTTTTATGCTTCTGTTGGAGATGCAGTTTCACTCTGTAGTGCGTTACTGTCCGTCCGTCTGTGTGCGTGTGCGTGTGCGCGTGTGTGTGTGTGTGTGTCAGAGAGTGTGCATGTGTATGTTTGTGTGCGTGTGCAAGAGTGTACCATCAGATATTCTGCAGAGGCTCTGGTAACTTAGGAGAGCCTAAGAGTGTGTGTGTGCGTGTGTGTGTGTGTGTGCGCGCGTGCGCGCGCGTCTTTGTGCACGTGTGTTTTCTTTCTTTTCCTTTTCTCTTTTCTTTTTTTTTCAAAGCTTTTGTTTAATTTCTACTTCCTGTTTTATTCTTGGCCTAATCCAAACGCAACACAGCTGTGCAGTGAGCCAGAGAAAAGGGGGAGGGGTTGGCAGGTCCTGGCCAGCTCAGCTCAGCTCAGCTCTGAAGCTATACCAGCTCTGCTGCAAACCACTACCAACAGATGGGAGAGCCGGGAAACAAGCAACTATAGGTCTGTGATGACCACCCAATGCCCAAAAGATGCCAGCTCCCTTCGCCCCTTTAACCCATGCAGGCCTGACGTCTAAATCATGACAATTTTCGGAAAGATTTGAGGCACATTTTAGCGATTTTTCAAAAATAGCAGACCTACAAGTTCGCCATGAGCTTGTAGATCTGCTATTTTTCCAATAGCTAAATTATAACAATGTATGTAACCACCAAAAGGGGTTCCCGCTCAAAATGGGTTAAGCATAGATAACACGTTGCAGCTATTGGAAAATAGCAGATCTATAAGCTCAGAAGAACGAGTTGCGACGTGTTGTGAGCTTTGTAGATCTGCTATTTTCAAAAAAGATTTTGAAGAAATTTGAACAAAACATTTGTTTGAGGGGCCCAAGCCCCTCCTATGTCCAGCCTTTAGTGTGCGTGTTAACCCAAGCTCGTATCGCGCCACCGAGTGGCGCGATACGAGCTTGTAGGTCTGCTATTTTTTAAAAATCGAAGAGCGACTGACATTTCTAGAATCTGATCTCAGGTCAGAATGGGTTAATCAGACCAGTGTGTGTCCAGTGGAAACCTCGTATGAATCTGATCTCAGGTCAGAATGGGTTAACACAAACTAACACAAACGCCATTGACAAGGAATGTAAAGTGTTGAGTGTGTGTACAAACATTGCCTAAAACACAAACATGGAAGATGAAGGTGAGAACGCAAATTCCCACTGGCCGGAATGAGATGTATTATGACGCATGATGATAAGAATGCCGCTCACTTCACAGTTCACACTGGTGTGATTTTTTTTTAAACCTTCTAACAAGGGTGCCACTCACTGGCATAAAAATACATATTGGTTCAGGGGTCCTCGACTTGAAAATGTTTGAGAAACATGTGGTTTAAACAATCTTATATGAAGCGAGCCGAAATATCCTACACACACTTTAGAACCACCCCCCCCCACACACACACACACACACACACACACACACACACACTTCGAAAAAATAAAATAAAAAACAAGCCGCAATTACCAGGATTTACTGGCAACTTTACAAAAAAACAAGCCCACAGTCAAGCGGACATGGCACCCCTGGAAATGGGGGTTACCGCCAGTCTGGGTTGATCTTACTGAAAGTCCCCACCCCCTGTGCCCCCAATTTGACCATAATACTGTGTTTAACCAATTCTGACCTGAGATCAGATTCATACGAGGTTTTCCGCCGGACACACACTGGTCTGATTAACCAAATTCTGACCTGAGATCAGATTCTAAAAAATGTCAGTCGCTCTTTGATTTTTCAAAAATAGCAGACCTACAAGCTCGTATCGCGCCACTCGGTGGCGCGATATGAGCTTGTAGATCTGCTATTTTTAAATAGCTAAAGCATAACACGATGCTGACACCAAAATGGGTGCCCGGTCAGAATGGGTTAAATCTGGGCTCCCCCCACTCTTTCACCCAGCAGTGGTTCTCAAACAGTTTCATGTCAAGGACCCCCTCCCCCCCCCCCCCCACCCACACACACACACACACACACACACACACACACACACACACACACACACACACACACACACACACACACAGCTCTATGTATGTGGCTGTGGACTTGAAGACATTTCGGCCAGCAGGGACCCCGATTGGAGATTTGTCTTTTTGAGGGGGCGCTCCTCCAACGCATGGCTTTTGAAATGACGTCATATGGCAGCCAAGTCTATATGGACTCTTAATGTTTGTTTAGAGTACTTTACAAACATAGTGTGGCAGCCAAGTCTTAAAATCTATGGACTCTTAATATTTGTTTCTTGTGGGTCGTCACATATGTTTTTTAAAAGGAGCGATCACACAACTGTGATTGGTTTTCTTTCAAAACAATTGCCGGCCCACACTGTTTTTGCTCCGGCTATTTTTGAGTGGTGCAACCACTCTCTCTGACTGGCTGTGTGTCCGAGCACGAAATAGTGTTTTAACGTCACTGTTGCGCCGCCTAATACATATATTATATAATACTTAAGTGTATATATGATGATTTGGGGTGTAACAGTACAGTACAGGGACCCCCCTGGGGACCCCCCCACACGGTAACTGTCATTTCTCAAACATTTCGGACGCGGGACGGCTCACCAGAACCGGGCCGACCCCCCCATGGGCACGTTCCTGGGGGTCTGGATGTTCCGGGGATGCCCCCACACGGTAACTGTCATTTCTCGACCGTTTTGGACGTGGGGCGGCTCGCCGAACCGGGCCAGCCAGCCCCCTGGGCACGTTCTGGGTGGTCCGGGGTGATTTCGGGGGACCCTCAGGGACCCCCACACGGTGACTGTCATTGCAGATCTGCTACCCCTTGATGCTTTTGTGTGACGCTGTGGTGTGATCAAGTAGGGCGTTAATGTACAGGAAGAGAAGAAAAATCACAAAAGTTCCATCTAGAATGTAATGTATAAATGGATTTCATACTAAAAAACTATGACTAAAATGTTCGTTGACTACCTGTTTCAGTTTCACTGATGAAAACTACGTAAAAACGAAGGTACGATGACTAAAATATAGGCCCTACTGACAAAAACTAGACTAAAATGTTAAGGAGGGACTAGTGGAGAAGAGATCCAGTAGAACTTAAGTCATTTTATGTGTGGTTGGGCTCGGGTGTTGCTCTCTGGAAATACCCAATAAAAAAAGGATAATAATTATAGCATGCAACAACTAACACTACAGTGACTAGACTAAAACAATATGACGCAAACTAAATGACGTTGTATTCAAAAGACTATGACTACAACTAAAACAAAGCTTTCTGTCACAAATCGACACTAGTTGTGTGCCAGGGACCAATGAAAACTATCATGGCCCCTCCCTCTCTCCCTCCAGCTGAAACTGTCTCCTACCAAAAGAGTCCCTTTCATATTCACTTCAGTTCCAACTGCCTGTGGAGAGCAGAGCACCAGGCCTCTCTCTCTGCTCTCTCACAACCGACCTACAGCAGCACATCCATTATTAATCCACCACAGTCTCTCTCTCTCTCTCTCTCTCCCCCATTCTCAGTTCAGCCAATTACTGTAAGGCTCCAGCTACAGTTGCCTGTCTCATTCGCTGACACACTGGCTGGCTTTGATGTTTCTATCAACATGAGAGAACCGGGGACCAAGTTTTAATAGAGCAGAAGGGGATTATGTGGCTGTCTGCCTCTGGGGTGAGATATATATATATATATATATTATACATATATGCGCGTGTGTGTGCGTGTGTGTGTATGTTTCTTTCTCATTCCAATTGTATTATCAAGGGTCCTACGATGATGCTTTTATCCAGGGTCTTGACCTGAGCCCATCATCGTGACATGCTATAGTTAATGACATTACTCTTTCATTTTTACTTTGCTTTCATCTTATGATGTATATATACTGTATCGTCTCGGTCTGGTAGAAACCTCAAGTGTCCTACTGTGACTTTGAGACTCAAATATTTAAAAAAAGCATCAGATCTACAAGCTCTATTTGACTCTTTGACCTCAGCGGTAGCCTACTTTAGCCTCCAGTAGCTCCCTGCTCCACCCTTCACTCCCCAGCGATAACCTTTGAAGCAGGAAGTCACCGCTAACGTGTTTCACAACCTGCTACGCAGCATTTTCTTTTTTTCTACATCACCCTCCGGTGCAGAGCCGAGCTAAAAAAAAAAAAAAGGACTGTTACAAGTAAAAAGTCTGGAATTCAAAATGCACTTGAGAAAAGTACAAAAGTATCTGTATAAACAGTGGTGTACAATTACTTAAGTACAGTTTTGAGATATTTGTTTTTTGCTTTACTGGAGCATTTCCAATTTTAAATACTACAAATTAGAGTACTTTTAGATGGCTTGTCAGTCGGCTCTTTATAGGCTTAGGCTGTTAAGATGAATAGAAACAGGGATCTGTTCGTAATTAGTGACCACTTCTGACCGAGGCCACAGTCATTGACATTTTTTACATTTTCGTTGCTTCGTGTCATAATGAAAAGCAGGGAATCATAGCTTCAAATTGACATATTGGTTGTACTGTTTGACCCATCAGTTTTGGAGATATGGCTTATATACTATAGAGTAATATCTTGCGAATTGAGAAAACAGGCTTGAAAGGTTCACTTCTGTGGACTCTAACATTACACCTAGCTACACGTTTAAGCATTTATTTCATTATTTACATGTCGATTTCAGCTCTGACATTTATTTCAGACATGCTCTAGTGTGTAAAGAGTCTGCCTGTGCTATTAACTCGTTTTGCATTCAAAAAACGAAAATCAGTTATTCTCTTCTCCTGCCAGGTCGCGCCGCTCCCGCTCGCGCAACTATCTGTCTTTGCATTGACTTTGCATGTAATCACGCCGCTCTAACCGTCCAAGTCTGAAAGCAGCATTAGTCTTGCCGCCATGACTATATATAGCTATTTTAACCCATTCTGACCTGAGATCAGATTCATACGAGGTTTCCGCCGGACACACACTGGTCTGATGAACCCATTCTGACCCGAGATCAGATTCTAAAAATGTCAGTCGTTCTTCGATTTTTCAAAAATAGCTGACCTACAAGCTCGTATCGCGCCACTCGGTGGCGCGATATGAGCTTGTAGATCTGCTATTTTTCGTGTGTGGTTATAGGGTTAAAAGACAGGGTTAGCAATGGGGCGAGTCAGACCAATGGCCGTCGGAATAATGGCGCTGACCCGATGGAATCACCAACTGCTAGCTACAGCATCCATTCTGCCGCGGGCGGCTAGAACTGCTAGAGACTAGAGACACCGCCTGGGAAACAAAAGGTCCCAGGTTCGATTCCCCGACCCTGGATATCCGTCGAGGTGGCCATATCGAGCAGTTAGGCCTAGGTTGTGTCATGGTTAGTATCTATGTTACTCATCTATGTTGCTAATGGGCCTGACAGGCCAGACATCTGCTGGGTGAAGCCGAGACTGTGGGATGAGAATAACGGCATCCTAAACAGGATAGTTGGCAAGCAGGGAAGAGTGGGCACATTGCTATTCTTTCCAAAATGTAAAAAGAAAAAAAATAAGAAGAAATTAAAATGTTTTACCCAAAGTAAGTAAAGTACATCATTAGAACATGCTTAAACATTTGACAATTAAGGTCTAATATTTTTTACTAGGGATGAACCGATTTATCGGCCACATCGGTATCGGACGATATTTGCCGTTATCGGTCAATATCGGCAAATAAAACTGACATTAACCGATGGCAGTAGCCGATATTTATCCGTTGATAAGCATACATTTGTCGTTGGCTATGTTGGTCACCTGCAGCCTACCAAGCTGTAGATTCTGAACATTTATTTCTTGTATTGAAGAAATATTGGTTTCCCTGGCCCCTGGCGACAAAAGGGGAAATTAAAAACAACAAAAACGAAATAAACATATATCGCTATCGGCTAAATAGCTATTTTAACCCATTCTGACCTGAGATCAGATTCATACGAGGTTTCCACATGGACACACACTGGTCTGATTAACCCATTCTGACCTGAGATCAGATTCTAGAAATGTCAGTCGCTCTTCGATTTTTCAAAAATAGCAGACCTACAAGCTCGTATCGCGCCACTCGGTGGCGCGATATGAGCTTGTAGATCTGCTATTTTTCAATAGCTAAAGCATAACATGATGCTGACACCAAAATGGGTGCCCGGTCAGAATGGTTTAAAACATCAGTATCGGCCAAGAATTTCCATATCGGTGCATCCCCAATTTCTACAATTGCTACAAAACGTGTACATCATCCAGTCCATTTTGGGGCCTAAACAAGAGGTTAAAGGATGAAATTAAGTATGATAATGATGTACCTGAGCATGTTCACATCGTGTATACTTTACATTACTAAAGACCTTTTTCAAATACTTTATTTTTTTAACATTTTGGACAAAATAGCCAATAGTCCTAGTGCCCACCTACCCTCTAACCAACTGCAGTACCACTACCACAAGCACAGTACCCATCTTATCACAAGTTGTACAGTAAGTTTGTTTTCTCACAAAGCTCTCTCGCACGCACGCCCGCGCACGGGAGACCATTACACACACACGCACGCCCGCGCACGGGAGACCATTACACACACACACACGCACGCCCGCGCACGGGAGACCATTACACACACACGCACGCCCGCGCACGGGAGACCATTACACACACACGCACGCCCGCGCACGGGAGACCATTACACACACACGCACGCCCGCGCACGGGAGACCATTACACACACACGCACGCCCGCGCACGGGAGACCATTACACACACACACACGCACGCCCGCCCGCGCACGGGAGACCATTACACACGCCCGCGCACGCCCACGCACAGGAGACCATGATTACACGCACGCACGCACGCACGCCCGCACACGGGAGACCATTACACACACGCACGCCCACATAAACCTTCATGACATCAATGTGCACACCAAGGAAATCTCTCATGACTCAACAGAAGCACTGGGGGAACCCCGCGCACAACACAACACACGTCACAGATGGACGCCTCCTGGAACAAACATGGCAGAACTATAGGGCTGCAATACCTATTATATTCCAGGCATCCAAGCTCACACCGCGATGCGTTGAGCTTGTAGATCGGCTATTTTCAGTATTATTTGCGACAAAGTATATACTGTATGTATATACATTATAATACTTTTTATGTAAAAGAAAAAAAGAAAACTACACTTCTTGATTCAACGAAAAGGTTATCGGTAGAAAAATCGCCATGTACATACATATATATATATATATGTAGATCATTTTTTATGGTTTTCTCTTTGCTCTCCCTCTCCGACAACCACAACAGCATTTTATTCATTTCCTAAACGCAACAAAACGATGGAGTTTTGCACAAAAACACAGATTTGTACACCCGATGTAAATCTGCGACGCGCGACACCGACTGCGACACATGCACAAGCTCCCTTTAAAACGGATATCCAAGTCATCATCGTCCAATAAAACCCAAGAACGTGTCTCCGCCTGCTTTTTTTCGTGGTATTATATTTTTATTATCTTAGGATAAAAAAAGAAAAAAAAAGAAAAAGAAAAAAAAAAAAAACATTGACAATTACATGGGATGCCTTGTTCTGCATAATTTAAAACGTATACACACAGTGGGGGGGGGGGGGAGAAAGGAATGGCAATGCTTTTATTAGACATCATCACAGCCTCTTCAGGACCCCCCCCGACCCCCCCCCCCCCCCCCTTCCCTCCCTCCCTCCCCACTAACCCCAACCCCCCCTCCCCCCCCCCCCCCCACCACACACACACTGCCCGCATGCAGTCTCCACTGCACAAAAGGCCGAAAGTCACGTGGGACAGCTTGCAAAGAGCACAAGAAGCATTCACAGTAAAGAGAGGGGGGGGGGGGAGGGGGGGGGGGGGGAAAGAGGGTTGGAGGTTATAGAGCCCGACCGATTGCCAAGAATGTTTTTGGAGTCCCCGACGCGAATCCCAATTTCGTTTTAATTTCAAGGACCGCCTGAGTGTGTAGTGTACACAAAAGACGGAACGTCCCCCTTGGTTCCACGTTGTACACTCTCCGAGTTCACAGACATGTAAAGGGTCCATTTGGAATCCCCTCTCAGAGTCAACAGACCTGTTAAGGGTCCATTTGGAATCCCCTCTCAAGAGTCAACAGACCTGTAAGGGTCCATTTGGAATCCACTCTCAACAGACCTGTAAGGGGTCCATTTGGAACGCTGAGGGTCCCTGGACCACTTTCAGAACCACTGTCCTAGAACAACCGATCACCGATATTTTTTTTGTCCAAAAGAAAGTGCTGAAATTTTATAATTTGACAAGAAAAAAAAAAGAAAAACACTGCCAAAGACGTATATTTACGTCCTATCAAATCCAACGCTTCCCTGCCAAAGACGTATAATTACGTCCTATATGGTCTTTACAGTAGCTTATGATAGATAGATTGCGTTCACAATGCAACAGACGTTAGCATCAGGTTGCTATAGCTAACGTTAAACAGACCCCGTTGCCCTGAACAAGATGGCCGCTCCATAGGAATTGAGGCTCAGATCGAGGTGTTTGAACAGAACGTCCATGTTAGTGGCTCATTAAAAATAATCGTCGCTACCTCGCGGTCACATTAACGCTTCTAATGATTTTCAAGTTACGACCGCCACATTAGCTATAGGCCATTTTGCTTCCGGTTCATTTGGGGTGAATTTGGGGGTTTTCTAAATAAAAGCCCCCCGTGATTGTGGCGGGCGAGGGAAGCGACAGCGCCGGAGTTCAACGGTGACAGTCAATGTTGATTAACATTCAGCTTGAAATTTATTTCATTGAAACACGTAAGCGCTATATTCAAAATGTTCTAAAAATAGACGATGAAGATAGACACATTTTTTACATTTCTTTTGAAAACCTTTTAAAAACTCTCTCACCAACAAGAACATGCCCCCAAATACTTGGACGACAGGTTGAAAAGTGCTAAAAAATATATAAAATAAAAGAATATCGGGGCATACGATCGGCTGCATAAGTGCCAATAACGCAGCACTTCTGAAAGTGGTGTCCGGGGGGGACGCACAGGGGGTCCGTGGGGGGGTTCCCCAGCAAAAGTAATTATTATAACATCACATTAATTTGAACCACTATCCATTTATATATTGGATATTCAAAGATGTACAAGCTCACAGCACATCACTTGCCCACGCTGTGATTTGCACATCTGCTATTTTTTTTAAAGAATATAGAAAGGGTTTTTGAAAAAAAGAAATTAACATCTTCTCTTCTGGGGGAGGTCCCTGGACACAAAACATTTTCAGATTGGGTGGTCCACGGCCAAATACAGAATAGTTTGGGGTGTCCTCGACACAAAAAGGTTTCCACCTAAATCCTAAAAATGTTCATTTTTCTGAAGTTAGCTGCTTTAGCAGACAGTTTTGAGGGTCCAATGGAGTTAAGAGCTTTTGTCCGAAGCACTTTTTTAAATACTTTTCATTGGTTCAAAAATAAAAATGGGGAGTTAGGTGGTTCCTGTGGCCCAGACTGAGACGCGCGGGGGGACGGGCTCTGAAGGGAGGCAGGGGATGAGAGGGGAGTAGAGGACAGGATAAAGTAGCTGGGGGAGGAGGTGGAGGGGGAGAAACAAAGTGACTGCAGCACCGCACTGGCCTTGGTTTAACAGGAGAAGGAGCAGCATAGTCCTAGTTTCATATCATTCTAAACTTCTCCCACACGTCAACTAGCTCCTGCTTTTTAACAGGAGAAGGAGCAGCATAGTCCTAGTTTCATATCATTCTAAACTTCTCCCACACGTCAACTAGCTCCTGCTTTTAACAGGAGAAGGAGCAGCATAGTCCTAGTTTCATATCATTCTAAACTTCTCCCATGCGTCAACTAGCTCCTGCTTTTAACAGGAGAAGGAGCAGCATAGTCCTAGTTTCATATCATTCTAAACTTCTCCCATGCGTCTCAACTAACTCCCCCGTCTCCTGATTGTGGTAAAATCTTTCCATTGTCTTTGACACAAAAAAAAAAGTTTCTTTATATATGCATGTATATATGTGTATATACAACATATATGTATGTATATATATAAACACTTTTTTATTTTTATTTTTTTTACTTCTTTTTTATATTTTTTGTTTTTTTAAAGAGCTACAGCACCTTTTCCCACGGGGCAACAGTGTCGATACCTCGCACATGGTTACACGGCTGTGCCGAAGAAACGAATAATAAAAACAATATATTGGTCAAGGATATTCATCTCTCTTTTTTTTTCTTTTTTTTCTTTTTTCCCTAAAATTGGCATCTGACATGATGATATTCTATTGCCGTCTGGGGGGGGGGGGGGGGGGGGGGGAGGAAGGGACAAAAGGTTCTTCTTTTTTGAGTTCATATTCAAGTTTTCTCCTTGTATTTTTTCTCTCTCCTTTCTCTCTCCGTTTCTCTCTTTCTGGTTTATATTTTTCTTTCTTTTTTTTTTCTTTCTTTCCCCGTTTTAAAAAGAGTTCACACTTTGGTGATCTGCGTGTGCTGCTCGTCGTCGAAAGGTTCATTTTCCGGGTCAGAGTCTGTGGTGTCGGAATATCGATAATGGTCCGGCTCATTGTCGCTAACGTCCGGGGTGACCGACGTCGAAGTGCTGGCCTCCGAATTTGAAGGCTCCTCCGCGGTTTTCGTGAAATACAACTTCACCTGGACAGACCGCAAAGACAAAAAAACAAAAGACTAAGTCATTTTACACCGTAAAATCCTCCATTAAATCTACTTTTAACTCTGTAAGAGTACAGTTAACTCTATGTAGATTTGTTGTACCGAATAGCAAAAACGGTAGATCTATAAGCTCACAGTGTGACACAGCATGACGTGTTGGGAGCTTGTAGATTGTCTCTTTTAGCCATTAAAATTAGATTGTCTCTTTTAGTCATTAAAATGATATATCTTATAATTATGGCTTCACACAGATCACAACAAAAACTATCTAGAGCCGTCTACACTGACTTTGAAGTGGATCTGCAACTACTTCTTAGCAATTATGCTATCATTAGAAATAGTTTCCTAGCGCCACGGCAAAAAATAAATAAATAAACGGCTGGTCTCGCTCTAGCGCCATGCAAAAAAAAAGATATTTAATTAGTTTTACTTTATATATGGACTAATAGATTAACCACTTGGTGCCAAAGTATGCATGCCAAACTTGTGAAAAATATAAGATCTACAAGCACACAGTGTGGTGTGCTATTTTCATTATTTCTGAATGTTTCTTTTAAGTGAAAAATCACTACCACCTACAGTATAATGACACATGATATGACTACATATATAATGACATGATATGATAGGACTTTAACAATAATTACATAAGTGCTTTTTCACAATTATTTGAGATATTCACAATTGTTTCGCGTAATAGTAAACAAATTAAAAAGCATCTACAAGCTTACAATGCGTCACTTTGTGACGCTATTTCTAGCTATTTAAATTATTAAATATGTCAGTAAATTCTTTGCAAGTTATTTATCATATAAGTTTTCATTAACCCATTCTGACCGGGCACCCATTTTGGTGTTAGAATCATGTTATGCTTTAGCTATTTAAAAATAGCAGATCTACAAGCTCATATCGCGCCACCGAGTGGCGCGATACGAGCTTGTAGGTCTGCTATTTTTGAAAAATCGAAGCACGACTGACATTTTTTAGAATCTGATCTCAGGTCAGAATGGGTTCATCAGACCAGTGTGTGTCCGGCGGAAACCTTGTATGAATCTGATCTCAGGTCAGAATGGGTTAAAAAGACCAAACAGCATTCCAATTACAAATGTTAATTTGATTTGATTTTAAAAAGCGTCCTCACCGCCCCTACCTTGAAGTTTGGTGAGAAGTAGCGGTTAGCTTTGTCTTTGTTGGCTTTGTCCAGGTCGTTCTTGGTGAGCGCCAGGATGAGGTAGTCCCTGTCACTGTCCCTGCGCTCCGAGCTCTGTGGCTGGCTCTGGACCCCCTGGAGCTGACCCGGACCCTGACCCTGGCCCTGGCCCTGGCTCTGGGCCTGGGCCGGGACCACCGCGGCGGCCGAGCCCTGGATCTGAGCCGCCTGGCCTCCTCCCCCACCCGGCCCGCCACCGGCCTGGGGGCTGGCCAGGCCATCCACCACGTCGTTCACCACCGTCCCGTTCTCCACCTTCTCCCCGCTCTCCTCTGGTCCGGGGATGAAGAAGGTGTTCACCCAGAAGTGGAACATCTTGTCCTGGAGAGAGAGGCCCAAGAAGAAGAAGAAGATGCATTAAGAGTTCTCAAATTCTGCCCCGGATCCGAGCCTATAGCCTACTATAGTCGACCCGACGTTTTCGAGTCTCGGAAACGTAAAACAAAAAGATTTATTTCAACTGCGCCTAGCGGCCTAAGGTTAAAGCCGACAGGAACGTAAGTGCATGTGTTGGATGAAGCTCAAAGTGAACTTTAATCGGGTATCTAGTTTGTTCCGACATTCCTATGCCCGTGTTTATTTATGAAAGAAAAACAGGCTAGTCAAAACGGGCACTCGAAAATCGAAGAAAGTGGCCGATATTGTGGAACAAAGGTCCAATAAATATGCTCAGTTCAGAGCTTCTGTGACTTTGAGGACATTCAAACGCATAATGACACCTTTTCGGGTTTTCGGGGCACAAAAGTATGGTTTTCATAAAGTGTACCCCTGGAGAAAATGTATGTGCCCTGGTATAAAATGCCATGAACCTTCATCTGACTGGGGGGGAAAAAAAAATCAATGACCTTCCCTAAGTGATAAAAAAGAAAAAAAGATGGTCAATCACCACCGTTGAGATGCTGAATTGACTCTCTCTCTCTCCGTCTGTGAGGGACGCTCACACTGCTTTGTGTTAATTGCTTGTTAACGACCGTCATTGTCTCATTGAAATTAGCTGACCTTCCCTTGATGGACTGAGATCAGAAAGGCATAACCCTCCCCTTATTTTTCTCCAGGGGTACACGTTTTATAAATGGACTTGTCCCCTAACTGTTCCCAGTAGGTATCCTGGAAACAAGACAATCTACCCAGTAGGGCAGAGTTATGGCCGGGCCTTCATTTTCATTCAGAACGACAAACGAAACATTTTGTATGGCCAAGTCCTAATGTGCGATTTGTGAAACCGTGTAAAAAAAGGAGCCGCCTACACACACACACACACACACACACACACACACACCCCCAAGACTGTGTCTTTCAAAGCCATCGGCAGGTGGCTCGTTGTGAATAAAAAACAATCTATGACGTTTCAAAGGTTAGTAAAAGAAAACACTCTGAATGGCTGGCAAGGGCATCTATGGACAATGATTTAACTCTGGCAGTCAATTTTGATTGCTTAACGGCTCCCGTTAACGATTCCTATAGGGGGTTCCAAATGGACCCCTTGAAGTCTGTGTGTACAAATGAAACCAAATGGACGCTTACGGGGGGCAACACCTCCAAGTAATTTGGCGACCCCCAGATTGAGAACCACAGGCCTAGATCACGTCCCCCAGCCTCTTCCTGTGGTAGCAGCATGTACCGCACGGGGTCTTCACTATGTCACTCAGTGCAGTATTGCATCGTGTCTTACTCTTTAGGTACTGCACTAGAGGGGTTCTTCATATGTCTAATTGTCAAGTAATAACAGCGCATCTCAGGCGAGGAGGGGGATCTTCAGCGGATTCCGTCGTTCTTCCGGGATCTTGGAAACGCCCCCCAGCCACTGCGTTTAGTTTGACTGATCGTTATGGATAGGTATAGTTTGACTGAGGCTAGGTTCAGTTAGGTTTAGGCTGTCAATCACAGCGACTGGCCAATCACAGCGCTCCCTCTACTGAAAACGTGCTGAAGGACCCATGCTTGCTCACGTATCTCAGGGTCCTGGGCTCCCCCCCAGAGTCAGCGTCGAAGTGTCCTTGAGCAAGACACTAAACCCAATTGCTCCCGATGAGCAGGTTGGTGCCTCGCATGGTTTCCTCCGCCACCGTCGATGTAAAGCGCAATGGATAGAAGTGCTATATAAATGCACAATTTGTCCGATCAATCAGCAATAAACATTTCATGACCCGTGTAGGCCTGTCACAATTATTAAATAATCGACCTAATCGTAATTATTTTAGATAATCTCAATCATTTTTGCATAAACGCCAATCGTTTTCATGTTGAAAAATGCTATGTTAATATGTTTTCAATCATTTTTCAAAAATAACAGATCTATAAGCTTACATGTCGTGACATGTTGTAAGCTTGTAGACAAAACTATTTCTGCTATTCTGGAAATTTTTTGAAAGAAGAAATGCAAAGAAAAAAGTGATTACGAAGCCTAAAAGGCAAACTAACGTTCCAATGTTCAATGAAAAAATTGTTAATCGCAATTATTTGTGTGACAATTAATCGTCAACTTAACCCATTCTGAACGGGCACCCATTTTGGTGTTGGCATCATGTTATGCTTTAGCTATTGAAAAATAGCAGATCTACAAGCTCATATCGCGCCACCGAGTGGCGCGCTACGAGCTTGTAGGTCTGCTATTTTCGAAAAATCGAAGAACGACTGACATTTTTTAGAATCTGATCTCAGGTCAGAATGGGTTAATCAGATCAGTGTGTGTCCAGTGGAAACCTCGTATGAATCTGATCTCAGGTCAGAATGGGTTAAATGTGTAAATCGTGACAGCCCTAGACCCGAAGCGTCCCCAACGTGCAACACGCACACACACACACACACACGCCACACTGACTGACCTTCTTCATCATCTTGTTCAGCTTGTGGAAGAACTCCACCTTGATGTCTCCGCACACCGGCAGCGGCTGGGGGAACTCGAAGAACATGTGCTTGTCCTCGCGTCGCGTGTGAGCCGGGTTGGACGTGTGGATCTTCACTTTCAGCTGGTACACCACGAACTGAGGGTCTGCAAGACGCGGTCAGTGACGACGACGCACACACGGGGGGGGGGGGGGGGGGGGGGGGGAGCGGAGTTTTGGAAGAGCAGCGTAGTTATAGAGATTGTTGGAGGGACAGAAGGAGAGGAAACGTTCAAAGAAAGAAAGAGAGAAAAAAAAAGAGAAAAGGAGAAGTGGGAGGAGGAGGGTGAACCAGAGAGGCCAGACAGGATACCACAGTGTTAGTGTCATGAGTTTAACAGCACGAAGCAAAAAGAAAAACCACCATGAAGTACACACACACACACAAAAAATAGTTCTCTCAGAATTAAGGAAGAGAAACTGAGTAACAGAAAAAAATAACACCCAAAGAGACCCAGAAACAAAGAAACCCTATTCTGATAAAGACAAAGGGGATGTCTTTAGGGGATGTAGACAATGTGTCGGTATCTATGATTTGTTGAATTATCGTTTTTTTCCACCTTGCCCTCCCCTCCCTCTCTCTGTGCCCCCCATTCTTCTTTCCAACTTAATGATGGAGCTCGCACAAAGAAACCATTCTCACTCACTCCTTTACACCTTTAAACCTGGGATGTTGTTGACATTAGAATTAATTATTGATCCCTTATCTTGTCTGCGGGCAACTTTCCTTAACTCGAAACACATTCATACGTTAAAACTGCACAATGGGGCAGCTAACGACGCGCGGCGAAACAAAAAGCAAGATCTGCAAAGAATCTCCGATCCTGCCGCAACGCGACGACGATGCGTCGTGAGTTTGGAGATCGGCTAATTTACGATAATAACGTGTCGTGACACACCGGAAATAGACGATCTCCAAAACCCAGAATGTGTGATAAGGCGTACAACAAACTATCAAAATCAAATGAACAGGCAAAAATGATGAAATGAACAGCGAACAAAAACAAATTGATCAAAATGAAAGGACTCATTTACCCCAATGCCAATTCCCTTTCTTGAAGCCCTGAGGGGTCGGCTCACTCCTGTTTTTAAAGGTACTGTCCCCTTTAGAGAGAGAGAAACAACACACAATTTAAACACAAGCACCGACTGGCCTGGCCTGGCAGGGACCACGAAGCACAGCACAATACACACATTCTACAGAATATATGGACGTACAGATTCTAATCTACACCAGTGCTGATTTTGACAGCACCAGAGCATGTGAGCGGAGCGTGAGCGGCGCGGAGCGCGGCGCGGAGCGGCTTGATTTTGAATTGAGCGCTGAATGCATTTTAACCCATTCTGACCTGAGATCAGATTCATACGAGGTTTCCGCCGGACACACACTGGTCTGATGAACCCATTCTGACCTGAGATCAGATAAAAAAAAATGTCAGTCGTTCTTCGATTTTTCAAAAATAGCAGACCTACAAGCTCATATCGCGCCACTCGGTGGCGCGATATGAGCTTGTAGATCTGCTATTTTTAAATAGCTAAAGCATAACATGATGCCGACACCAAAATGGGTGCCCGGTCAGAATGGGTTAAAATGGATCAGAATGGCTTCCGGAGCGAGAACTGTCCTCCGCTCAGGGCCGCTCAGTGCACACGGCACATGTGTTTAGAACCTAAAACGTGTGGATTTAGCGTGTGCAGACACACAGCGCATTTACCAAAAGTATTAAAGTGTGCTGAAAAACTGGAACATTCATCAACGCGCATTTAACATCCTCCCTGACGTTGAAGGAGAAGTGGAGAAAGATGATGACGGCGGAGGAGGAGGAGGAACCTTCGCCCTCGCAAAACCAAGTGGACGCGGTTACTAATAACGTGGAGGCTATGGTAAACCAGTACTTAACCCATTCTGACCGGGCACCCATTTTGGTGTCGGCATCATGTTATGCTTTAGCTATTGAAAAATAGCAGATCTACAAGCTCATATCGCGCCACCGAGTGGCGCGATACGAGCTTGTAGGTCTGCTATTTTTGAAAAATCGAAGAGCGACTGACATTTCTAGAATCTGATCTCAGGTCAGAATGGGTTCATCAGACCAGTGTGTGTCCAGTGGAAACCTCGTATGAATCTGATCTCAGGTCAGAATGGGTTAACAGTGTCAAGTTTACACCTGCGATGCCTAATTCATCTGCTTCAGTTAGCCATCATGATGACGTCGATCACCTGTTGGTTAAAGTGGGAAAGCTAGTGAACGTGCTTTTAAATGTGTCAGTGTTTAGATTATAAAAAGAAGAACATGTTTAATCGCCGGTAACACTTTTTAAAACACATAAATGTTTATGCTCTGAAGGCACTTCAGGCACTTTTGACAATGTGTCGAATTAGACAATTTCAGGAAAACAGCTGCTGAGCGAGCGTAGCTGAGCGGAGTGCCCCGATGCGCAAATGAAAGGTGAGCACTGAGCGAGCCGAGAGCGGCGTGGGAGGGGATCAACACGAGCGAATGGCGAGCAGGACAAAAGCGCTCACATGCTCTGGACAGCACACTTTGATTTGGTTTTAGTCTTTTGAACAGTTTCATTTAGTTTTAGCCATATTTTTATATACACACACATGTGAAAATAGCTCATGTGCAAACTCAGCTTAGCCATTTTCACTATTTTTGAAATATGACTTAACCCTTAAGACCTAGCCTCGCATTAGCCAGCCTTCATCTGCCTTTGCATGCATATTGCACTTCACGGCAGAAGTGGTGACGAGCCAACCAGAATCGTCTGGAACCAGGCTATAATCAACTTAGGGCCCAGTATGCAAATATGGGCCGGCATATTGCAGAAATAAAATCTAATGCCGAGACCAACATGCAGGCTGTGATATTACTATCACTACGCGGCCAATTACATATAATATTTGGGGTCCTTGTCGACATGAAAGGGTTTGAGAACCACTGATAGAAATATAGAAACAGGTCTCAACGGGTTAAGAGCTTAATTCACAATGTATTGTTATTATTTTAAATTAAAGTGTGGGTCTCGGGGTGACACCAAATGCTTCTTTTAGGTTGTGGAGCTGAATATGTTCGGGTAAGCCCTGCTGTAGAGAGGGGGAACATGTCCAGCTCAGAATAGGGCCTTTTCAAACGGGAAAGAGACGGATGAACGCAGCCAGGACAGAAACCTTGTATCTCCACATTCCAAGTTTTTGTACAAATGGAACCCACAAGGATCCATTTGGTTCCATTTGTACAACTCTCCGAGTTATAGACCTGTAAAGAGTCCCATTTGGAACACAGAGGTTCCCTGGACATTATTCTATGTGAGTGTTGTGGAAAAACAGCTAAAATAGCCGCTCTGCACAAGCAAGCTTGTAGATCTACTATTTCTGCTATTACACAAAAAGCTTGACAATGGCTGCGGTTACATGAGGGCTTTTTCATTCAGAATGAAAACTTCAGAATTAATTAATTCAGAAGTAATGTTTTTTGCTGCTTGTTTACATGGGAAAGGTCATTCCGAATGAGTGTTTACATGGACAATACTTTTAAATCCCATTATTTCATTCAACATCAGGTTTGGGGCTGGGAAGGCTTCTGGATAGGGGGCGGATATGTTTACGTCCAGTGGTGGAAAGTACATTTACTTTAGTACTAAAGTACAATTTTGAGGTATTTCTACTTTACTTTCCAATTGTTTTACTTTTACTACACTACATTTCAGTAAAAACAAAATAATAATAATAGAAAAACACTTTTATGCCGTATTACTTTATATTTTATGTATCCTGTAGGTTTCTAATATAATTTCTTAATATAATTAATCGCAAAACAAGAGCATAATATAGCCATACCAATTACATGGAAACAAGCATGCACAGAAAGACCAGAATGAACTTCAATCCGAATGAGTGTTTACATGAGTCCACAATTGTTTCAATAGGATTTAAAAATGGAATAAAACGGTTAGTTACATCAGATCTAAGTTTAAATCAGATTGACCATTTTCATTCCGATTTAAGTTTTTGTAGGTGTTTACATGAGAACTTTTAATAGGATTTAACTTTTATTCTGAATGAAAAGGGGATTTAACTGTCCATGTAAACATAGCCACTGAAAGAGCTTGTGACCAAGATAACTTCTTTTCTCCCATTTCCTAAAGCTTAATTTGGACATACAAGGATTCCACCCGACAGGCCGGCAGCAACGACATCCGGGTGTTATGTTAAGAGTGGAAGGACACCAAGTCAAGTCTGAGCAGAGAACATGTGTTTCGTCTTAAAAAACCAGCAAATAACAATTCTCCACATAGAAAGCATACACACGCATGCACAGAACTGAGATTGGAAGTAGAGGAAGAACATTGATTGACCATCACATTCAATCACTGGCAGACAGTTCGGTGTCTCTGAGCAGCTCAGAGACACCGAGACACTAGCCTTTTAAATCACCGTTTCCCAAACAGTGTTTTTTTTTTTTATATAATGATCCATAAATTAAAACAAAACGTGTAAGTAGTGAAAATAGCCGATCTACAGTACATGCTCACAGTACAAATGCCACATTTAATGTGTGCTCTTAGACCTACTTCTTCCCAGTGGTTTTTAAATAGGAAGTTTGGGTCCAGGGGAGACGCCAAATGTATCCTTTGGGTCTCAAGCGGAAAAATGTTTGGGAAACAACTGCTTTAAATTATGTCTAACAAGTTGCATTACATAATTGCTCTAATGCTCCGGTCTGACAAAGATGGACCTTGATAAATGCAGCACAAAACAAGGACATCGCTGCCGTCAGGCAGAAACCTCTCACTGCATATTTTATTATTATTTCAGTAAATTAACGCGGTACTTGATCATACTACGCCCGACTACGTTGTCGCAAAAAAAGCATCAAAAGTAACAGATCCACACGTTTGAAAAGTTTCGAGGCCGTGTCTACTACTTTTGAATTTGAATCGTGAAAAGTAAAAGTGAACATATGAGGTTTCGACCCGACAGAGACGATAACAGATGGATCAAACAGATAAAAGACAAATCCACGCACAATCTTTTCTAAAATGACCGTGAATGTTTCTATACGATTTGGTCATAAATTGTAATTAAGCATAACGAGCGAAAGGTGTTGACTCACTGCAGGTGCCTCCGCTGAACATGGGGAGCGTCTCGAACACCATCTTGTGGAAAAGGAGGGCCACGGGTTTGTACTCCAGCTGGTTCTTCAGCAGGTAGCTGTAGTAGGTGACGTAGCGACGCTGGCTGGGGATCGTCACTCCCTGCGGACCACGAGCACAGCCACGAAAAAGCACTTAACACATTGTCTGCGTCTGACACACACACACACACACGCGCGCGCGGTAGAAAAAGGGCCCGATGCTGCGTTCACACGGGCAGACACAAAAATCTGACATTTTCAATGGAAGCCAGTGACATGAAGATACAAAGATACAGCCAATGTCTGTAGCTGCTGCAAGGCTACAGCTACAAAGCTACTAAAGGTTGAGCTAGTTTCAACTTCGGCTACAAAGATGCAAAGCTACAAATATGCTGTGTTAGCTTTGGCATCTTTGAATGTACAAATGGGTCCATTTGATTGTATTTGCACATTGGGGTCCATGGCCTAAACGCATCCCAAACTAGAGTGTCTTTCGTGGCCCTGGGCAGGACCTCTAGGGCTGTCAACAATGACCCTTTTTTATCCTATGATTTTGTATGAATCCAGGACCTTCTAGCTGTCAGGCGACAGCGCTACAGACTGCGCCACCACGACACAATTACATTTAACCCATTCTGACCTGAGATCAGATTCATACGAGGTTTCCACATGGACACACACTGGTCTGATTAACCCATTCTGACCTGAGATCAGATTCTAGAAATGTCAGTCGCTCTTCGATTTTTCAAAAATAGCAGACCTACAAGCTCGTATCGCGCCACTCGGTGGCGCGATATGAGCTTGTAGATCTGCTATTTTTCAATAGCTAAAGCATAACATGATGCCAACACCAAAATGGGTGCCCGGTCAGAATGGGTTAAGAAAGAATAGCTGTTTGCCCCGTAATAAAAAATGCACAGGGCAGATATGACAAATAACTGAAAAACACAAAGAAACAACTGACATAATTCATTAATCGTATACTAAAAAAAACAAACAGCGGAAATAGCTGCTCTACAAGCTTACAACGTTATATAAGCTTGTAGATGAGCCATTTCAGCTTTTTTTTTTAACGTACGAACATCTTTCAACGTGGAAACAGTTACGACAAAATTAACGCCTAGAAGCAGGGCCACCCCCAACCGACCTTCTTGTCCCTTGTCCTGACTTCGCCGTAAAAGTCCAGCGCCTCCTGTGGCTCCTGGAACTTGCCGCGGTGCAGGAGGTAGGCGCAGATCATCACCCCCGTGCGGCCCTTCCCCGCCTTGCAGTGGATCGCCGCCACGTGATTGTCGTCCTCGCTGAGCCACTGGTCCAGGTCTTCACAGAACGGCTTGATCAGCTCCAGCTGAGGTGGATTATGGTCTTCGAATGGGTACTGTGCAACTGACGACGTGCGTGGGGGCGGGAGTGGAGAGAGCGGCGTTAGTCTTTTTAACCCATTCTGACCTGAGATCAGATTCATACGAGGTTTCCACTGGACACACGCTGGTCTGACGAACCCATTCTGACCCGAGATCAGGTTCTAAAAAATGTCAGTCGTTCTTCGATTTTTCAAAAATAGCAGACCTTACAAGCTCGTATCGTGCCACTCGGTGGCGCGATATGAGCTTGTAGATCTGCTATTTTTCAATAGCTAAAGCACGACATGATGCCGACACCAAAATGGGTGCCCGGTCAGAATGGGTTGAATGACATTCCATTTAGTTTTAGTCATGTCGATTTAGTCGATTTAGTTGACTAAAAAAGTATTTTGGCAGGCCTCGATGGCGTAAATCTGGCAAATTTTACATTTGGTTGCATGCTGAAAATAGCCGATCTACAAGCTCAAGTAATGCTTGACACTGACATTAAAATAAATAAAAAAAAGAATAGAAAACAGTAGGGCAGGACGATTAGCTGAAAATCAAAAGTTTAATTTAGAACCAATTACAGTTTATTTATTTAAGGTTTTTTAAATGTCATATCTACGAATCGACACTAAAGTTCTGATAATTTTTTTTGTAAAGCGAACAAATCTGTGTGTTTAATTAACCCCTTTAGCCCTCTATTACACTTGTAATAGTGTGCAAAAATAGCTGATCTACAATCTAATCTTTTTAAATAATCATTCATGAATCCTATTATAGGGGCACACGTTAAATTGTGGTATTGATTTGAAGTCGTATCGCCCAGCGAGACAGCAGCAGAGAGACAGACTTCAATGACCTGGTACAAGTCGGGCTTTCAGGCAAGGACAGAACATGAGATCGCTGAAGTGTGTGAGTGTGAGTGTGGCAGAAATGGGATGGCCTACCTCTGCAGTTAAATTTGGCAGCATCATAGTGTCTTTCTGCGCAGCTGAAATGGGAAAGAACACAAGCAGTTAACAGTCAAACAGGGAGGGAAGTCTATCTTAGTATTAGCATCTGCCGACTGCATTCTGTTACTTTTCTGCTGTTACGTCCGGCCTGTGTTTCACAACTGGCTGTAATGCCACGACAAGTGCACCGTCACACCTTGTGCTCATTATGCATATATGCATATTATCATGCATTTTTGTTCTCCTTGATTGTTCTCCCTCTCTCTGCCCCCGTGTATAATAAACTACTGTTGCTTGCAGTATTACGAAACCAAATGGACCTGTACGGTTGCGCTCGTCCATGGTCCCTAATGCATACCAAACCTGGGGATCCTTGACATTCTAAACCTGGGGATCCTTGACATTTTAAAAACGCTGAAGCTCTGTACTAGGTAAACACAGCTAAGACATACTAGTATGTATCCTCATGCATTAGTAACAAGAGTTTGTTAGTTTTGTTTTTGGGACACTTACAGGTTGTAGATTTTGTAATGGTTTTTATGTTTTGAGTCGAGAAACCTGCGGGGAAGAGAAGAGCACAGCCAGAGTGAGAGCATGACCACATGCAGGGCCTAGTAACATAAAACATTGTATTTTAAGACACACAGAGCTGACAATCAGCACTTCACACATTGCCAATGTGTTGCCGTAGGGCAGAAACCACTTTATCACCATATATATTTAACTTTTTGTTTTTCCATAAATTAAACGACCTACTTGATCATATCACCACGGCGTCACACAAGAGCATCAAAAGTAGATCTGCAAGCTCGAAATACGGCGTGAAGCGACACATTTTGAGCCTGTAGATCAGCAAACGTATAGAGATGAAGAGGTTTCTGCCCGACGGCAACAAATTGCATTTCTGTCGTTTAACACTTAGAGCATATGAATGCTTTTAGGCTTCATGAACAAAAGTTGCACAGGGCAGATATGACAAATACATTTACATAGTTTAATAACTTAACCGAACTTAATAACTGAAAAGAAATCATGGAAATAGCCAATCTACAAGCTCAAAACAGGTCACGCCGTGACGTTGAGCTTGTACTGTAGATCAGCCATTTCCTAGACAGGGCCTAGGCGATGGGACTTACCGTACAACATCATCTATGTTGTTTCTGTACACTCCTTCCAGTCGCTCTGCTGGAAAGCCCATAGCAATGATGTTTGGATAGATATCTGTTCAGCCGTTGGTCAAGGAGCCATACAAGGTGTGTATATGACCAGTGGAAGACAAAAGTGCACAACACATGCCCCAGTACTTGAGTCCAAGTACAGATAGTCCCGGTCAAATATTAATACTCCATTAAAAGTGAAAGTTGTACTCCAGTTAAAGTATTGGAAAACTTGTGTGCATTGAAAATAGATGCTATACAAAACACTACAAATTAAATTGATGGCTCAGGAGGTATCCGGTTTCCAGTTCGATCCCGGGCTACCCCGGAGTTAGTGTCGAAGTGTCCTTGAGCAAGACACTGAACCCTGAATTTCTGCCGATGTGCAGGTTGGTGCCTTGTGTGGTTTCCTCCGCCATCAGTGTATGAATGCGTGTGTGAATGTATCGCACGTCTATGTAAAGCGCCTTGGATAAAAGGTGCTATATAAATGCACCCTTTACTATTTACTACCAACAGTTTGACTGGGAAATTAATTAATCGCACACGGACACAGCCATTACGATACGAGACATAGACCGACATTCATTTGCGCCTCAGTTTCCCAGAAGCCCTAGCAAACCAGCGTGACTCATCGATTTCCAGTTACATCATCCAAACGCATCATCCTGTCTGAGGAAAACCAAAAGTTATTAAAAATGGTGAATTAAACAATGACAATGTAACTTGTGTAACTCTTGTTCGGGAGGGGAAGCTGTTTTATGTCAACAACAACAAGTACATTTGGGTTTTAATATTCCAGTATTCCATCAATATTAACAGATTCTCTTCTTGGAGTCCCAGGAAGAAAGTAATTTCAGATGGGGGGGGGGGGGGGGGGGGTTCCACGGCCAAATACATATGATTTTGGGGGTCCTTGGCACGAAAGCGTTTTAGAACTACTGGTTTAGAAGGCATTTGTAGAACCTGTAGTACAGCTAGCTACTGATGTCAATGTGCTTAACCCATTCTGACCGGGCACCCATTTTGGTGTCAGCATCATGTTATGCTTTAGCTATTGAAAAATAGCAGATCTACAAGCTCATATCGCGCCACCGAGTGGCGCGATACGAGCTTGTAGGTCTGCTATTTTTTGAAAAATCGAAGAACGACTGACATTTTTAGAATCTGATCTCAGGTCAGAATGGGTTCATCAGACCAGTGTGTGTCCGGCGGAAACCTCGTTATGAATCTGATCTCAGGTCAGAATGGGTTAATCGTTACTGTCCCGTCCACCGTGTGACTACAAGCATCCTGCAGCCATGCAGGGACAGTCAGACACCAAGGCTGAACCTTACGAAAAGCATCACAACCACAACAATGAAGCAATCAGTCAAACAAGGGGAATCCTTTAACCCATTCTGACCTGAGATCAGATTCATACGAGGTTTCCGCCGGACACACACTGGTCTGATGAACCCATTCTGACCTGAGATCAGATTCTAAAAAATGTCAGTCGTTCTTCGATTTTTTTAAAAATAGCAGACCTACAAGCTCGTATCGCGCCACTCGGTGGCGCGATATGAGCTTGTAGATCTGCTATTTTTCAATAGCTAAAGCATGACGTGATGCTGACACCAAAATGGGTGCCCGGTCAGAATGGGTTAAAGGTATATTCAGTGATTTCACTTAATTCAAATATCACTTATTTTTTTGTTTTGTTGTGATAATCCTCCCTACTATAGAGTGTGCTGGCCATATAAGGAGTTCCTCCCTGTCCCCAGTTAACCCCTGTGGGGTCAAAAAACCTTAGGTTTCGTTTTTGACTCTCTATCCTGATTGGACGAAAGGCTGGGTCCCACAGCCAAAAACGAAACCTAAGGTTTTTTGAGTGAAATCACTGAATATACCTTTAAGTTGCTTAAAATTAAACATTAGTTTACAGATCGACATACTTACGTGACCGTGCAGCTGCACGACTGCCACTGAATAATTATCCCATTGCTCAGTTGCTCAGTATTAGTTAACAACACAGAGCGGGTCATCGTATATACATTGATTATTTACACAGCGATTATTCAATCAGTTACTAAAATAATTGATCAAGCACCTCTCATTCTTCTACTACTCCGACACCAAAATGTGGAATGCTCCGACACCATACTTCCCTGCCAAGGACCACATTGGACGACCATCATTTATGGTCACAGTATGCCACGGACGACATTGGACGAAAATGGACTTTTATACTGAAAAAGAAATAGATAGCTCAATAAAAAATAATTGGCGACCGCGCTGGACCGTTTCAGCTGTTGTGACCACTGACCATGTAGCTAGGGTGCACCCCTGAAATGCTTCAGTGTTCCCGGAAGTCCGTCAATTTTGTCGGACTCACTTCTTAAAGAGGCCACATTAGGGCTAAAACCGCAACGCTCTGAGCCATTTAGAGGTGGCAGGGAAGGATGTAAAACCCTTTTTTTTCTCCAAAATTGGCCTGAAAAAAACATATCGGGAGGTAAATGTAATTATCCCATCTCTTTTGTATGCCGCGTTTGCATTTGTCGTGTTCATTTTTCACGCCATTATATTAGCGAAATAGCGATTGCGTTTCATAATCGACTGAATCAATTAAGTTTGTTTAACTCTTGCACCAGTCGCGTGAACATAAGCGGTGTCATTGTATAGTCTGGATATAGCCAGGATAGATGGGAACTAGGGCTCTGATCAGCTTGTGCGTGTCTGCTGTGACAGATGGCCTTGACTGTGAGAGGCAGGCAGAGCAGAGGGGACAGGAGTACAGTGCTCCTGCTTGAGCCAGGCCCACATGTGGGTGCACTAGGAGAGGCTCTACGGCCTGACCTGCATGTATTTTTAGAGCCCAAAGTTATATTGAGATCATTGCAAATGTTGGGCTTATCTCTCTCTTTCCTCCCGAGCTCTCAGCCGAATCGAGCGCAACGTTGAAACCGATGTAATGCAAAAAAGACACCGACCCGACCTCCAGAAAACCGAGGAAGCTTTTTAACCAAGAATTACATACACCATATATCCATCCACACCGTAATAGTTTTTTGTGTACACAGGTGTGATGGAAGCTCACGGTGCCTGGAATCAGCTGCCGCACTCGGGCATGGCCGAGAGACGTGAGATAACACACACACACACCGGGCAGGTTCCAACTGCAAACTACACCATATTGTCATTCTTTAACCACATTATTTTACCCTAGTGTCGTTATTCTGGTCACATCATAATAGGTGGGCATTCTGCAAAAGTAGCCACAATCTAAATAAAATTCTACAAGTCCCCATCACATTGCAACGTGACTCATTGTGAGCTTGCAAAATAGTCTATTTCTGTAGAGGGGGGGGGGGGGGGGCAGCCAAGGATGCAACTCTGGGGGACTCCGGTCGACAGCGTGTACAGGATTTAAGTGGTTAAAGATTCCATCAGTGAGCATGGTTCTATATTCACACACACACCAGGTTCCACGATAAACTACACCACACTGCCATTCTTTAAAGACTCCCATCAGCAAACATGGCTCCATATTCTACTGAAGGATAGTGGGGGGGGTGAATGTCAGAACCAATTAAACTAGGATATTCATGCAATCGTAAAGACCCATATCCAATTCAGTGTCATGTTGCAGAGAAAAGCATAATTGAGTTGGCATGCATGTCTCCCCGACTCAGCTTTTAACGCCTACCTGCAACTGAAGTCTGCTCGTCGACATAGGCTATGGGATTCAACATTTTGACCACCGACTAAAAGGCCAAACTTTTTCCTGTGTCTATGTCGGAAATAGATAGGCAGAACATTTCTAATTTGATGTGACGCTTTCACTTTTGAGCTGAACTATTTCAGAGGCTTATTGTTTTTTTTAATGGTCCAAAATATATGACACACACACGTGACAGTGAGACAAAAGACAACGGACACTGCAGTATTTTAAACTAGCCCATGTCATGTGTACAGTGCACACTAGGGATCAGGGGACGATAATGCAATCACATGTCACGATTATTGCAGCAAAAAGCATTTTGATTATTGGCTGCAATGCCAATTGCCAATGTGTTCGAATTCCGTTCCCGGCGACCTTAGTGAGGAAAAAAAATGAGAATCGTGTGAGAATTGTGATCTCAATTATTGCGGAGGAAAGATTCAAATTTGAGCAAGAATCGTCCAGCACTAATTTCACGATAACTTCAAAACTGATACAATTATTGTGCGTGTTTCGCTTCGTCCTAGCGCAGATTCACGCACGTAGGCGAGCATCCCAGATCTTCGGGTAAAGGGGTTTTATTCATGAACGCAGTTTTATTCATGAACGCAGGGATTGCTGCAGCGTTGTTTTTGTTGACCATGACAAAAAATATTATTGACTACCTAACTCAATAAAAACTACAATAGGATGACTAAGACTAAATATATGGACAATTTCGTCAGCAATAAGAACTAGACTAAATGTGAGGGAGGGACTAGTAGAGAAGCGATCCAGTAGAACTAAGTGGTACTTTTGTTTGGTTGCTGCATGCTGAAACTAGCAGATCTACAAGCTCACAACAGATCAGCTATTTTGTAAATGTTGTACATCGGCTATTTTTGAGGGTCGCTAGGCCCTCCTGTGCCCAGCTTTGTGTGTACCCCATAGCGATGATCTGAGTGGCTGAGCAATGTGCGTAGCCCAGGCATAGCGATCATTTGATTGGCTGAGCTCTGTGTCTACCAACGGTTTTGAGGATAAAAAAGTGAGTACAGAAAATTGAGGACGCCAATTGTGATTAGCTGGAATGTGATGTATAAGAGTGGCCCTCACTTCACACGAGTGATTTTTTTAATACACAATACGGATGGTGGGGGTTTAAGTGGTTGAACTAAATTCATGCGGGGAAAAAACAAAAAAACGGTTGACTGCCTTAAAGATGGATTCAAATACTGTACTAAATGCAGTATATCATGAGATATACGTTTTAGGAACACAGAGCAGGCCTTGTGGCTTTCAATGAGCCTACCCAGCAAATCAATGGCACTCCTTTAATGCATATGGCCTGCCTACCTCCCCATAGTTCTTAAAATGGAAGCATGTCAATACATACTGTATTGTAATAACTTCCATTAATGCCTCCAAAGTCCTAATTAGGACGCAAATGCAAGTGCTTTTGTGTATAGTAGCCCTACTATAACCCTTCAGACCCAGCGGTAAAGTGATTCCAATCCAGCCAGACTATTTCTAAGTGTTTTTAAAAAGCTCCAGTGCTCCCAGGAGAGACTGGGCCAGGGCATGGGGGGGGGGGGGGGGGTTATTCTCTGCAGCTGGGAGGAAACGCACACGCAGGACCCCGACGGAAGCTCCTTGCGAGGAGAGCAGGGTGGGGGGTGCGTTGGTGGGAGGAAGGGGGGGGGGGGGGGGGGGGGAGAAAAAAAAGGAAAAGAAAAACTGCCGTTTCAGGCATGCCTCTCTCTACTCCAAAGCCCAGTCCTGCTCCAGCTCTGTGCATACGCCGAATCTACTACTGAGAGCAAGACAGGGGAAAGAGAGAGTTGGAGAGGGGAGGGGAGAGGCAGGAAAGGAGGAGAGCTAGGGAAAAGGGGCAAGGAAGGGAGGGAAAGAGAATTAGAGTGGGAGTAGAAGAGAAAAGGAGTGATGGTGGGTGAAGAGAGAGAGAGAGAGAGAGAGAGGGAAAGCACTCGGACGGCATTGCTGCTGATACAAGATCACTGGTACGCTATTTTAAGGGCAATTCCCAGAACTGTGATACTGCATTACATAACTGCAGTAGGCCCATATTGTTTTTTGACACCGTGCCGAACATGATAAAAGGGATGGTAAAGAATAAAATAAAAGAATATATATATGCTGGATTTTTAACTAGAGGGAACTTTCACCCCAACTGTCCTTGGAATGGCATCAGTTTTAAGCAGCGATGGCCCTGGCTCAGCAACATCAGCCTCATCTCAGAGGCTATAGGGCTGGGCATTAACCAAAAATATCAGAACCAATCGTTAGAAGAAGCAAAAGAAATACAAAACAAAAAATAGCGAGCATAGCCACATAGTGACTTGTTGTGAGCTATTTTTTACCTTTTTTTCTCCCGTACTAATTGTTCGTTAATCGTAATCAAGGCAAAGGTTTGAAAAAATTACAATATTGATTTGAAGCCATATCTTGCAGTCCTACTCAGCAACGACAGCCCCTCTACTTTCTTGTCTCAGAGGCACACCACAGTGCTGGCGACAGCCGTCAATGATGACACCAGATTCAACCACATATCAAACCCTGAGGCCGTGACAAATCTGACCGCATGAAAAGATCATGAATCATTGAGTGTGCAACAAAAAGTACATCGTTGCTGTCGGGAATAAACATCTTTACACATTCACTGCCAGGTATTAATTAATTCATCATTTTTTTCCTTCAGGTTTTTTTTTCTCCAAAACCCTTATTCCAAAGGTCCACCGGGACCTGAGGCGTGAAATGGATGTAGAAAGTTGAATAAAACTTGTTTTGACCAAAAATGCAATATGGGAAAAAAGCATTTTTCTGGATCTGATCAAATCAGACGGCAAGCGAAATTCGTTTCATTTCCAGTTGTATCGGTTACTTGGTAACCTTGAACCAATCGTAAATTGGCGAAGAACAATATACATCTGTCATCGGCAGTAAATCGCTGGATTAGACTTGGAGAGCTCCCCCAATGGCAGACGGCAGGGAATGTGTTAATCTCCATATTTTAAGTCGTTTGTTCTTTTGAAAATTAGCGGCCTACTTGGATCATACTAGTGTCACACAGTAGCATCATATGAAGTTTCCACCCAACAGAGACTGATTATGATCACACTACTACATTATTTTAAGTTATCACAAATGAATTACAAGCTAGTACAGCAATAGACCTTAACCAAAACAAAATAATCCGATAAATGTTTACTTGACCTACTTAAATGTTCATTTGCCAAATTCCAAAAAAATCAAGCTGTTAAACTGCACTGTATTGATTTTGTTTTGCCATGATATAAGACACCACAAATTGATCACTCACCTGAAAAGCAATGCAGTACTAATATTCCATCAACCAGCTTCTCAACGTTACATTAATATAGTGGTCTACATCTGTGGTTCTCAAAAGTGGGGTCTGGGGAGTCTGGGGGGGGTTCCAGAGGGTCCCCAGCTAAATTGATAGTTAGGTTTAGGAAACCAAATGGACCATTTACAGGTGTGTAACTCAGATAATGTACAAATGTAACCAGATGGGACCCCACGGGTCCATCCATTTGGTTCAATTATACACTCAGAGTTATGGCCTTATAAATACCAATGTAGGGGTGCTTGAAATGTATAAAAACGTTTGAGAACCACTGGTCTACATAGCATTGATCAAACCCGGCTAACCAACAATTTGTAGCTTTATGTCCACTTTTATATCCACCATGGCTGGCTATTCAGTCAACACAACCAGGTCAACAACTGTCACTGGCTGGGTCCGATAAAATAGTGCTGCACAAGTATGCAATATGTATTATGGCAATTATTGGGTTCCTAAAGGGAAGGAAAACTACACTCCGGCAGTGAGGCAGACACTTTGGAAATCTATCCAAAAGAAAGTACAGGGTCACATTATTATGCGGGAGCATAAAGGACACAGGGAAAAATCCTGGTTGTGCATATTTTTAGGGGGTGTTTTGCAGCAGAGCTTACAGAAATGGGGCCCGCTACTTCAACATGCCGTTATTAGTCAGACTAGTCACCAGCATATTATATCTGACTCACACATCAATTGCCTACAACATCACCACCAAACCCATGTTATAAACGATACAGTAATGATGAGCGTCTAACATAAATGCTGAAAATCGACCTGCATTCACAGAAATGAATTGCTGGGGTCCTGATTGATCAGCCCTGAGTGTGGGTGTCTCAAACGCTAAAGGTAGAGGGGGCATATTTCCCCTTTTAATGTCACAGCTGGCTGGGCGACTGACATATCTAACTGACATCACAGCCTGCGAGCTTTGTCTATCGGTTTTATGTAAAGAAAAAAAAAGAATACAACATGTTTGAGAATAATCCAGCTTTGTGGTTGTCAATAGAGGGGGTTCACAACTGCACAAAGAGATTATGATTGCGACATGTACTATGCATTACGTGCCCCCGTTCTTTTCTCTATTTTTGGTTGGTTTTGACAGATCCACCATCTTTCAAACACGCTTTGCTGACAGCAACGCTAGGGCTGGAAAGCAGCACAGCGCTGTCTAATCAAACTAGCACAGCCAAACTGAAGCTAACCTAACCGAGTCAAAGCAAATGAAAGGACTGAGTGCAGCAGCGGCGCTAACTGGTGCTAGCCGTATCTCGTTTGACATTTCCTCTGCGGGTCTTTTCTTCTTTTTTTTTTACAAATCCAAATCCAAACATCAACATTACCCCTAAATGCGACGAACATCCTCTGGATTCAGACACAATAAATAAAATAAAAAAGCCAAGCCACAGAATGGGCAAAAAAAGGATACACGTTAAGTCCAAGTCGAAGCCATCCTCCTGATATCTCCTTTTGTTCCGGCTGACCATTTCTTTTATAATCGCAGCCATTGTAAAAGCGATGTGTGGGCAGGAGTCCTTCAACAGTTTCAAATTATTAAAGTATATATTTATATATATATATATATATGTGTGTAATTTCTTAAATGGGTTCACAGTCCCAATAGAATGTTTGTTTTCCCCCCGCTGTGGGGGTAAAGAACCGAACCGCTGCACCGTTCACCGTGGTGTTGGTGCAGGCTCCCCCGGCTAGCTACGCTAGCTAGCAGCGGGGGCTAGTAGCAGAGTAGCAGTAGCTTGTCAATAGGATTAGAATGGCTTCTTCTTGTTGGATCATATAAAGAACGGGCCTTGGTGGTTGGTGGTGATGATCCGTGCCGTGCAGGCCCGGTCCGGGCCCACCGAGGCCCCAACCGGTGGTGGTACAGGCTAAGCTAGCCAGTACTCCTTCTTGAATCTTCCCCCCACACACACACACCCCCCCCCCCCCAGAGTCCTGCTGAAATGAAATCCCGTCGCTCTCTTTTTTTTTTTTGCTTGAGCTCGAGACCCCCTCCTCCTCCTCCTCCCCCAGCAGCAGCAGCGGCCTCAGGACCACCAGGAGGACCCCCACTTGAAAAATAAAACACACATGCAAAGTTCTATCTCTGGCTGTATGTTGGGAGAAGAAACCTCCTCTTCCTCCTCCTCCTCCTAGTCCTCCGTCCGCTGCGGGTCAAGGCTCCAATCTTATCCGCTGTGATTGAGTCACAGAGCGGGGTGGTGGTGGTGGGGGGAGAGGGAGAGCAGCCCCGGATCCAGTCACTCTGTCTGCACGGAGAGGGAAGCTAAGCTAGCCGAGGCTAGGCTAAGCTAACCCAGTTAAATAGAGCTGCCTGGCAGGCTAGCACCGTGGCTAGCTTCGCTGCCGTTAGCGTCAATAGCTAACCCTGCTATCCCTCCTCCTCCTCCTCCTCCTCCTGCTGCTTCTTCTTGCTTCTTCCACACAGAGGGGGAAAAGAGCCCTTTTCTCCTCCTAGCGAATCAACATGGTCGTCAGTCGATCCGGCCCGAAAAACGCGTGCGGGGAAAAGTGACAGGCTCCACCGTGAATGTAAAAGCAACTATAATGTTTCGATCATCAGAGCTCTGCACGGATTCTTTTGACAGTTCCGTCCCGGGGAATCATCTTCCTTTCTTGTCTCTCTCTCTCCCGTTCTCTTGCTCCGCTCTCCGCTCTCTCTCTCTCTCTCTCTCTCTCTCTCTCTCTCTCTCTCTCTCTCTCTCTCTCTCTCTCTCTCTCTCTCTCTCTCTCTCTCGCTCGCTCGCTCGCGCGCTCTCTCTCTCTCTCCAGCTGAACTCAGGCTTCCATCATGGCCTCCACCGAAGGAAAAAAGAAGATAGAACAGGCTAGGTTTTTTTTACAACACATATCCTGCCGCCTTTACGAGATATAGTACCCCCCCCCCCCACACACACACACACACACACACACACACACACACACACACACACACACACACACCTGAGCTAACTAAACCCAGCAAATACACACGATATTGATATAGTTTTACATGCATTTAGATTTGGCACACACGTGGCTGTCACACAAGTTCTGACAAATAATTTAATGCAAATTTGTATTATATTTTTCCTCTAGTCGCGGAAGGACACCATTAGGGCTTCTGTCAAAGTGATCACGTGTGTCTGTAATTTGGGAGCGTTGAAATAAAATGTCACTTTTAAACTTAAGTGTCTTTTAAATACAATGACACTCACAAACACAAACTCTTGCCTGTTTTGTAGCAGTTCATCTAAAATTATTATGTATTTATTGTGTTGTTAAAAATGTTCAAAGATTTGTTTTCCAAATATTATTATTATTATTATTATTAAAGGACCAAGCAGTCCTGAAAGAACTTGGTCCTTTATTGTTTTTGTAGTTTTTTTTCTTCCACCAAAAATAGCAGTTCTGGCTGAACCGTTTTTCGCGAAATTTGGAGATTATGGTAGAGGGCCGTGCCAAACGGTGAGGATGCGAAGCCCACAACCATTGGCCAAAGGATCAGAATTGCAGCATCACTCCCAATCTTCCGCCGTAGCCTGAAAACCCACCTTTTCAGACTCCATCATGGCCCATAGCACTTACCCTAACCCCTTAGATAGCATTTCTGTTGGCTTAGATAGCATTTGACACAGACTTATAGCATGTTATGTAGACAGCACTATAATTGTATTGTATAGGTTTGAGCAGGTGATATACGTGATTGAAAAGGTTAATATTTTCCGAGCTATTTTCCAAGGTGGGTAGTGAAAGAGACGATATATCATGCGCGTGTGCTGTGTGTGTGTGTGTGTGTGTGTGTGTGTGTGTGTGTGTGTGTGTGTGTGTGTGTGTGCAATTGCAATTGGGTTTTCTGCGTGGGTGGATGAGAAAGAGAAAGAATCACCAAACTCAGAGAGGGTATGAGAATGCAAAGAGGGGGCGGGGGGGGGGGGGGGGGGGGAGGCTTGCAGGTTTTTTGGTTGTTGTTTTATTTTTATTTTATTTTTTACAGTAATTCCGCAAAGAGAAACTGAAAAATGGTATTGTAATTGTGTTGTAATTGTGTTGCTTTAGAGTAGTTGCATGGAGAGCTCCACTCCAATGTGCATGGTGACATTTTGAAGGACTGAACACTTTGGAAGCTACTTGAGGGGAAACAGTTCCTAGTCTACAGAATCAATGTCATGTTGATCTATTCTACAGTATACTTATGCTGCTCGTGTGACCGGGCACCCAGTTCTTTTGCAGCCCAGCCCTTCATTGCAGCTCTTCGTTTCCAAGTGACATTTCACAATAGTTTTACATGTCACTGCCAGTTAGATAAAGGCTTGCCAAACTTGTTCAGTTCCAGACCATCCCCAAATTGAGGGCGGCCATAGATGGTTTAGTGACCATAGTGGTTTGGTGAGAAGGGCACGCCTGGGGGAAGCCAGAGCCCCTGGTTGTCCCAGGTACGATTCCATGAGGCCAGGCCAGCAATTTGTCCATGTGTGTCCCTGAGTAAGACTCTTAACCCCTAATTACTCCCCGAGCGCCGTAGAATGGCTGCTCACTGCTCCTACTGTATAGTTATTAATGCAGAGGAAGAATTTCACGTATGTGCACAATCATAATACATACTGTGACAAAATAACACCCCAACGGAATGGGGACTATTATATTCTTCTCTTCTAAAGGATGCATTTGGTCCCAGGAGGACACAAACTTACAAAAATAAATATATTATTAAGCACTATTTAATAGTGAAAATAGGCTATCTACAAGCTCACAACATTTCACGAGGTGTCGCTGTGAGCGTGGGAAGGTGGTCAGGGAGCACACTCACACCTTAACCAAATATTTCCAATCAGACGCCTGACTAGATCAATTAGTCATACAAACTCTATTTTGCCCTGCAGCTTCCCGTGACCTGGCGGCTGGCAGTGGCACCCCGCAACTAACAGTTACGTATTTAGGTTATTATGTTTGACTTAAAGCTGCACATGGTAACTTTCCTCTTTGGATCTGCCCCCGGTTCTATGCACAAGTGCTGAAACTTGCGTTAATAGAGCCTGTCTGCTTGCTCAGGGGATACATTTAATCTTGACCACCAGGTCAAATTCATGTCAGATCCTGTGTCTAGGTGAGACATGACCTTTGACACAACCTAAATGTCTCAATAGAAGAGCAGGGAGACAAAATACAACCACCCCGATTGTATACACGTTATATTGTATATCACATACTATAACATAACATACTATAGCATACAGATTGGACAAAACAAAATTAATTGTATTGATTAAAAACAGCTACATAGTGCTGCTTTAAGTAGTAAGTATAGCTTTGAGAAGCAGCAGTTCCATAAACCACACTTGGTAATGTCTCAATAGAAGAGGCCTAGCTACAGTATGTCCTGTTTCTGTAGCTTGATGTATAGGCTATAGCTACTGATGCTTGCATGGTTTCATGGTTCTACGTTTACCTGTGATCCTATCGTTTACTGAGGCACTGCACTGTAGTCTGTCTCTCTGCATTTGATGTGCTGTGTGTGTTTATAGTTCCTTGCTTATTGTCGCTTAACGCTCCAAATGCGAGAAACGGTTTTCTACGTGGTTGGAATCCCAACGATTCCGATGCGGGACACGGCTATCTACGTTTAGCGCATGTTTTTATTGATTACTTTCGCCTTTGTACACACCCGCTTTTCTCCGGCTTCCATAGTCTCCACCTCTCCTCCTGTTTCTCCGTTTGTTTCAGGTGGAGGGCCCGGGAGGGGAGGCGTTTCCGACATGTTCCGGCTCCATGATGGACACAGATCTGAAGTCGGTCTCCTTTCCTTCTGCATGCTCGAACAAACAAGAAAACTATCACGGATTGTATCGTCCCCTCGGCAAACTCGGCGAGGGGCGGTGGACGGTTATTTTTTGATGATGACGATCAACGGTCAGATGGAACAATGCAAATACTCGCTGTTACCGGAGGGGCAGCACAGCCAACACCACCGTCCCTCGGCGAACTCGGCTAGCCGAGTTGGAATGATACACAGTGACAGACACGTACATACCGGTAGATTGATAAATAATGACAACGCGTCTTTGCATCGTTTTATCTGCCAGCCTGGCGTCTACCCGATCCGTCATCATCATCATCATCCTCATCATAAAAGATAAACAAAACAGTAGTAACGTAGCCCCGATATGTTCCCTCAGTCCCTATGCTCATTCTTTAGCTCATACGAAAGCCAATTACCGACGAAGGGTAGATGGGATCAATGTGTACTTTTTTCCTCGTAAAAGTAGACATTCAGGGCTTTCATTCGGTGTATAACATCATGTATAGGATATTTTTTGTGTTCATTTTTATAACTGCCTGTCAACGTCTGACATAAAACAGTCCCTAACTAGGCTTTCTGTTCAAGAAGAGCTTGTTACTACAAAAGCAGGTGTTACATGAAGGTATAAATATCTCCAGAATGGAAGATGGTAAAATCATTTTTCTTTATATTGGAGTGGACAAATTAAGCTTTCTTTTGAGGTATGCGTGTGCTTCTCGCTATAAGAGAACATTTGCTGTCGGCCTTGGAAAAGGTTGGTCGTCCAATGCTATCAGCATTGGACCACAAGGCCTTTAGGCCGCACACTGATGAACTGCATGTTTGATACCCATCACTGATATCACCAAGTTGTGCTTTCTCCAGATTTTCTTGAAGGTGAAGTTGCATCAGTCAGTCGGCATCAGTTTGTAAAATCCAGCTGACGCAACGGATCATATTCAATGGACTTCAAAGCTATAGATGCTTTAGTTTACGTGCATCAGTGTCCTCAGTCTACTTCATCAGTGTCCTCAGTCTAGCCTACTGTTGTTGATCATTCTTGCTTGGGGAAAAAAAAAAGTTAATTATCTGGCCAAAAACACATTTTTCTTTCTCAACTTTTTATGAAACACAAAAATCATTCTCTTGATGTTGGATCAAGCATGCTTGCCTGTGTGATGTTATATGAGGTAAGACGAAGAAGACATGTGGGCCTACATTTTTCTGGGAAGTGTTACGGACAGAAAAGGACACCCATATAGCTCTGAAAGCCTCATACTGTACATTGCTTGAGGACATTCAGTCAAACAATGGCTTCAATTGTATTCATTCCTTTACTATTGTGTGGTTCTCAGAGTAGGGTTAGCTTGTAGATCTGCTGATATTTAAAAAGAAATCTTGAAAGTTTGTGAAACATTTGGATCTTTTCTTTGTTCCCCTGAAACCTTGTAACAGGCCTACAAATCTTGTATCAATCTTGGATGGGGGTCCAAGACCAAATACATGTTCATTTAGGGGTTCTACTTCTAAACATGAAAAAGTTTGAGAAGCAGTATTCTATCTATAGAAGTTTTTTGAAGTCCACGGGGGACCTCTACCCTTCTCTCTAAACCACCGGTTCTCAGACATTTTTGGCTCAGAGAGAAATAACTTTTTCATACTTCTCCTTCAATGCAGTCAGTGGTCCTATACTGCCATCTAGTGGTTATGGTTTTGTAGGCTACAGTCTATGAACGTGAACAGTCAACGGTGTATTGGTAGAAGAAGAAAGAACCGAAAGTAACTTCTCTCTTCCGCCAACAAAACACAATAGGCGTCACTTTGGAAAGTACTGTGCTATTATTGTTCGTTCGTTCGTATACAGTATTTCCTGTATGCTCCCCAGATCAGATCATGATCGTTTTCTCAGCCAAAGATCTTCCCATTGTTATGACGTTCATATTATTGTCTTGTATATGGTGAGTAACGATTCTTATACACACACTTCTTAGTTCTTATGCTGTACAACTTACAAGTTCGTTTATATTCTGAATCTAAACTAAAGGCGAGCTATGGCTGTGATTTTAACGGCAGAAAATAAGACTGACTGCGTTTTGTCAATTCATGAAGTTGCCTATAACTAATTGGATTAAGACTATCATGTACTTTTTATATAAGTATAGCCTAGGCCAATTATATATTATTTGCAGGAAATACAGTTTTGTGGAAAGCATTTCTTCCCATGCAGTTTAATTTTCGTTCTTCCCTTTTTGTCTGTCGTCTGTCTGTCTCTGTTTCTTTCTTGTTCTTTCCTAATCCTAATATGATATAGTGTCATACATATGATATATTCTGAAGAAAACCTAGAGACAGTCAATTGGCAGTCAGTATTTGGGTATTATGATAAAAATAAGAACATTATCATGGTGTGTAAAAAAAATCACACTGAGTGGTGCAGCCCCCGGGGCCACCTCTCTCTCTCTCTCTCTCCCCCTCTCTCTCATTAGCAGGCAACATTGCAGCACTATCACTCTCTCTGTTTCTGGCGCCCCCTACTGGTACCCTATAGTCATATACTGGTGCTCATGACCACATGGGTACATACATGCATGACCACATGGGTACATAGGTGTACACTGTACACCGACATTGTTGGTTGTAGGAGTGGTTGCACCACTCAAAAAAGGAAGCAAAGAATGTAAAGATTGCCATGGACACATGCACGGACATGTTGAACAGTTGATGACACACACACACACACACACACACACACACACACACACACACACACATACTGACTGCAATGAAAGCCAGAGACAACAAATGCTCTGAACTTCTTAAATGCAAGTCCAAACTAGCCAAGTGCAAGCGCTTCGACAGTGATCTCCAAACCAAACTGTGCAACCTAAAAGCCCAGTGTAACAAGCTAAGAAACAGTGTAATTGCCATGACCAAATCAGCCAAATGTAACTTTATCAATGATAAAGCCGAGGAAATCAAAAACAATCCTCGGGAGCTATGGAAGTTACTAAACAATCAACTAGGCTGTGGTCGGAAACTAAAAACCAGGTTTACTAACATAAACATCAAATCGAATAACACCCTCATCACTGACAAACTCGATGTAGCCAACCACTTGAACATCTTCTTTACAAACATTGCAACAAAGCTGGTTAGCAAACTGCCCTCCCACTCTGGGCGTTTTGGTGTAGAGCACATCAAAGCCTTCTACAAAAACCTTGGTGTTTGTAAAGATGATTTTAAAATGACAATGGTAACAACCGAGGAGGTACTTAAAAAACTGAGTGCCCTCCAACCCCACAAGGCCACTGGCCATGACAATATTCCCTCCAAATTTCTCAGAGACTCAGCCTTTTCCATAGCTCCAGTCATCACCCACATAGTTAACCTCTCCATCAAACAGGGACAGGTCCCCCAAGATTTTAAACTGGCCAAAGTAACCCCCTTGTACAAAAAAGGGAGTAAATTAGAACCCGGCAACTACCGCCCTATTTCTATTCTAAGCTCCATCTCGAAAGTGATGGAAAAAATAGTCTATGAACAGGTTGAAAAGTATCTTGCCTCTAATAAATTGCTGTACGAGTTCCAATCTGGTTTCAGAACATCCCACTCCACTGTCACATGCCTCCTCTATTTGAGCGATCACATCAAACACGAGGTGGATGCTGGAAAATACTGCGGCATGGTCATGCTGGACCTCCAAAAGGCTTTTGACACCGTGAACCACTCCATACTGGTTAACAAGCTTAAAGCTATTGGTTTTGATAGCACATCAGTGAGCTGGATGCAATCCTACCTGGAGGGGAGAGAACAGATGGTGGAGGTGAACGGAACACTGTCCCCTCCCCTCCCAGTGAGCTGTGGCGTCCCACAAGGAAGCATACTAGGGCCTTTACTGTTCCTAATTTATGTTAACGACATGACTTCAGCTTGTGACTGAAACTTGTTCCTGTTCGCAGATGACTCAGCACTGTTGGTCTCGGACAGGAACAAACTGCAGGTTGAAAAGACCCTCAGCTCTGAACTCGGTAGAATCTGCACCTGGCTCGCTGATAACAAACTATCCTTACACCTGGGAAAAACTGAATCCATCCTCTTCGGATCAAATAGTAAACTCAGCAAGGCAGATGGCTTCTTGGTTAGAGTGGGTGACAATATTATCACACGAAAAGATGAAATTACCTACCTAGGTTCCATCCTGGAGGCCAATCTTTCCGGTGATAAAATGGCCACCAACGTAATCAAAAAAGTCAATCAAAGAACAAGATTCCTTTACAGGATCTCCTCACTGGTCAGCAAAAACACCTTGAAGACCTTAACAGGAGCCCTCGTACAAGGTTTCTTTGACTATGCATCCACCTCTTGGTACCACAGCACCTCAAAGGCCCTTAAAACAAGGCTCCAGACCTCCCAAAACAAACTGGTCAGGCTCCTACTTGGCCTCACCCCCCGAACCCACCTCACCCCTGCCCACTTTGACAGGCTGGGATGGCTTAGGGTCGACGACAGAGTACAGCATCTTGCAATGGGTCTGGTCCACAAGATTCGATACACCACCAAGATACCCATGTACCTGTCTAAATACTTCCTTAATGTAAACGAAGTCCACACCCACAACACCAGAGGGAGTGCAACAAACCATGTACAACCCAGATTCGGCACAAACAAGGGACTAAATTATTTTCGCTCCTATGCCACCAAAATGTGGAACGCCCTACCAACAGTCATTAAGACATGTGAATCCCTTGACTCCTTCAAAACCGCTCTCAAAGGGCACCTACGGATGGCTGCAATTCGAAACTGGCCTCTGTAAAATCTGAATCCCCCCCCCCCCCCCCCCCCCCCCATTTTCCCTCACTGTATATTGTATCTTTTCCCTTTTTTGCTTCCCATATGATGAATTCCTGTTCTGTACTTTAGCTACATAGAAATGTCTTTTTGTATGTCTCTAAATGTCTGTATGTCTTTAAATGTTTTGATGAATTGAACAATGTGGACCCTGTTGTAAACAAGTGTAATGCTTAATTGGGTCGTCCACTCACAGTTGACAGTCTTTGTATTGAGTTTGTGCTTAAAATGTACTGTAAATTCTACAAACTGTTAATAAATATTTCAATCAATCAATCAAAACACACACACACACACACACAAACACACACACACACACACACACTCACTCACACACACACACACACACACACATTAATGTGTAAACAGAGCGGTGTAATATTGCATTCAAATATAGAGGATATGTGCGTGACATCATCATCAAACCAGGAAGTTATGCAGGAATGCCAACTGAGTGGCAAAAAAAACTACTTTCTGGCCTTGACAGCCCATATGCATCCAATCAGAAAAGTCCTGTCTGATTGCATTAAACAACATTAAACAATGTTAAACTCACTTTGCATGTTGCTTTGCCACTCGATGTGCCATTCACTTTAAGCATGCGCATACCCTCTATAGTAGGTAAAATTCACTTTAAAGGTTTTATGACATTAATTTTCATTTATTTTTATTTTTATTTTAGGTTTTATGACCTCAATTACGGAACTTTGAACATTCAGTGGATTTTCTGTGGTCTGAAGTTTTCTTTGGGTTTTTTTGGGCCTTTTGAGTTACAATGAAAACAGGCAACACAGTGAAACAGTGACATCTGCTGGCAAATCCCATTGACATATATGGGATTTGCAGTAAGTGATGTCACTTGCTGCCGGCAAATCAGAGCAACTGTTTGAGCCAGAAAACCCCAGATCACAGAAAATCTACTGAATGTTAAAAGTTCATGTTTTTTGGGTGCAATTGAGATTAGAAAACCTAAAAAAAACAAGAACAATTCCAAAACCTTTTTTTTAATGTCACAATCCCTTTAAGATACAAACGGTACTGCTTGTCTGCTTCCTCTGTTAAAACATCTCCTCTGTCTCAGGACCCTCTCAGAAGCAGGTGTGCACCACCGTTGGTCTCTGTCACGCATCAAAAGGCAGCAGTCTTGTCAAGACGGTACTTATGAACACGAGGGAAGGCAGTGCTGCTACTGTGCTGCTGGTAAGTGTTTTTCCCCCCCACGCCTTTGGTGTGTTTAATTGTCACAGTATGTGGAAGTTGTCCTCTATTATATATTTAACCCATCCTGACTATTAGGAGCGGTGGGGCGATGCCACTAATACAGTGTCCCTATATTTCCCTAAAGTCTTTGTTTTAGAGATGTTATGTCAATTTTAATCAGCAGTCATGTTTTGTGTAATACCCAGGGATCATCACCACGCTGGCTTGTGGTGTACATTAACTTTTTTGGTCAAAACACAGAGAGGGCAAGCCCTACTGGTCCATTTGGTTACATTTTGTACACTCTCAGAGTTAAGTGGGTCCATGCTAAAACAACATTTGTACTAGTTGCACTCCTAAATATGCTGTAGTGTGATGTCATAGTAGTAAGTGTCATACATACCAGAGGCGTAGTATCTACAATAAGGCGAGAGGGCAGGCGGTCCACCTGTCCAAATTCATTTCTGGCCTGGCCAAAATCCATACAATGAGAAAAACAAGAGGACAAAAACAAGACCTGAGAACTATTAATGGGCAGCTGATTGGGCGTTGTGGTAGTAGAGCGCGACCCTCAATCACCCATTGTAATGTAAATGAATGCCTTTCAGCCTTTGTATATATCCTACTGTCTGGCAGGTATATCTCTTTGAAAACCTTTTAGTGCTACGATTGTGCGCGGCGGGGAGACGACAATGAACACATCTTGCCTGCCCCAAAACGTAATTCCTGGATACGACATTGATACATTAGGCTGCTGTATGCTGAAGAAAACCCAGAGACTTGGCATTCAGTAATCGGGTATTATGATCCAAATAAGAACATTATAATGGTGTGTAAAAAGCAACATCTAAAGTTTGCCACAGACAAGACTAAGGCCCTTATTTATCAATGCGGTGTACACCTATAGTGTACATCCCATGTTGATGACCTAATGTCACCATGTTACATTCTGTCTGTGTACGAACATGTTGATGACCTGACCCAGGGGAATACCACTAATGTCACCATGTTACATTCTTTCTCTCTCTTGCTTTTTCTTCTGCCTTTGGGCCGATTCATACTCCTATTTTAGAGCCGAATAAAAGTCGGTTCGGCGCTGTAGAGCCTACAATTTGACGTCATTTGAGGTTCGGGGGGGGGGGGGGTACCGTCCTAAAGTCGGCTCTTCGGTGCTACTGAAAATTTCTGACGAGCCGAAATCATTTCGGCACTACAGCGCCGAAACAGCGGTAAAATAGGAGTATGAATCGGCCCTTTGTTTGCAGTCAAGCTGACTTCACGTCTTTGCTTTCCACTACAGAAATGTTACAGATGGAAATACTCACACTATATAATATAATAGATAATATGAAAGAAAGTGTGGTGTTGTGATCTGTTGAATAATTAGGATTCAGCATTTAGTTCCATTGAGGAACAGCAATGTCCGTGTTGGTTAACCTACCTATGTGACTATGAGCACCAGTATGACTATGAGTACCAGTAGGCGGCGCTGTTGTTTGCCTATAAATGACATGCCCAAAATTGGAATACCAGGGTTAATGTGGAGAATATCACGGCTCTGGGAGCACGCTGCTTTAACGAGGTTGTTGAATATGTTTTCATACTGTATAGGTCAGCGGTTGAAGCAGCACTGCACTGCCATTGCAGACACGGTGTGTGAGTTTTGTGACGATGGGTCATACAACCTGCACCCTAATGCCAAGCGTACCTGTGAACCCTGCTCATCCTGCTCACACCCCAATGGTACTGTACTGTTATGCATGGGTCATATCACTCTACTCGGTGCTTTAGGGTTTCCCAACTTGTGGGCTGTAAGCATTTGGGCCCGTAATTTAACCCATTTTGACCTGAGATCGATTTTTCAAAAATAGCAGACCTACAAGCTCGTAGCGTGCCACTCGGTGGCGCGCTACGAGCTTGTAGATCTGCTATTTTTCAATACCTAAAGCATGACATGATGCTAACACCAAAAGGGGTTCCCACCCAAAATGGGTTAATGGCAAAATTCTACGATTTTAATGATAGTAATTGCAAAAGAAAATGTCATGGTTTGTTTTCTTTGAAACCCTGGGCCTACCGAGAAATGGGAACGAAAACTAGTTTCACCCACTGTTTTACAGTGATGTGACAATAAAGATGATTCTGCACGTTTACTGATTAATTTCCGACGTTAATTCCAATGATCGAGACAAGAGCACAGTCTGAAAAGGCACGTGGCCCTGGTTTGTGAGTGTGCCCTGATCCCGAAGAAGTTGCTCTAGGTTTTCCACCAAACTAGGTACTTAGGTTCTAGAACTGGTTCTGTTACGAACCGGCGGCCATGTTCTTTGTTCCAAACCAACTTTCAGCGTTCTGAACCAATTCATTTTCAGTGGAAACACTCTGGACTGGTTCAATATTAGGCTGGAGAAAAAAAGAACCGAACCAGTTCAACCGTGGTGGAAAAAGGGGCCTCTGTGTTTTAGTTGGTGGAAATCTGTCCAGGTCTTCATTTGTTTCTATACTCCACTAAAACCCTGAGTGTTATTTTAACAAATAATAATATAACCAATTGACAGTATGTATTGTCCTTCTCTGTGCAGCCGGTCTAGAGTCAGTGGAAGCCTGTACCATCTACAAGGACGCAGTATGTCAATGTAAAGCGGGCCACTACTGTCCCACGGGGGGAACCTGTATCTTATGTCACGCTTGTGATGAGTAAGTTCCTCTTCTCCGTTGTCTGTCTCGTCCGTCCGTCCGTCCGTCCGTCCGTGTCCCATTTTCCACCAAAAACAACTTTGGTTCTAGAACAGTATTCTAGATTATTGGAAAATGAAAAAGATAATGAAAAATTATAATAGTCCAGAGCCATTAATGACTTTTACGAGCAATAACGAAACAAAACTTGTTGTGTTGAAGCTGTGGTGGTGCTGAAAAAATCAAAGTATCCTGTTCATCGGCCGTCAACACAGTCTGTTATGACGAGGACAAGCCCCAAGGTATGCTTTAACAAAACAAAACATGAGAGCTTCAGTTCAAATTGTATAGTATTCAATAAGTACATTATATATTTACAGTATGACTTTATTATTGCAGCCTGACATTCATTATACCTTTGTCTTCCAGGTGAATCGAATGTGGCAGCTGTTATTGTCCCAATAGTCATAATTTTACCTTTAGCAGGATTGGCTATTGGTGTATTTTATTATAAAATGAAGAAGAACAGAGGTAAGCATTTTGCAGTCGCTATTCTGCTATACCTAAAGTTACTGTAAGGGGGCACCAGAACCTCTTGGTTTCCTCATCCACGTTTCTGATGTTTTTATGTTTTTATGATGACCGTTTTAAAACCTGTCTGTAAAACACTTTGTAACTATACGTTTGGAAAGGTGCTATACAAATACAATTAATTAATTAATTAATTCATTCATGATATATAAATGACATTCAGTGTGTTCAATATGTCTGAAATATTGTTATGTAATTTTACTTATCATCAGACAAAGGAGGTGCAGCTCGACTCACGGACGATGAAGGGACAGAGATGATGGAGAGGCGCTCGGAAAATACTGGAGGAGAGGAGGTAAAATTAAAATAAACTTTAATGTGCTGCAGAGATTGAAATTGCCAACATGTTTCGACCGGACAGGTCATCGTCAGGGCGAGAACTAGACTAACAAACATACAGACCCATTATTAAATGGAATCAAATCACATGAACCATGCAAATGGTTACTGACAGTCAGTTAGTTACAATTATCTCCTCCAAAGACGAAACAACATACTGATTATAATCAGATGAGCACAAATTAATTAACACACACTAAGGATTGGAACGCACGTGAGCCTCTTGCAAGATGTTGAACATTTAACCTGCTATTGACTATTGACTATAATATAGTCACTATACTACTTATCTGCTTAATGCATCTACTTGTTTTTTGTCTTTCTCGTAATATTGGCATAGCTGGCAAGTTTTGTTCATGGAGGTAGGTTAGTTAATATATTAATGCCTGGCGTCCTAGTAGTGAATGTGCTTGTGCTACTGCATGTATCTGCTGCTCTGTTCATTTAAGTTATTACATGGCTTTATTGCAATTTAAAATATACAATTCAGTCATTTTGCTGTCATATACAGTAAGCAAGGTAAACACGATTCTGGTCTGTCAAGCATAATGCTAAGTATATGCTGTAATGTATAACAGACCGCTGTTCTGTCTCTGTTTTACTTTACTATGGAAGCTTGTAAGTCCAATACATTTATTTTTAGATGAAAATCTTGTATGAAAATATAGATTTTGTTTTTAAGTAGCCATGTAATAAGTGGTATAAATAGTATTGTCTCCATAGGTTCCACGCAGTAGATCTGTGTTGTAGATTGTAGATGCACTTGTAGCTGATCTACAAGCTTGCAACACATTGCACCACGATGTGAACTTGTGAGCTTGAAGATCATTTTAGCTATTTTTAACACAAAACGACAAACCCCCAAATCGATTATTTTATTAAAATATATACATTTTTGTAATCCATCACATCGATTAGCTTGATTAACTACCACAACCCTAACTACTGTAGTTTACATCACGCATCCCTACAGCTCACATCACTTACATGTGTCGGTCAACCTGTCTCACTTTTCTTTTCTTTTTTCCCCCCAGGAAATGCAGCTTCTTAAAGGTACGTAAAAAATCTCGGGTTAAGATTACATTCTGCTGTTTTGGAGGTCTTCGTAGCTTTATATGCATCACCTAGACAGAAACGAGCTTGTCATGCCAAGCTTTACCCTACTATCCCTCTGTCTGGATCAGGTGTGGATCTGTCATGCCACCTCCACGACATCGCAGAAGAGGTGGGATGGAAGGATATGAAAAAACTGGCCCTCAGGAGCGGGATCTCGCTCGCCGTCATTGACTCCCACGAGCAGAACCACCTGAATGACTCTCAGGAAAGGACATTCGAACTGCTGGCACGGTGGGTGGAGAAGCAGGGTTCCAAAGCTTCAGAAACCCTGGTGCAGGAGCTAAGAAAAGCTGACCTCAATGGAAAGGCAGAAAAGGTGATGGAAATAATTGGGAAGAAAGCACAGGCTGGGAACAACCAAGGAAGCTGAAGGAAGAGCTGCGGACGTCATGGATTATAGCCATGACGCTTTCATGGGTGACATTGTGGCAATACCTTGCACCGGAATGACTAGATGTTCGATGAAATACAATGGCAGTGAATGGTGCCGGCTGGACCAGATCATGAACTATTTATGAACGATTGTCATATCATCATTTTCTAATCACTTACAGTACATAATTGTATTGACAGTCCAAACAGCGGCAAGTCTCGTTTCCGTCTAGGAGGTATTGTTGCGAGATTTAGTTGCCAGACAGGAAACGGTGGACAGTCTCGTGATGCTTAATTGGCATGTTCACAAAGAACATACCGGTACTTTGTGCTCTTTAGATACCTCTTAAGGTACAGATCGAAAAGCAACACGGCAGACAATGTGTTATAATGTCTTTCCAGAAGCGATTACTTTACAAAGGTCTCAGTCATTCAGAAATAGTGTTTGTTCTGTGCTGGTCACCGGTTTCTCATTGACTCATTGAGTCTTCGGGTGTGGTAAGCATGGCTGCTAAACTGATGGATTTAACCCAGACCTAATAGTAGTAGGTCTGGGTAGTAGTATATTCTACCCTCAATCCCGGAAAGCATCTGTGTCATTTTAGATAGCACCACAAATGTTTATTTTTATTATTATTTTCTTTTATTTTTGGTTGAAAACTTAGTGATTTAAAAGGTGTTTTTACAATCAGCCTCAGGCCTAAATGGGTAACTGGATATGACCTGTTACCTTAGTGTGAATAAATTGCTATAGTCTCTCCAAGTCTACACAACGATTTCTTACCATACTTACTTTTCCCCCCAAACTAGAAACACTGCATGGCGGTTGTATGTTTGCAGCTCATGTTTGCAGATGACTTGGTGGTTCTATGCCCATATAGTGCTGGTCTCCAGCAGTTACTAAAAGTGTGCTCACAGTACGGCCTCGATTTTGATGTGAAGTACAACGCAAAAAAGAGCATAACTCTGATTGTGAGAAGTAGGGAAGACAGTAAGCTGGTATTTCCTGATTTCTACCTGTCTGGAATGGCATTAAAAGAATGCAAAGAGACCAAATATCTAGGTCATTTTATAACAAATGACCTATCTGATGATAGAGATATCTTTAGACAGCGGCGTAAACTGTATGCTCAAGCCAACACACTCATACGCAAGTTTAATTTCTGCTCTGTTCCTGTGAAAATCTCACTTTTTAAAGCTTATTGTACTCCGCTGTACACTGCCCACTTGTGGCGACAAAAAGGGCAGCCTGCAAAAAATGACAGTGGCATATAATGACTGCATGAGACTGCTGCTCAAAGCCCCAAGATGCTGTAGTGCCAGTCAAATGTTTGTAGAAATAAATGTACCCACTTGCCCTGCTGTGCTACGAAACCTGATGTATAGATTTATGTGCAGGTTAACAGACTCTGAGAACAGCATCATTGCATCACTTTCTAACCCTGCTAAGAGCTCTGTCAGACTATCATCTAAGCTGTGGAGCCACTGGCGTTCTAGCCTGTATGTACAGAGATAAGTCCCCCCTGTTTGTTTGTTTATGCTTTGTTTGTTTTATTTATAGTTTGTTTACTTTTGTGTTTTTATGTTTTATGTGTTCTGCCCTATGGACCCCCCTGTGAGTGTCTTGAATAAAGTTTGAATTGATTGAATATGTTTACATTTACGTCATGTATATTTGACATGACGTTGAAGCTATTCCTCCAGGGGCCCGTTCCACGAAACTTGGATTAGAGATTAAGCCGGGCTTTAACACATATCCTGGCTTAATATATCCTGGATCAGTGATTAACCGGTTTCATGAAAGCTGGTTGATCTTGCCAGATTAATTTAACCAGTTAACCTGGATATGTTGAGGCTTGATTTGGTTTCATGAAAGTGATGCTACATTAGTTACCATGGAAACTAATGCTTTGGACTTAGCCTGCTCCGGACCAGGCTAACAGCCAGGTTTAACCTAATCCTGATGTCTTTACTGTTCATTAAGCAGTCAAACTGATCACAAACCAATGATGTTTTCCAGATTTATTCAATTATTATGGGTTTATGTTGCCTTATTTGTATCGGTCTGCATTAAAGGACTAATTTAAGCACTATATAAAATCAAATAACCAAAATATATAGGCTGCACAACATCATGACAGCTTGTGAGCTTGTAGATCAGCTGCTTTTGGTGAATGTTCCCCATGAATAGGTTTGCTGTCGTGCAAGTGCACGGTTAAGAATAATTATTATATTATATTATATTATATTATTATTATTATTTTTTGTAAAAGTGAAAACCACTAAATATTACCATTACTCATTGTTTTACAACATATTACCATTGTAACGTTTCACCCACTACTAGTCCTATATACTTACACCTAGAAACCCCATTCAAACCTATTTAGGTTCATCCTACGGTGGACATGTGTGCCTGAAAAGGAATCTTTGAAATGTTTCATAGTTTTAGAAATATAGTGCTTTCAAATTTGAGACATTTATAGGCAGATAGTGGCACTTCAAAAAATCACTTTCACCTAGAAACTCCATTCACACTTTGTAAAATTCAGCTTACTGTGGAGACACATGCTGGAACTTTTTACTTTGAAATGTTTTGTAGTTTCTGACTTCTTCTAACTTAAACGCCCAATGCATTCTCAATGGCAATAGCACAAACTTTGGCATGCTACATGAACCCATGACCCTCACCAGTCTGGCCCCCTTCCCCAAAGGTAGCTCCCTCAGAGGAGGGAGTTATGGCCAAATATCACAATGCGACAATATCATTATGCTTACATTATTAAGAATTCTGTTTTAAGTTAATAGTAGTGGTAAAATGTAAACTATATTTTTGGGGTAGTTAATCATTCAGTCTATCCACTATTGAGAGTATGTTCTCTCTTTAATTACAGCAGCAGTATTTATTGTAGAAGCTTAAGTCCTTGTATCAGTAAGTCTTGAATAGATTAGTAAAGATAATGAGATATACAGAAGGGGGCTGTAATGCAACTATTAAGGATGCAAACTGCCTTAATACCCCATGAAGAAGAAGGATCAGTAAATCTGTCATCCACATAATGGGTCTAGAGACAAAAAGCCAGACTGTCTATTAAGCCAGGCTTGCTGATCCCGGCTCGCCAAATCCGCCAATTCTGAGCCTCGCTTGGCTTTAGTGGAACGGAATAAACCAGGCTGTAAAGATCAGGATTTAAAAAGCCTGGCTTTGGCCTAAATCCTGGATTAGTTAATCCAAGTTTCGTGAAACAGGCCCCAGGAGATTCAGCCTCTCTGTTTGTTTGTTTACTTTGTGCATGAGAGATTTTTAATTTAATTTAATTCTTGTCATTTGTGATGTAAATGAAATTGTTTTGACTTGACTTAAAGCTGTTCTTGTTCCGTTGTTTACTGTATATTCTACATGATTTTACATGATTTCCCATACTACAGTCCATGTTTCCTGTAGTATTTGGGTGCAAAATCAGCTAAGTGCCCTTTTAAAATCTGATTCTGAGGGAAGACAAAGCTGTGGACATGACATGGAAAATACTATGCTATGTGTGTTACACATTATGTGTAATATGGATGTTGTGCAAAACTATATGAATTAAAAAAAAGACTTGAATGCTTCACACATTTATTTTGAGAGGCGCTAGCCCCTCCTGTATTCAGCTATAATGTAGATTTTCGTTTTACACAAACATCAAGTTCCCATTGATAATGAATGGAGAATTTACTTCATATGTGGACGAGCAAATTGGCTGTTTTTGTCCTTCCTACACAAAGATTTAATTCCCATTGACAATGAATGGATGACGTACGATGATCGCCCCTCACTTCACACAGCTGTGTTTTTTTAGGGGCGCTATATACATATATATATATATATATACATATTGACCCCACACGTCTCAATATTTGCCATTGACAATGAAAGGAGAAATCAGGTAAAACGTCTGCCAAATATGATGTAAATTTGTGGCAACAGCCATTCTGATTGGCCAGTATGAGATGACGCATGATGACGTACGATGATAAGAGCACCCCTCACTTCACACGGGTGTGATTTTTTTCTTATTGCCAATTATTGTTTTGTCGTTATGCCAAATAATCTCTGTGTTGTCACTGCTGTCCTCACCTGTACCAGTGGACCAGTAGGAGTATGTGCCTTTGATTTCTCAGGTCTCAAACATTTTCACGGCAAAGAACCCTCAAATTGATCTGTGGACCCCCATTTAAAGATTATTTCGTGCCAGGGGCCCAATAACAGGAGCCTCGCAATCAAATGTTGTACTGCGGACCCCTGGGAGAACCATTGCAGGAGAAACGTCGGAGAACCACTGCTATTCATCAGTCAAAAGGGTCTGGGTGTTGAGGACAGCAGGGCCTCACCTTTGACCAGGAGTCAAAGCAGCTCTTGTGGTACACACAGAGGCAAGCCAAGCGAGCGATGGTCTCCCCTCGCGCCAGGTCGTCCAGACAGATGCAGCACTCCCCGCTGTCTTTGCTGAGCACGTCTATGTTGTGAGGCAGCGGGGGAGGCGTCACACAGCTCAACAGGTGGTCCTCCTCAATCGTGCCCTCCGGGAAAGGCTTGGTGCAGAAAGGACAGGTCATGTTGTTGGCATTGGCTGGTGGTGGTTGACAGTACAGGCCGATCCAAGCCTCTTAACACCAGTGCTGGTGTTGTTGGTTTCTTTCAATTGCCAGAAAAGCTATCTTCTCTTCTTTTTCGATTCTCTTATCTCTATTCTCTACTAGTTTATGTTATCCTCTTTATTACAGACGTCAGGCGTTTGTTACAGAGGTTATGTTTGTGACGTATTATTCCGTGATCAGTAGACATCATTAATCAATCAATCTCCTCTTTCGTCACCTCTCCTTTTGTCTTCAACACTGACTGCAACGTGCCATTTACTGAAAGTGGCCGGTTTCACCAAGCATAACCAATTAGAGCAACATGTGTTTCCATAAATGGCATAGCTGGTGACGTCACCATAGCTGGAGACAGACCTATAAGCGAGATGGGTGTCAGCTGGGATGGAGCGAGAAGGGTTGCCAGGGACCAGAGCAAACGGAGGGAAATCGTCGCCCAATGTTCCAAAAAGAACGGGAGGAACTAAGTAAGTCTATACGTACGGTGACATCACGGTGCGTCACAAATTATCAGTATATAACGGGACCCCTGAGCACATGACAATAATAAATATGTTTCATATTTGTTGATCTTTATTCTAGGTTATTGTCACTACCGAGTTCTGAACATGTCAGGCCCTCTCTTCCCCAGCTTAGTGTCGGGGGCCAGGGGACCCGCCAGTAGGCATCTGGTGGAGTTCCGTGCTGGTAAGATGACGCAGAAGGTGGGAGGCTCGGTGCACCCCGACAAACGCAAAGGCGTGGTCTACGTGCAGCACTCCGACGACTCTCTCATCCACTTCTGCTGGAAGGACAGGACCACCGGCGACGTGGAGGACGACCTGATCATCTTCCCCGACGACTGCGAGTTCAAGAGGGTGAACAAGTGCACCACGGGACGGGTCTACGTGCTCAAGTTCAAGGCCGGCCCCAAGAGGCTGTTCTTCTGGATGCAGGAGCCCAAGACGGACAAGGACGAGGAGAACTGCCGCAAGGTGAACGAGTACATCCACAACCCTCCGGGGGCGCCGGGGGGCGGCGGCGGCGGGGGGGGAGGCGAGCTCTCCGCCCTCGGAGGCGAGGGCGCCCTGCAGAGCTTCCTCGAGAACATGAGACCCGACCAGCTGATGCAGCTGATATCGTCGGGGCAAGGCGGCCTGTCGGCCCTGGGGGCTCTGGCGGGGCCGGGCGGCCTGGCCGGCCTGTTGGGAAGCGGAGGACCGGCCTCCAGCAGCAGCAGCTCCTCGTCCTCGTCTCGCGGCGCGTCCGAGTCGGCCTCTCAGTCCTCGGGCGTCGCTCCCTGGCTGAGCGCACAGGCCCCCACCTCCTCGCCCGCGGCGCCCGCCGCCTCTTCCGGCACCTCCCCTGCGGGAGGTGGCCTCACTCCCTCTCCGTCCGCTGCCTTTGCCTTCGGCCAGACCCCCAACGCCCCCAACCCGCCCATCCAGCTCAGTGACCTGCAGAACATCCTGGCCACCATGAACAACAACAACGGCGGTTATGCTCCGACTGCAGCGGCTGCCGGCTCCCAGGGATCACCCGGGGTGGACCTGACGAGTGTGTGCACTCCAGAGATGATGGCTCCCATACTGTGCAGCGCCGAGGTGCAGCAGATCCTGCTGCCTCTCCTCCCGTCGGGGGAGTCTCTGCCGCAGAGCCCCGAGGAGATCGGCGACGCCTCGGCGCCACAGTTCCAGCAGGCCATGGGCCTGTTCGCCGTGGCGCTGGCCTCGGGCCAGCTGGGTCCTCTGTTGGGTCAGTTTGGTCTTCCGCCGGAGGCCGTGGACGCTGCCAACAGAGGAGATCTGGATGCTTTTGCCAATGCCGTGGAGAGCAGTAATAATAAGGGTTCTTCTAAGGACAAGAATGATGACGACGAGGACAACATGAGTCTGGATTAGGTCTAAATATGCTCTCTGCTTCCTCTCTTATAACGTTTAACTTTCTATTTCAGCGCTTCCCACGTTTATCTCGACACCTAAAGTAGAAAAAAAAAAAAAAACATACAAAAATATAGTCTGAATGAATCACTTCAGAGTGATTCGGAGATATGGTGAAAATAGACAAAAAATTATGTGGAAATTATTATTTTATTCTTATATTATCTCAACTAAATCTTACATTTCTGATGTTTTTACCCTGTTCTATAAGAACATTTCTGGAAATCTTTAAAAAAAAATGAAAGAAAAATAAATGGTGGAATTTTTTTTTTACCCAAAGATGTGTCATTGTGTCTCAAAATTTGGGGAACGTTGTGTTCTATTTGTTTTCTATATTACTAATCCCCTAAGGAACTCTCCACAGAAGGCCATGGGTGCCATGTTGCTGCCAACTCTACAAGATGGATGCATTTAGGCTCCAAGCACAATAGGAATGCCTGCTGTTGCCACTTGCCAGTGGGTGTCATGTTGTTGCCTATACCTTTTCTACTAGAAGAAGCAGAGTCGGACAGACCGCTGACAAGTGGCCAACCTGTTACACCAGTCAGTCGTCTATGACGTATACATGATATATGACTCCAAATGTGGGCAAGGTTTCAGCCCCATTGAGCGTTATTATTGAGGGGCGCTAGCCCCTCCTATGTCCAGCTTTGAGGGTTTGTGTATAAACACAAACATCCTAACACAAACATTGAATGCCAATGACAATGAATGGCCAGTTCTGAGTGAAAATACAAACATTGAATGCCATTGACAATGAATGGCCAATTCTGAGTGAAAATACATTGAATGCCATGGCCAGTTTTGAGTGTTTGTGCAAACACAAACATTAAATGTCATTGACAGTGAATGGCCAGCTTTGAGTGTTTGTGCCCCTCACTTCACACAAAATCACTGATTTTATTTAATTATTAGTAGTAGCAGCATTATTCTTAACATAAAATAAAATAAAAAGTTATTGCGGCCACCTCCGTCCTCACAGCATGTGGATTTACAACACATGTACCAGATATGAACAATAGGGGGTCATCAATATGTCTACGCAGACACTGATTTACTATGACACATACATGTATGGCATATTCTGAGTCTTAAGTACTAGTATACCTAGTACTCATTCTCAGATGTTTTATTTGGAAGGACCCCTTAACACTGAGAGCGTTACAGACCGGTTATGGTCAATTGGTCATTCATGGCTATCTCTTTATGTATTTCTGCAACTTTCTGGTCATTTCAATGTGTTTATTTCATGTGTCCATGGCAAAACGTGAATTTATGCCATAGCCTATTTGCTTTAGGGCCCAAACCCCCCATCTTAATAGTTAACAGTAGCCTACAGACCTGCAAAGGTCAATTTGGTTCATATCAAGGACGCCCTGGATTTATAGATGTACCCAGGACCCTCATTGGTCTGTACACATTTGGGTTTTTGGTTTACACATGGAACAAAGTGCACTCTCACTTGTAACAATATTATTTTGCAAATATACTTGATGATTTCTTGTATAGCCTATTCACTTGATTTGAATACATAGTAGTAGTAGTAATAGACCATCTTTTGTCATGGAAAGATCAGATTGATTCAGTGTGTAAGAAAACAAAGCAAAGAATCTACTTCCTTCGCCGTCTAAGATCCTTCGGTGCTAGTAGACGGATTCTTCTTTTGTTTTTCACTTCTGTTATTATGAGTGTTCTTCAGTACTGTAGTACCACCTGGTATGGATGTTTGTCTGCAGCCCTAAAGTCACAACTGCTGCAACAACTGAACATTTGTTCAAGGATTGTTGGACAACAACTTCAGAAACTTTATACATCCACATATGATAACAGCATCCTAAGGTTAGCAAGGAATATCACCACCCAATACGGTGTTCACTCTCCATTCCTACATCCCGCCACTCCTACATTGACTTCTAATTGTCGGAATGGTGGTATGCTCCATATTTGTAAACATCCCACCATTCCGACAGCAAAAAGTCCCACCATTCCGACAGGGACCCGCGGCGGAAAAAGTCCCACCATTCCGACAGATCACAACTATTTATTTATTTATTATTTATTTATTTATTTATTTATGTATTATTATTTATATTAATATAAATATTATTATTATTCTTTTGTATTATTTTTTATTTTATTATTATTATTATTATTTTTTTTTTTTATGGTTTATTGATTATAGTACAACTATTTATTTATTATTTATTTATTATTATTTATATTAATATAAATATTATTTTTTATATTTTTTATTTTATTTATTTAGATAAGAGACACTGGGGAGGCACTCAGGGGGACACTGGGAGGCACTGGGGAGACACTCAGGGGGACACTGAGAGGCACTGGGGAGACACTGGGGAGGCACTGGGGAGACACTCAGGGGGACACTGGGGAGGCACTCAGGGGGACACTGGGAGGCACTGGGGAGGCACTGGGGAGACACTGGGAGGCACTGGGGAGGCACTGGGGAGACACTGGGGAGGCACTCGGGGACACTGGGAGGCACTGGGGAGACACTCAGGGGGACACTGGGGAGACACTCAGGGGGACACTGGGGAGGCACTGGGGAGACACTGGGGAGGCATTCAGGGAGGCACTCAGGGGGACACTGGGAGACACTGGGGAGACACTGGGAGGCACTGGGGAGACACTGGGGAGGCACTCGGGGACACTGGGAGGCACTGGGGAGACACTCAGGGGGACACTGGGGAGGCACTGGGGAGACACTCAGGGGGACACTGGGGAGGCACTGGGGAGACACTGGGGAGGCACTCAGGGGGACACTGGGGAGGCACTCAGGGGGACACTGGGAGGCACTGGGGAGACACTGGGGAGGCACTCAGGGGGACACTGGGGAGGCACTCAGGGGGACACTGGGAGGCACTGGGGAGACACTCAGGGGGACACTGAGAGGCACTGGGGAGACACTGGGGAGGCACTGGGGAGACACTCAGGGGGACACTGGGGAGGCACTCAGGGGGACACTGGGAGGCACTGGGGAGACACTGGGGACGCACTGGGGAGGTACTGGACATTTCATATCACACACTCCATGATTCACTAGGCCCCTCAACAAAAAAAAACAGCTTGGCATGGCGCGATTTATTTCAAGCATGGCGCAGCGCCATGCCAACAACATTGTGCAGGAAACCCTGGCACTGCTGTATGTACAGTACATGCACTATGCAGCCCTGTAGTGCTGCATGTACAGTACGTGCACTGGTTATTAATATTTGGTTATGTGTGGCTTTCTGGAGAAAAAAAATAATGTTTACGTTTAGGCACCTCTGCGATCGTCACACTTTTTCTGTTACAAACTGACCCCGGCCCCCATCAGAGAAGGGAAAAGTTATGTGGCCCTCACAGGAAAAAGTTTGGGGACCCCTGATGTATCATGTCAGTGTCATGGTCAGTGTCATGTCAGTATCATGGTCAGTATCATGGTCAGTATCATGGTCAGTATCATGTCAGTATCATGGTCAGTATCATGTCAGTATCATGTCAGTGTCATGGTCAGTATCATGTCAGTGTCATGTCAGTATCATGTCAGTGTCATGTCAGTGTCATGTCAGCATCATGTCAGTGTCATGGTCAGTATCATGTCAGTATCATGTCAGTGTCATGGTCAGTATCATGGTCAGTATCATGTCAGTACCATGTCAGTATCATGGTCAGTGTCATGTCAGTGTCATGTCAGTGTCATGTCAGTGTCATGTCAGTGTCATGTCAATATCATGTCAGTATCATGTCAGTGTCATGGTCAGTGTCATGTCAGTGTCATGTCAGTGTCATGTCAGTGTCATGTCAGTGTCATGTCAGTATCATGTCAGTGTCATGTCAGTATCATGTCAGTATCATGTCAGTGTCATGGTCAGTATCATGTCAGTGTCATGGTCAGTATCATGTCAGTGTCATGTCAGTATCATGTCAGTATCATGTCAGTATCATGTCAGTGTCATGGTCAGTATCATGTCAGTGTCATGGTCAGTATCATGTCAGTGTCATGTCAGTATCATGTCAGTATCATGTCAGTATCATGCCAGTATCATGTCAGTATCATGTCAGTATCATGTCAGTATCATGTCAGTGTCATGTCAGTGTCATGTCAGTATCATGTCAGTATCATGTCAGTGTCATGGTCAGTATCATGTCAGTGTCATGGTCAGTATCATGTCAGTGTCATGTCAGTATCATGTCAGTATCATGTCAGTATCATGTCAGTGTCATGGTCAGTATCATGTCAGTGTCATGGTCAGTATCATGTCAGTGTCATGGTCAGTATCATGTCAGTATCATGTCAGTATCATGTCAGTATCATGTCAGTATCATGCCAGTATCATGTCAGTATCATGTCAGTATCATGTCAGTATCATGTCAGTGTCATGTCAGTGTCATGTCAGTATCATGTCAGTATCATGTCAGTATCATGTCAGTATCATGTCAGTATCATGGTCAGTATCATGGTCAGTATCATGTCAGTATCATGGTCAGTATCATGTCAGTGTCATGGTCAGTATCATGTCAGTGTCATGGTCAGTATCATGTCAGTATCATGTCAGTGTCATGGTCAGTATCATGGTCAGCATCATGTCAGTGTCATGTCAGTGTCATGGTCAGTATCATGTCAGTGTCATGGTCAGTATCATGTCAGTATCATGGTCAGTATCATGTCAGTGTCAAGGTCAGTGTCATGTCAGTATCATGGCTAAAATGTAATAAAAACTCATAATCAGCTCATATATTATAAAGACATTATTGCATTATGAAGTTTTATTACAGTATGAGTCGCCTATGTGGAGGTTCTTAATGTAACACATTATTACATTATAGAAAAATCTATTAAGTTATGTGCTCGTCTTTTAATTAAATTATGAGCTGATTATTACATTATAAGTTGCTACACAGCCCTTAAAAAATTGCCTTGAAAATACATTTAAGATTTGTGGACTGTCGGAATGGTGGGACTAAAATGTGTCGGAATGGGGGGATGTCGGAATGGCAACATGTCGGAATGGGGGCATGTCGGAATGGGGGGATGTCGGAATGGCGGGATGTAGGAATGGAGGAATGCACCCCTCTAATACTAAGCATGTGTTGTATGGAGAATATAGGTTGCTACCTTCAGGAAGGAGATATGGTGTACCAGCATACAATAAGGTCAGACTAAAGAGGTCCTTTGTCTACCAATCGACCTTGAGGCTTAATCAGGAGATGTAGTAGCCACAGGATAATCTAAGCGGTGGATATTGCTCATGTCTTTATGTATGTAAATTGTCTTGTTATTTGTGTTTTGTTATGTGTTTCTGCATACTTGGCTGCTGTGTCGCAAGACAAATTTCAGTGTGAACTGACAATAAAGTACTATATCATATATCATATCATATGACCACAATCATGGAAAAATGAAGGCAGTACGGTTAACAGTTTAGTCAGTCAAACCTCAAGCCTGAAATAAAACTTTTCTAACTCAGACAGTGTAGACATTTTTCTACACTTGATATGGCCAATCTTCAGTTACTGGAGAGAGCAACTTTACATTTACATATTATATTATATTTCACAGTAAAACCAAAGAAGAAAATAAAGAGATGAAGCTTTATATATGAACATCATATAAAATGCATTATTTATTTTTTTGTACAACAAAAGATTAAAGCATTACTGTAAAATAAATAAATAATACTAGGACCCATCTCGTAGTGGTGTCTGTCGTCCGATAAGAACAAATACATAAAAAATGACAAAAAAATAAAAAAAATAAAATAAAAAATGAGTAAAACGTCCATATACTGTCCATCAATGCCAATGATGCTGGAGAGCGGCGATTCGTCGAAGTCTCTTGGCACTGATGCAGGCAGACGATGGTCCCTGTGCAGGTCCCTGAGAGGAAACATGTGTTAGTATCATGTCCATTGTCCAGCCTTTCTCAACTACAATACCTTGCCAATTAAAACCACAGGAATAAAGCATAGGGTAAGTTATGTCTCACCATACCTAAAGATACGTATTCAAACAATATAAAAAGTCACAAAATGTTCAAAAACAATTATTAATTTATTCAACTACAACTCAACATTGTATTCTTGTTTTTATTTATTTTAATTTCATCAAGGAGGGAGCATACCAATATGTACATATTGTACATAAGACTTGATACTTACACAACTATAATACTCATCATGTGATATCTGATATGGCCATCACACTGTTTATACGTCGGTAAGCTCCCTCCTCAATGAAATGAAATTACAATAAGGATAATTGTTGTCACGACAACGGGAGGCAACGAGATAAATAAGACGTAAAGACATAAATAAGACGCCTAGGTCGGCCACAAGGCAGATTAAGATTGACATTGGTGATACTACTATACTAACACCGCTACGACTCAGTCCGACCCTCGAGATGCTATTCTGCCCACAGAGCACTCTCGGCTTTATACTAAGACCCTAAGAAGTCTTGGCCACAATTTGCAATTTAAATTTTGAGAACATTTTCTGATTTACACATTGTTGGAATACATCATTTGTGTAACTAGCAACTTACTATACGAACGTTTTGCCAACTCACCTTCCTCTTGCGGCTGTTTGGAGCTGTGTCCATGGCTTTGATGACCTTGGACTCCCTGCTGTTGGCGAAGTGGACGAAATCAATCTGTTGGAGAAAATGCAGTGATTTGTAACTCAAGCCGATTTCCTTCATAAATTAAACTAAATAAACGTAATCGTTTTAATTGGAGGTTAGTGTACACACATAGTACCATAATGTGTGTACACTTACCAGTGATATTGTTCATATCTCTGGTCAATCACCTCAATTTAACTAATTAACTAATTAACTAATTACAAACTCCTTCCCCCCCCCCCATGTCTCTGTTTGCAGCATAAGCACATTAACTAAATTCATAAACAAAATAGGTCAAGGATTCGGCAAAAATAGAAATTCTAAAGTCGCTTTGGGAACTTGTAGATTCGTCAATTTTGGCTAAGAGTTCGCAGAGGGGAAAAAGGAGAGCGGAAAGTACAGCCAACTCCAGTCAACAACATAGGGCTTAAATAGTTAAAGGTTTGTTGAATGTGAGCTTAGTCTAATTTCTCTATTGTACAGATCTGTAACTGTAGTAAAGGTGCACTTACCATGAAGTGGTGTTTGGCTGGTGGTGGCCTTTGACCTTGGCAGGCTACTCCTTGGCCGCATTCACCATGGCACGGTTTTCCTCTTCTTCCCTCGCAGACACTCAATTTGGGCCTAAAATTGGCAGCCGTACTTTGCGAGATCTTCTGCTGGAGGACGTGCCGCATACTCCTGCAAAAGAGTGAGATGGGAATAAGGAGATTAAGCATGAACTCCAGTAAATAAACAACAAGGTAAATACTAGTCACATCAAGAGTGCAGAGAGAGCAATGTATGCCTCAAAGAAACTAGGATTCCAGGTAAACAATGAATCTATATGTCTAAAAAACATTCTTCAACATTTGTGGTCAAGAAAAAGAAATGTATAAACACAAAACCATGAGAACAAGTGACCAAGATGAATACATACTTGAACAAAGGAGAAGATCTAGTTCCTTCCGTCTTGGCCACGGGCACGGTGTCCCTCTTCCTGGTGGTGGTGGTGAGTTGCCTAGGGGGTAGCCTCGGTACCCAGGCTTTCCTAGGGGGAGGAGCTACAAGGGAGTCAGTTTCCATGTCTGAGTCGTCTGTCAAACACGGAAACCAACTCACCTGTGCTTCTCCCCGTGAGGCCTTCACTGGCACCCCCTTCAGTATCACCCTGGAATTCTTGGGGTCATCGATGCATTTCCAGGTCCAGTTGTCTAGGTCCAGGTCCTGTGTGAGGAAATGTAGACAATTGTTACTTGGGATAATTTCCTTCAATAAATGTAACTACAGGAAATTGAAGTCCTTTGAATTTTCTTATAGACAAAATTATGTAGTTATGTAGACTTCCCAAAATAGGCAGTAAGCTCACACTCACTGTGAGATTGTAGATCGGCTAGTTAATGCATATTTTTTTTTAAATAATACATATCTACAAAGCAGTCACTAAAATGTGCAGTGGAACAGAAGTATTAAGCTATTGAAAAATGGACACACTAAAGTAAAGTGAGAAACAAAAATGTACATACCGGTACTTGAAGGTGCTCAGTCCTCTTCAGAACCATCCTGATTCCCTGGGGGTTGTTGGGGTCCTGGATCAGAGCCGAAGTCCAGGTGAAGCTGGCAGCTGCAGCATCCTGTGGGAGACATTTGTTAGTTAAGCTAATTTCCTTCATACATTGAAGTGCAAGAAATATTGAATCGGTAATTTAATTGAGGATTCAAAAGTTTCAAAAATAGCAGATCTACAAGCTCGAAACGCACTTGCAGATCTGTTATTTTAGATACTATTGTGACTCGCATGCAGGACACTGCCAGAGGCATCAAGAGCTCCCAGCCAGCAGACTGGTGCTGTGGGAACCAACACATGGGCACCGGTCACGAGGACGCCCCATACTAACATATGTGGATATACTCAAGAAAGACGCACGAGCGCAAAGCACCAACGAACTGGCCGGATGTATGGAGAACCGGGATGACTGGAGGCGACGATGGTGGGCTCGTCTGAGGACGACCTAGAGAGAGTGACGTGAAAATATAATTGAGGATTCAAAAGTTTCAAAAATAGTAGATATATATCTATATATTATTTTTTTTAACAATTGATTTGAAAAATATATAAATGACACTTAGCAAGGAGCCACTGCTCCTTAACGTGGAAGAGCTTCATGGCATGCATCCAGTACAGCTGACACTTCCTCTAGTCATCTCATGGGTGCTTGGACCCCCAGGAATGGATTAAGTGGCTATTAATGCTGCCAGGAAAGGGAAGTCTGGAACTCTCTGCTGGAACTGTTGCCCCTGAACCAAACTCAAGTGGTTGAAGATGTATAAAAAGATTATGCAGATGGTTAGTTCTTACACAGTAAACATCAGACAGTGTTCATTTGTCCGTTTGTAACTCTGAACGGTCCCCACTGCTCCAGCACAATATAATATAAAAGAAATCAGTTGTTTTAAGTTAACATCAGCTTATTAAAAACAGCCGATGTACTTACAAGCTCACAATGTGTCACGAATCATGCGAGGCATTTTGTGAGCATGTGGATCTGCCATTTTCAACAAATCTTGAGAAAAACATTTTAACACAAATATTGTAAAATATGGGAAATCTGGGAGCTACCCGACAATATTTTCGCGTGGGTGTCGTAGCGACACGACATAGCCAAATGCATATTAATATGGGGGTCGTTGAATTGGACATAGTCATACTATCTGATGATGAGGACCTAACGGTAAACAAATAGTGGCCGCACTGGCTGGTAGGCCTAAAACCCCGGTTGAAACCATTGCTACTAGGCTATATGAGAGTCAGCAAACCGTTAACATTTGGGTACCTTATATTTGAACCGGTCCAGTTGGCTAAATGTGTACAATATCAGAGTTAAATTAACACGAGTAGAGCAACTTGTTAATTGTTCGGTCCGCAGTACAATTTAAAAACGACTCCCATGTCCCATTATTACAATTCACCGTGTAATTGTATGCATTTAGAAACGGACGGTTTTCAAAATTTCATTTATCAAGTATACATTTCAAATGGCCGAAAAATACACAGACCAGTATCCACAGGCACAGTGCAAGTGCAAACTTACTAACTCAAAATAATCAATCCTAAACAAACGACATCGAAAGAAAACAATGCTACACATTAACTATTTCAAATCAGGGCCTAAACCTAAACAAACCGACCGTCTGTCTAAACTGGGAGGCATACTATCATCCGACAGAGCATTAGGTGCGCTGCGGGTCGGTTAGGGTTAGGGTGAGGAAGGAGGTAGGTTGTCGTTCAGACCAATGCTCCGTCGGATGAAAGTACTGCACTCGTCTAAACTACCCGTTCTCTAAAAAACAATTACATTATTACAAGTTTACATTACCGGTACATATATTATTAAATGTTAACATACCATCTCCATGTCCTCAGGTAACGTACGTTGTACGTTGATACTAGTTGATTAAGTCGAAGTTGAAGAAGTTAACTGTCTCTTTGTGGTTGTGTCAGAAGAAAGTCTCAACAAACGTCCGCTCAGTTAGAAGGTCAGTCAGTGAGTGAAGAGATTCAAGAGAATGAAGACTGTTTGATATTACATTAACGTCATATCAGACACCTGCCGTTGGTTGGCTCTTTTGAATATGAACTCGCGTTTCCATTCGATAAGCGGCGCTCTCGACGCTCGACCCCGCTCTGATTGGTCAGTCAAATTCAGAAACCGACATTTCGCGAGAACGTACGAGACCGGACGAATCACGAGAGGGAGAACAGACGTACAAGCTCACAGTGCGTCACACCTGCAGCTGCAGCCCGTTGTGAGTTTGCAGATCTGCGGTTGTCGTAGCAGGCTAGGCTACCGCTAGCTAATATTGTATTCATAGGAGACCCTTTCTTGGAAACAAGCCCACAGCCCTGTAAATCTTTTTCGCAAACTGTTACTGTTAATAAAGTATTCAATCAATCAATGTATTGGGTGCAGAGATACTACAAGCATACATACAATCAACATTGTATCAAATGGGGATTTGTGGCCTAAATTCCTAAAACACATCAAACTGCCTGGGGGTCCTTGAATTTGAAAACGTAGCTCAGAGTCATCAATGACAGGAGGACAAAAACCGCAGGACTGCCCCTGTAGCTGACAGTTGACGCCTTGTGGGGGATAAAAAGAGAGAATTTGTGTAATTCCACATGTGAGCTGTGGGAGGCAGCATTTAGAAAGAAGTGGACTGTGTGCTCATTTGGGTGGAGACTGGAGACAGAGTGAGAGGAATGTGAAGTTCTGTGAATTTTAGTATTTCTGTTGTTGCTCCACCTACAGTGGGTTATTCTGGATGGAAGTTTAGTCTGCTCAACTGTGGCGGGCGGTAAAACATCACGATGACTCTAATCTCGAGCAACATCATCATTCATCACAAAGGAGTAGAAGGTAAGAACTTTTTTAATAAACTTTCAAATGTCATCCTCAGACTTCAGGCTACGTATCATATCATTTGAATACACATAGCCTATTTCAGCCTGTGTGACTGTGAGCTGAGCCTGATGTCCATGTTTGACCAAAACATTGTGGAATGATCTCGACCGTGGTCGAAAAATGATGATGATGATTGACCAAAACATATAGTTGCCATAGTATGTTCGTGTTTACCCTAGCCGTCTAAAAGATAACCCCGCCCCTAACGTCGAAAAGGAACGTTTGTGCCTCAAAATCACTCTTACCTTGTACAAATGCAAAATCTAAGCTGCTTTAAATGTTGCCCCACTTGTTTGTGATCTGTGCGCAGCCATATTAAACACCGCACATGCTTATTTTTCCAATAAAGAAGGTATTTTAATCCACTCTGTTTCGGAATCCTCCATTATAAATGCGCAACAGAACATTGCCCGCGCCCCTAGCGGCCAGGGTTCTCTTGCGCATCTACAATGGAGAGAAAACCAAGATGGCTGCCAGATTCCGAGACAGAGTGGATTAAAATACCTGTTTTATTGAAAAATAAGCATGTTCGGTGTTTAATATGGGTGCGTACAGATCACAAACAAGTGGGGCAACATTTAAAGCAGCTTAGATTTTGCATTTGTACAAGGTAAGAGTGATTTTGAGGCACAAACGTTCCTTTTCGACGTCAGGGGCGGGGTTATCTTTTAGACTCTCGTAGAGAGATTCGTCAGAATCGAAAAAAAACCTCTACGAGAATCTAAATGTTTGGGCTATGTTTACCCCATGAATCATCAGTCTAGAACGGTCTTTCCGTCTTTCCATGATGATGATGACTATATACGTCTCCTTTATTTGGTCTCCAAGACAATATGCAGCCACCCTAGGACTTGGCATGTGTGTTTATAAACAAACATGACCTCAGAAAAATATCATTGTCGGGTATTATTCATTTTCTTGGTCTTTCTTGGCGTTTTGTGATTATGAACACATGTGGACAATAGTTGGAACTTAGAGTTACTGGTCTTAGTGGTCTCTTATGCTATATATTATGCTATTTAGATTTGATGTATAGGCCTATTTTATGTAACATAAAATCGAATTATTTTGGGGCATGCATTTTCTGGCTGAAAAGCACAGATGCCCAATGCCTGTTTGGTTTATTGCACATGGCTCTGTCTGTCTGTCTGTCTGTCCTCACCCTCATCTGTCTGTCTGTCCTCATGTACCCTCATCTGTCTGTCTGTCTGTCTGTGTGGCCTCATGTACCCTCATCTGTCTGTCTGTGTGGCCTCATGTACCCTCATCTGTCTGTCTGTTTGTCCCTGGAAGAGAAACCTCCAGCACCAAAACTGCTCATTACAACATGCCTATCACGCTTATTATAATGATGTATTAATCATTTCATGAAAAGCATCATCACATCCAAACTAAGGGTGTAACGCAAAGGCTAGCAGATGTAATGTAGTGGCAGAAAGTGTACTTACTGTTAAAGTACCGTACAATTATCAGGTTCTTTTTACTTTATCTGAGTATTTCCAAATTCTTTACTTTACATCTGAGAGGCAGATTATTTGAAATCTTTAGTTACACAAATTGTTACTTTGCAGTTTTATATTATTAATACAAAACGTCCATTAACCACACAGTAAGCCCTATATGTTATACAAATACACTGGCTATTTGAAAAGCTGATCTACAAGCTCACAATGTGTTGTGAGCTGGTAAATCAGCTAAGTTTGAGTACTTTTGCTTTGGTACTGTAACTGTAACTATATTTTGTAGTGTTTCTGTATTGTGCTATTGATGCTTTTACCTAAGTAAAATCAAAGTACCTCTTCCACTATAGTACAACAGTGTAATCTAATGCAGTTGTTTGTATTGTTAACAGGAGGAGTGACCTTATTATGTCATTTCCTTCCCTTTACTCTAGCCTATATTGCACTGTAGTGTATATGGCGTTCCTTCTTCTGAATATGAAGCATAGTCATACTTAAATTACAGCCTCTTTAGGCCAATGCAGATGTACTCAAGTTTGAAGTAGCCTACTTTTTACTTCACTTGAGTATTACCATACATTTGTTCGATACTTAAGTACAAAGTGGGAGCAAGTTTCTTTCACCACTGATGAAATATTAACAGGAAGTAAAATGACGATAGGCATAAATAAATTGTACTCTGTGAGAACTTCTTGGACGGGGCTTGAAGTTGTTCCCCATTCTTCCTTCCTGCGCAGTTTGATACGGGCACAAGAATGCGTCACACAGCCCACTGGCTCTATTTATAGAGGCCAGGTCTGATTCTACCCCCCCCCCCTTACAGGGTGGAGAGCAGCTTTACAGAAATAGTTAGACATTATTTTAATTCTGCAGTTTTTTCCCCACATAATTGGAAATAGCCATGGGTATGAGGACCATCAGTTCTACAAGCTCACAACGTGTTGCAATCTGGCACATTGTGAGCTAGAACAACGGCTATTTTCACAGAAGAGATTTGGTATAGAAATTCCTCTTAGAGATTCTAAGAGGTTCTAGCATAGAACCATGGTGCACCCTGGTCAACTAAGTATATCGTCTCTGTCAGGTGGAAACTAAACTTTTCAGGATTCAAATTCAAAAGCAGTAAAAGTAGCAGATCTACAAGCGCCCAGCTTGAAAGGTATAGCAACGTTGTATACCTCAAGCAGTGAACATTTAGACATGTTAGGTGTAACGGGTCTACATTTTAAACCCGTTTAAGCCAGGTCTAAGTGTTAAGTTGTACTGTAATACCACTTTGACTTTTGTTTTTCAGATATGTGTTGACCGTTGGGATTCCACAATGATATGAGGCACATGTAAAGAAGAAGAAGCAGCATGCAGGGAGCCATAGTGCGAGTGTGCATGGTGGTGGCCGCCGCCATCTTGAACCACCCGCTGCTCTCCCCCCGGGAGGACGCCAGCCTCCCGGAGCAGGACCAGGAGCTCATCGCTCGCATGAAGGAGCACGAGGAGAGGCTGGAGGAGGAGCGGGAGAGGCTGGAGAGGGAGATGGCTTTGCTGGACGCCAAGCAGCAGCAGCAGCAGCAGGCATGGATTACACTTCTCTGTCTGTCCCGGTGTCCCCACCACTTGTTTTCAGTCATTTGGGCTGAAAACAAGAGTCCAGCGTGTCTTTGGCTCACTCTATGCAGGGCCGTAGGAACCACGGGGGTCCCCGGGGACACGTCCCCGGCGGGCCGCGGAGCGGCCCACTCGGGGCCGCGAACCGTTTTGGGCCGCCGGCCACGGGGAATAAAAAAGCCTCAAATTGGGCAGGCACTTGGACCATGCGGCCGCCGCTGACTCGCTGTCAGTGTTGTGCGAGTGCGTGTGATTCTGCTATAGTGGAGATTTCAATGTATTTCTATGGGGGAACTTGGATAGGATTCAGGAAGTTGTTTATATGTTATGCCCAGTGCTGGTTAAAGCCGTGTATGTCTCGGGCAGGCTCATCAAAAAGGTAAGATTTGCACTAGGCTATTTCTGCTGTGCAGACCCGTTTTTACCCGAAAATAACGACTTTATAACCGCAAATACCCGATTTTTTTCCGCACGGGCGCTTCGCGCCCGTGCGAATCGCCCCACATGCACGGGCGCTTCGCGCCCGTGCATGTGGGCCGGTTCGGATTCGTCCCCCCCATCTGTGAAGTGCCGGATACGGCGCTGACTCTATGGCTGTCACGATTACAACTTTAAGTTGCCAATTAATTGTCACACAAATGATTGCGATTAGACGATTATGTAATAATTGTGACAGGTCTTGGCTCTCTCTGAAGAAGAAGAATTGATCAAACTAGCAATCAGGGCTCCAGCGTGCGACCTATTAGGTCGCATATGCGACTTAATTTCTTAATGTGCGAGTTAAATTTGAACGAGGTCGCACCGGCGCTGCTTATTGCTTTCACTCCCAGCCTCAACCATGAAGCACGGGCATTAGCGCGATAATAAAATATTACTTTATTCTCGCTCATTCCGCGCCTCCTCTCTCTCTTTCTCGCTCCCTCTCTCTCTCTCTCTGCCTGTCTGGCTGCACCGGTCTGCACACGACACGCGTGAGTTCACAGCGGCGGCACGCTCACTGATCAACCCCGAAAAAAACGAAACTGATTTCAGCATCGGCTGTACATAAGTTTCCCTGGAGCGCACACTTGGCACACATTTTACAACTGGGATGATGACGCATGCTGTGCATTGCTGTCGCTGAATCCACGGAGACAGCAGACACAACATATGAGGGACTGCGCCTCGTCCCCGACCCCAAACACGGTAAACTTGTTGTTGAAAAATAGCTTCCAATAGCTTGTTATTTTGCGTCGAGTAGCGCTGTGTGCAGGCCATAGACTGTATGCAGGCCAGGCTACATACATGATCGCCTCGAACAAAATACATCTCCCACGTGAAACCTGGTATATTCTTCGTCGTACGACGTGGTCTTGCATGCTGAAAATAGCAGATTTACAAGCTCACAACACGTCGCGTCCACCACACGTTGTGAGCTTGTAGATCAGCACATGGAAATATGCAGGCTGAGACGTTTAGAAACTTTCCCCTTCACAATAAAAGCACATCAGCTTTCACATGTTCATTCCATATGAAGAAAAGACGGGAGGAAAGTGGGCAAGGATTATGAATTCGGTGGCATTTCATATTGCAAAAGGGTGCAGGAAGAGTGGGCAGTGGGCACCTCAGTGTTAAATATAATTATTGGCCATTAGGTTGAACATGCCCATGCAGAAGGTAAGGGGTGTGTCTCATTTCTGTTTCATATACAGTAGCCAAATGATAATAACGATATGGAAAAATGCACTATAGGTTAATTCATTATAATAATTTCCTATAGAATGTGTGAGTGAGAAATATAACATGTTATGTGCTTAATTTAAGGCATTTATGCTTCAGCCAAGAAAACCTTTGCTAGCCTTGGTGATAAGGTCATGTATTAACAGGGTTGGGAGGGTTACTTTTAAAAAGGAATCCCCTACAGTTACAGGTTACTTGCTAAGAAATGTAGTCAGTAACGTAATCCGGATTACTCCATTTAAAAAGTAATTACAAGTTACTTTCAGTTACTTTTGGATTACTTTTAAGTAAAACTCAATTTAATTAGATAATACAAGTTTTACCATTGATAGACAAGAATGTTGAGCCTATGAAATTAAGATAAGGACAACAGAAATATGGTTAAGGTCATTTAATTGTTAAGAATTTGACCTCTCTGAACAGTTACATTACTGTAGAGTCATTGTGTCAACTAATAACAGATCATAAGAAAAATGCATCTTGACCTACAGAACCATTTTGATTGTTTGACAACAACCAACAACTTTGACAACCAACAACTTTGACAACCAACAACTCCATCCATGTGTGGTCAAAGTGGCAAATAAAAACTCTTTTTGACATTCCTGGCTGACACTCATTTAGATAGACATGGCATGAGTTTAAAACATTGACTAGACAGTAAAGACTCATTTATATAGTCTACAATGAACTCAGCCCTATACAATTATATTTATACCCCGTAGGCTACTCTTTAAAAAAAAAGCCTCATTGTATTTGACCTAAAAGAGAAGACTGCGCTACCCATTATTTATCCCCAATCCAATATATCATATATGCTCTCCTATCTAGTATCTCTGCAGTGTTGCCTGGTCTGATTATTATAAGCCACATTGGGCTTATTTTTCTGAAGTTGTTTGTAAATAATGGTAGAACGGTTGTGAGCTTGTAGATCGTCTATTTTCAAATAGCCAACATATATAAATATGCACATTGTTTAATGGAAGATATATATAGCTTTGAAGTGCTCGTGTGGCCTTTTATAGTCGCTTCTTTTGTGCTTGTTTTCATAGACCTGGTTGCTTATTTCTCTCGCAAATTGGCAACACCGCCCTGACGCAGCAGCAGCCTCCACTGTGAGGATTTTACACAGAGTCAGAGAGGTGCGCGCTGTGCTCAACTCCAATCCATTGCCGTGTGTGCGGAGTGTGCGCTCTTGCAGGTGGTTGTTTGGTGTTATAATAATTTATAACTTGTTTGTCAAATTAATGAGGGGAAGGGGAGAATGTAATCCTCATGTAACCCCCGTTACAACACCCCCGTTACTGTAATCCAGATTACACATTTTAAAATGTACTCTAAGATGTTACCATTACGTTTTTTTTTTTTACTCTGATTACTCTGGCGTTACATGTAATCCGTTACTTCCCAACCCTGTGTATTAATACAGCGCTGCGGCGCTATACAAAAAAAAGTTGGTGCTACCTAATTTGTGGTGGCGCTACCAACTGAAAAGGTAGGTGGCACCAGTGCTACCTGTGAAAAAGTTAGTCTGGAGCCCTGCTAGCAATATAATACATGTTCCGGGGGGCACGGTGGCACAGTTGGTAGTGCTGTCGCCTCACAGCTAGAAGGTCCTGGGTTCGATTCCCGCTCGGGACGCTGTGGGTGCTGGCGCCGTGTTTCCACCTCAGTGCCCATACCCGAGGCGGGGTTGGCGAAAGGGCCCTTCTGTGTGGAGTTTGCATGTTCTCCCCGTGTCCCTTAGGGTAGGTACCCTCACAAAAAACATGGTCTCTAAACTGCCTCCCCTGGCCAGCCGGGGCGCCTGATGGAGGGGAAAGGAACTGGTTGGAATAACGTGTTCCTTCCGCACGCTACGTCCAACCAGGGAAACTCCCCCCTGTCAGGTGGAAAGGAGCAACTTGGACACTCAGGCATGAAGGAAGCATGAGTTCAAGTCCGTTGCTCTCCCCATGACCCCCATATATGGGGACTAGGTTGGCGGAGGGATCACATTAGATAATTGACACAGCACAGGGATGAAAAATGTGTTCCAAAATCGTGGGATAAAAAATATACCTGTAGGTAAAAATGTGTTCCAATTTCTTTTTCCAAAGTGCAGAAGGAGGAGAGGGCACTGAAGCAGCACAGACATTTTAAGCCTTTTATTGGGTGCTAGACGTATACATGTACATGTTCAGAAGTGTCTTCCATAGAAAGGTCTCAGGATATTTGATAAATCGTGACATGTGCGTAGGACAACAGTGCATATTAAAAAGGGTATTTTGTCTGTCCTGATGAAGGTCTAACAACCAAAACGTCGACTTTTTGGCAACATTTTTGGCAAGTTTCCGACAGTGTGCGGGTCCTTTTCTTTGTTTTTCAAAGATTAAAATTTTAATAAGAATGATAATACCAAAACATCATCATTTGACATAGCATCCAGTTTTTCACTTCCTCTCAGGTACTCCCTGTAGTACCTCTGCATACCCCTAGGGGTACACTTACCCCCATGAGAACCACTGGTGTGGAGGACACCTTTCAGATTGGAACTTGTCTGGACTGACGAAACGGTTCAGTCACGAGATCATTTTCTTGCTTTAATCCAGGAGACGGAGCGGGACTCGGACTGCGGCTGGTACTTCTGGAGCGCCCTGTCCCTGGTCATCTTCCTGACCATCGAGGTGTGCAGGGTGGATCTGGCTGACATGATGGAACAGTGGCCCGTGGACGATGAAGACGCCACCAGCAACAGCAGCAGCAGCTCAAGGACTCTGGTCTTGGATAAGGGCGTCCTGAGTGGCTTCTGCGACCGCTGTGCGCACGCCGTGGCCCACGACAACTGGAGGGCGCGGGAGTTCGTGGAGGGCTTCGCCGACGACCTGCTGGAGTCGCTGAGGAGCGTCTGCAGGGACGGGGAGTCCCAGATGGAGGTGGGAGACTTCGTGGGTGTCGGAAGCATGTTTGAGTCCTGGAAGGTGAGCTACACTGTATTAGTATTAGGCCTGTCACAAATTCTCACCGTTGTTGCATAATTTGCCTGATCGCAGTTTGGGCCGGGAACCCCTTTTGGTGTTTTAAGCATTGTGTTATACTTTAGCTATTGAAAAAATAGCAGATCTACAAGCTCATAGCGTGGCACCGAGTGCCTACTACGAGCTTGTATAGGTCTGCTATTTTTGAAAAATCTTTTGTGCAAATATATTCTTTCAGATCGAATGTTTTTAGATGGGGGTCGGCGGCCAATTACATATAACCTTTGGGGTCCTTGACATGAAACATGAGTTTTAAAATGTCGACGTCGGGCCTAAAATGGGTTAATGGCAATTAAAAAATCAACGAATATTTCATTTTCATGATGATCACGACTAACTCTAAAGGTGAGCAAGCCGCTAAGCTGTGACCTCCTGGTGCCGTTCTCTCCGCCGGAGCCGTACTCCTTCCAGTTCCAGCCGTGGTGTGGCGCCTCCGGGGACGCCGTGCCCCCAGACATGCATGGCTACGGCAGGATTCAGGTGACTATAGGGGCGTAACGGTACACTTTAACAGCGATACGATACGAATCACCATGCATGGTTGATATTGGTTCATCCATGGCGATGCAATCCAATGATTTTAAAATCAATACAGTAACTATTTGGCAAGGAAATGAAGTGAGTCTGTGTGAAATGTGTGGACAGTGCAGGTGCAAGGGAAACATTTATTATTATTATGGATATAAATAAGTAAACACTGGCCGCAGTTACATGCAGGCTGATCATTCCGAATAAATACTTCGGAATAAAATACTTCGGAAGTAAAAAAAAAAATTGCTGCGAGTTTACATGGGAAATGGTCATTCCGAATGAGTGTTTACAAGTAGATGTGATCGTTATTTTTGAGAGAGAGAGAGAAAGAGAGAGAGAGAGAGAGACTGTTGAACACACACACACACACACACACACACACACACACAGCAGTAAACAGGGGGGGACATCGCATTTATGAACTTTTCGCTGTGCGCCACACAAGGCCATTGGGTTTATTTGTGATTTGTCACATACATTGTGTAAGTAAGCGCTGATCTACAGGCTTGTAGATCAACGTTGTCCCATCTGTGGTCTTGTACATTGCTAAAGCATAGAATGCATGCATAGCTTATCTGCACCATACACCATCGCCGCATCATCATTATGGCATAGCCCAATAGGCTACCAGAGAATAAATTGGGTGTTTAATACTAGATTGATTGCAGCTGCTCATCAATGCAATTAAACTGCAGAGCCGTTATGTTTCATGACGTTTTGGTCGCAACTTGGAATAGGCAAGTTATAGCCTAAGGGATAGGATGGACATTATAGCGATAATAGCGTATTATTGGCACTGTGTGTGTGTGTGTGTGTGTGTGTGTGTGTGTGAGAGAGAGAGAGATTACTGAACAGCGACGGCATTCCGTCCTCTCTCTCCTCCGTCTTTCTAGCCTACAGTAGCATTAAGAAATCCAGATACATAATAGGCTGGCTATAATATAACCCATATCAGAAATGTTTGAAAATGAGTGATCATCAACTGGGGACGGTTGGATCTCTGAACAGTCACAGATCAGGGGGGTCATCATCACTGCTGCTGCTCCACCTTTCTTTGGTGTGGATTTCGGAAGCTGCAAAATGGGGGGTTAAAAAGTCCTCATGTAAACGTGGCCATTGATTCTCTGGGAAATACATGGACATTGTATTTTAACACGTATGGACAAACCCCCCCCCCCCCACCTTGATATGAACACAGAAATGAGAGAATACACACATTTATCAATAGACTATATAGAAGTAAAGTAATTAAACCCCTCTTCATTTTTAAGGGGCCCCTCCTATAAATAGCTATAGTGTTTAATGTTTGTGTTGTCTGAATGGAAGGAGGTAGGACCCGCACACCATTATTTTGGTAAAGGATTACTTCATTGAAAAGAAGGACAACGTTTCGATCCAAATGGATCTTCGTCAGGTCAGTATGACCTGACAAAGTATATTAAACATGCCATTGACAATTAATGGAGAATTTACTTCATAATGTGTCTGAGCAAATCGGCTGGGTATGTCGGTGGGAACCCTTGGCCAATAAGGGACCACCATTCTTGATCATACACGGTGATTAGAGCGCCCCTCACTTCACACAGGTGTGATTTTTCTTCTTAAAATTGCTAAATACAATGTACTTACAGTACCATTGATGCAATCGATTTATTGCATTGTGAAATGTTTCGATACTGATTATGTCCATTGCAAAATGACACGATACAATGCCAAGTCAAACGATACGATATGTTGCTGTTTATATATATATATATCGATATACTTTAGCTTTTTGGATATATATATATATTTTTTAAAGATATATTTTGATACATTTACTGTATCGTTACACCCCCTACAGGTGACCACAACCAGGCCCGGGGAGAGCGAGGCGGGTGTGTGCGTGTGTGGCTCCGTCAACCTGGGAGAAGACGTTCTCTGTCTCCTGCACAGCAAGACGGACGACGTGCCCGGAGCCACCCGCAGCCCTGAGGAGCTGCTGTGCTCCAAAAACACCTCCTATTTGGCCAAAGATGGAGTCATGAAGTGGTTCCAGGTTTCCCTCACCAAAGCGTGGGGGCGCATCTCTCACAAGTACGACTTTGAGCTCGCCTTCCGCGACCTGTACGCCGCCGGGGCTCTGAAGGTCCGCTTTCGCTCGGGGAAAGTCGTGGCGGTGAACGTGGTCCCCGCCGTCCGGCTGGACGACACCGACGTCTACTTTGTCTCGCATTTCCCCTCGGACAGCGGCGGCGGCTGCGGCGGCTCTCCGGAGCCGTACTGGCCCCTCTCCTTCGCCGTGTACGAGAGGAGCCTGCTCAAGCACGTGGCCAAAAGCCTGCCAGAGAATTCCTGCCACTTGCACTGCCTTCAGATCGCCACGTTCCTGCACAGGAAGCAGACGGGACTCACGGGCAAGTGTGCGCTGACCAACTACCACGTGAAGACTGCCGCGTTGCACCTGCTGTTGGCCGAGAAGCGCTCCCAGTGGGGCATGGACGACGTGGAGCACAGGCTCCGGGACGTGCTCTGCTTCCTGCAGAGGAGCCTGCAGGAGAAGAGACTGCATCACGCGCTGGTCGGGAACCGCCGCCTGCCCGCGGAGGTCCGTGTCCCCGAGGCGTTCCGGACGTCGGCGCCCGTCAACCTGTTCCGCTCTCTGGCGTCGCAGAGCGAGAGTCACGCACACGCCGTCAGACATTTGCAGGAGATGACGAGGAACGCACCTGCGCTGTTACAAGAGTACACGCCCCTCTTACCCAGCGGAGACGCCTTCCACAGACCGCACCAACGGCCGCCAGCTTAGGTCTTGTTTATGCTCTGTCGCACGCTGGTGTTTGTGTAAAAAGCAGGTGGACAAGCTGCACAATAGGCTCTCTATTCACATGTTTTGGAAAGAACTCTTCCTACTTCCGGCCCGGACGTCTTCCACCTTCCTTCACAGGTGTTAGCGATGGTACTGAGTTCCATTCTGGTCCAACACCAGTGGGTCTCAAAGTGTCCTTGAGAGGGTTCGTTGCACACTAAATGGAACAGAGCCTTGATTAGTATCATCGGTAACTGAAGTTAGTTGGAAGAGGCCCGGAAGGTATCAATCAGGCTTTAGGGCCCAGGCACTAGTTGCTTTTGGATAGATCAGTCGTTCTCTGGTATGCATTAACGCCCCTAAAACTCAGAGGCTGCTTTTCCACTGGCGTTGAACCGGTTCCATTCTTTTTTTTTCCCGCCTAATTTTGAAACAATGAATTGGTTCAGCTCCCTAAAAGTTGGTTCGGAACTGGAACCAATTTTTTTTTTTTTCTTGCCCTGAAGAAGTAACCAAAGTGGGCGTGTCACTATTCAGGTTGGAAGATGCAGATGTGATATAAACCGTCATAAAGGATAAAGAACGGAATCGGTTCTAGAACCAAAGTTATTTTGGTGGAGAAACGGCCAGAGCGTGTAGAAAATGGAACCAAAGCAACCATTTGGTTCCATTTGTACAGTCTCTGAGTTCAAACGTACAGTAGGCTATAAGGGGCTATTTGGTTCCATTTGTACACTCTCTGAGTTCAAACGTACAGTAGGCTATAAGGGGCTATTTGGTTCCATTTGTACAGTCTCTGAGTTCAAACGTACAGTAGGCTATAAGGGGCTATTTGGTTCCATTTGTACACTCTCTGAGTTCAAACGTACAGTAGGCTATAAGGGGCTATTTGGTTCCATTTGTACACTCTCTGAGTTCAAACGTACAGTAGGCTATAAGGGGCTATTTGGTTCCATTTGTACACTCTCTGAGTTCAAACGTACAGTAGGCTATAAGGGGCTATTTGGTTCCATTTGTACACTCTCTGAGTTCAAACGTACAGTAGGCTATAAGGGGCTATTTGGTTCCTATTCCTAACTATCAATCATTTAGCTGGGGACACCCTGGAACCCCTTTGAAGACCCTTTTGGGGTCCCCGGACCCCACTTTGAGAACCACTGGGAAAGATGGCGTACTAATGTGCAGGGAAATATATGAGATACAGTAGCGGCTATTTCATTTTTGTGTTATTTACTGTGTTATCTATTAAAACAATCGTTTCACACACACAACAGAGCATACCCCAAGCACTAAAATATAAAATGAGTATATCGTTGCTGTCTGGCAGAAACCAGCTAAGTTATTTTTTTTCTTTCTATAAATCAATGCTATTGAACACCCTTTATGTCTGTGTTGGTTAAAATATATGTTGAACCAATGCAAAGTATTAAAACCAGTTAACTCCATTGGAGTTAACTGGTTTCTTCCTGACAGCAGAGGCATAGGCTAGTTATTTTATTAATAACGTGTCTAGTGTTAAGTGTCTAGTTATCTAGACACCTATGTCTTTTCTGCAGCAGCTTGACAAGGTAACCAAGGGGCTACTGCAAAACTTTGAAGCGATACACCAATTATCTATCACATGTTCATGTTTGAATTACACTTATGTATTTATATTTTGACAATATATAGTACATGCACATCCAGGCAGGTCCAGGACACAAAGAAAAGAAGAACAGAGTTCATACACTGCAATGTAGCACAGTTCTACTCCATGCCTTCTTCAGTTGACCTTTTATTTGAAGAATGAGGGCATATCGCTTTTACTTTTAGGCACCCGCTTCGAATGTTATCAACCGATAATCACCAGTATGTTGTGTTCTTATCTGGACCATGCAACGCAGACAATATCGACATTTACACATGCTGCCTACTGCGAGTAGGCGACTAAGAAATGAGGAGGTGAAATGACTGCCGCTGAAGCGAAAACATCGTGAAACTGACTTACTTGGCCGGTTAAGACTGATATGAGTTTAGGCGACTTACATGACCAGTTAAGACTGAGGTTATAAGCTTAGGGTTACAGTTAATAAATAGTCGGACAACGCATCCAACGCCACAATGGGACAATGGCTGACAACGTCAGTATGTGGAAACGTCCATACTGGCTGCATTGCATGGTGTTGATAAGGGCTGATGACGGATGTGATCACATTCAGTTTTGTCCCGTTCTTTTCACAATTTTTGTAAAGTATAAAATAAGGCTTATAATTCAACCTGCAAAAGACAAAATGTGTTATGATATTATATGCAAAGTCTAGTCTCAATGCCCAGCCCTAGCCCATTCTGAACGGGAACCCATTTTGGTGTTAGCATGTTAGCATGTTATGCTTTAGCTATTGAAAAATAGCAGATCTACAAGCTCATATCGCGCCACCGAGTGACGCGATACGAGCTTGTAGGTCTGCTATTTTTGAAAAACCTAAGACACTTTTAGAATCTGATCTCGGGTCAGAATGGGTTAATAATGAAACTGTCAGGATGTAGAGGACATTTTTAGAATCTGATCTCAGGTCAGAATGGGCTAGCAAAGGCTATGACTCACTCAGGTGGGATGTTGGCTATTCACCAGACAATGCTATCGGTGGATACAGCGGTGCCCAGACTTTTTGGACCTGAGAGCTACTTTCAAAATGACCAGCGCAAAAAGATCTACCCACCAAAAAAAAATGTATCTCATTGCTGAAATTAGTTTAAAGAACATGACAAACACACTTAAAATGCATGGGAAATTTAGGGGGGGAAATGGAAATAGTTTGTTTTTGTATGTGACTTTCTAATGCTACTGATCTTTGTGCTCAACACTCTTGAAAACAAAGTCATCTGTTGTGGGGTTAACAGGCAATTTGTTTCATGTCAATCAATCAAGTCACCTTAATTCAAGTGTCAGATGCCAAATGATATATTTTTTATATTACATTATGTATGTTTTAGGGGCCATGGCATGTGATCTACCTGCACACCCTTTGTGATCTGCTGGTAGATGGCGGTCTACCTTTTGGGCGCCCTGCTTGGTGGATAGGAATGTGGTTGCCCGACATTTTTTGGATCACCCACGACACACAGGTGGGCCGGCAGGGCCGCTTGCAATTTCACAGTAGTCTTATTTTAATGATCATCATCAATCAATCATTTGTGTTCCAACTTCGATCAATGGAACTTACGGAGTGTAGGCCTACATTAAGTTCCTATTTATATGTATCACATTGAAAGCTTGTTTTTCCAGTTTTAAAGAAAACATCTGTCGGTGCCTCTGTGATGATCAAGTAGGACTTTACAAAAAAAACACAAAGTTAGAATATGGCGATAAGAGGTTTCTGCCTATATATTATTATTTGAATGGTTGTTTACTGTTCATATCAAGCAGAATGGTTGTTTTATAAGTTCATATCAAGCAGAATGGTTGTTTTATAAGTTCATATCAAGCAGAATGGTTGTTTTATAAGTTCATATCAAGCAGAATGGTTGTTTTATAAGTTCATATCAAGCAGAATGGTTGTTTTATGAGTTCATATCAAGCAGAATGGTTGTTTTATAAGTTCATATAAGCAGAATGGTTGTTTTATAAGTTCATATCAAGCAGAATGGTTGTTTTATAAGTTCATATCAAGCAGAAGCAACGTCTGCCGACACCTCCCACTCCCAGCCATTGTAAAATACCCGATAACCTGAGATCTCTCGTGGCTTATTGCTTAATTCTCAGCGCGCTGTGGTGCTGAACTGACTTTTGTGTTTTTTTTCCTCTGCTGTTCTTCTTCGTCACCTTTTAAGTTCCTTTATCACAGCGAACAATGAAACCATTAAATGCATTAACTGAATTTAAACAACATTAAATTCACTTTGTCACTAACTTTGCCACTCGATCTGCCATTCACTTTATGCATGTGCATACCCTCTAGCCTCTATACAGACAGAGCTGCACGATCTTTCAAAAATAGCAGACCTACAAGCGTGGCACTCAGTGCCGCGCTATGAGCCTGTAGATCGTTCCCAAACCTTTTCACGTCAAGGACCCCCAGATTGACACTAATCAGCCCCGCGGACCCCCATTAGAAAATAATATGCCAGGGACCCGCATGAGAGAAGATTTTTACAGCTCTAACAGAGATTCTCAACCCGTTTCATTTCAAGGACCCCCAGTTTGACACGCATTAGTCTACGGACCCCCATTTAATGTCATTTCCATCTCTGGGACCCCAATTTATACTGTAAAATCAAGTACAACTTTAGTTTTTTCAACCTTTTCACTGGAGGAAAAATATTCTCTATGAAGGTTTTTCTCTTGGCAATATATCGGTAGAGGGCGCAGTGGAGTAACTAAGAGTATTTTTTTCCGGTGGAAAACAAATCCCTTTTTGGCTAAAAAGTACCTTTTTATACGTGTGGTGGGCGGCTCAGAGTGCTTCCACTAAGGAAAGTAGGCTTTCTACTGACAACCCGTATTGGTTAGTAGCAAAAACGTTATTTTTATTTACGCTAAAGACGAGAGGCTGGTCTGCATTAATGCGAGCCCCGGAAGTCATCGGTCAGCTCTAAATGCAACGGCATTAGAGCTATGGACCAGAGCTAGTCCCTACCCTCCTTCAGAACCACCATAAAAAGCCTGTCTACAATTTGCAAGAGGACCAGGACAAGACTTCTATCTTGTCAAATGAAATGATCCCCTACTGATTCTCTGTAGATTACGGTCAATCAATCAATCAATCAATACACATTTACAAAGGACCACAATGGAAATCATTCTTTGTGACAGATATAAATGGTAAATGGTGCATTTATATAGCGCCTTTATCCAAGACACTTTAACATGAGGTGCGATTGTGATATGTACAAATGCATGCTAATTTATATGCACCTTGGCAATGTAATCAATCAATCAATAAATCACAACCCACTGCTCTGCTCCATCACATATCCCTAAGGACTGCCATAAATATTGTTGCGACTGTAGGTCGCATTTACTATGAAAACCTGCATTTCTGTGTCACATCACACCTCCATATATGGTCACGCCTCATGACATCCTGCCTGGCTGCCTCCATATATGGTCATCTCTAGGTCGTCCTCAGACGAGCCCTCCATCGTCGTTTCCAGTCATCTCGATTCTCCATACATCCGGCCAGTTCGTTGGTACTTTGCACTCCTGCATCGCTCTTGAGTACATCCACGTATGTTAGTGTGGGGCGTCCTCGTGACCGATGCCCGTGTGTTGGTTCCCAGAGCACCAGTTTGCTGGCTGGCAGTTCTTGATGCCTTTGGCAGTGTCCTGCTAGTCTCATTCTCCTGGCTGCTATTTTCTGGCTCACTCTTGGTAATCCCTCATACAGAGTCTTGTTAGTGACATGTACAGTCATGCTGATGTTAAGCACTGCACGCAGCATTCTGGTGTAGCACCCGTCAAGGGACTTCTGCAGGGTTGGTTTCAGGGTCCAGCATTCACTGCCGTATAGGAGAACAGACTCCTCTGTTGCGTAGAAGAAGCTGAGTTTGATTTGTCGGGGGAGATTGGCGTTCCATACACTCGTCATGCCATTCAGGGCCCTCCATGCAAGTGCCTTCCTCACTTTCAGATCTTGCTCGGTTGAGTTGACCCATGAGCCCAGGTACTTGAAGTCCTTGACTTCCTTCAGCACCGTGCCTCCTGTTGTTGTGAGAGGTGGATGTTCCGGTGAGATGTTGTAGGTGATAACCTCAGTTTTCTTGGCATTTAGCCTAAGGCCAACTTTGGCACACTCCAGCTCCACTCTGTTCAGGAGTTCCTGAGCTTGTTCCACGCTGTCGGAGAGCAGGCCGATGTCATCCGCATAGTCCAGATCTGTCAGGACTACCTTGGGATGTCGTCTTGACCTCCTAGGTGTTAGGGTGAAGCCAAGATCCTGCTCTCGCCCACTGATGGCTTTCCTGAGTGCATAGTCCAGGACTATGATGAAGAGGAAAGGGGCTAGGGTATCCCCCTGCATTACCCCGGCCCGGATATCAAACTCCTCGCTGTTACCATCTGGGGTCACCACCTTGGCCCTTGTTCTTGCATACATGGACTCTATTGCCCGGAGCAAGTTGGGGGGGACACCGTAGGCCTTAAGGATCTTCACCATTGTGCCTCTGTGAATCGAGTCAAACGCCTTTTTGAAGTCGATGAAGCAGAGTACAGCAGTCAAGTTATCCTTCTTCACCTCCTCAATCATTCTCCTCAGTGCCAAGATCTGTGCTACGGTAGTTCTCCCCTCTCTGAAGCCATTTTGGTTCTCTCTCAGGAGAGGGTCGATGGCATTCCGTATCCTGTTTAGTATCATTCTGTTGTAAATCTTTTAAATCTTTGCAGTGATACAAGTCAGGCTGATGCCTCGGTAGTTGTCTGGCTTTGAGAGGTCCCCAGCCTTAGGCACTGGAATGATGTTGGACAGAGACCATATTTCAGGCTGTTTGTTGTTCATTAGTGACAGGTTGCAAAACTCCAGGGTGAGGTCATCAAGGTCACAGTTCTTTAGGACCTCTGGGGGTATGCCATCTGCCCCAGCACTCTTGCCCTCCCTCACTGTGGATTTCGCCTTGGAAAGCTCACTGGTTGTAAAGGGACCATCTTCGATGTCCAGGCCCTGGAGGATTGCCGGCACATCCTCCTCAACTCCTTCCTCTGCTGTACCCAGGAGCCCCTGGAAGTGGCCGAACCATGTAGTCACCCTGTCCTCTGGGCTGTGTCCCTCCACCTGTCCCTCCTTAGCTCTTTTCCGCCCAGTCATCTCATTGATGACTTTCCAGGCCTCCCCATATTGCCGTTCACCATGCGCTGCCTGCACTCTTTGTACACTCTCCATCAGTTCCTCTCCTTTTATGGTGTCGTATGTGCTGAAGAGAAACTGCTTGGCTTCATTCAGTACAACACGTCTCTCCATGGTTGGTTCGCGCTCAAAGTTGAGCCGTGCTTCCTCCACCCTGCTGCGTGCAGCTACAACCTCCGGATGTCTGGACCGCATGGACACTCTGGCTTTGTCCAGCATTGGCACGCACAGCCTGGTCGCCTCCTCATTCGCAACAACGAATCTCTCATATTCGCTGCTGGGCTCAGCTCCCTTGTCCAGCTGCCGAAAGCGCTTCCTAACCTCCTCCGTGTACCTGGCTTGCAGTTCTCGGTCGGCTGCGAGTGCCTTCCAGTCGTGCCGGATCTTGGGGCTTGGCTTGGGGACCCTGAGGCTAAGTCGCACCCTCATGGAGACCACGCGGTGGTCAGAGCCCACAGAGCTGAAAGTGCTGAACGGTTCAGCATTTAAGATGGAGCTCCTCCACTTTCGCCTCACAAGTATGTAGTCCAGCTGACGTACAGTACCTGTGGCTCGGTCTCGGAAGGTCCATCTCTTGCCTGTTATTTTCTGGAACATGGTGTTCGCTGCCAGGAGCTGATGTTCCATGAGGAGGGCGGTGAGGTGTGTGCCATTGCGGTTGGTGGAGTTGTGGTATGGGAAGGGTACGTCCTCTGGGCCGAGCCTTGCATTGAAGTCCCCCAGGATTGCTAGGAAGTTGTGTGCTGGGACGTCTCGGACCGCTGTTGCAAGGTCCTCATAGAACTTCTCCACTTCCTCAGATGGTGCCACGTTGGTGGGTGAGTACACGACTATGACTGTTGTTACTGGGTTGCCTGAGAACTCTGCGATGAGGATCCTATCGGTATGGTGGTAAACCCGACGGAGAGCCTTACGTGCCAGAGAACCCAGCATTAGCCCTACGCCCCCTGTTGCAGCCTGGGCCTCGTTTCGCCACGCAGATGAAGTGATGAGTGTGCATCTCTCCACTCTGCGGTAAACGATCCGGTCTTCAGTGTGCACTCTCCTGTGTTCCTGGATCCCCAGGATCTCCACCCCCTGCTTCTCAGCACAGTGTGCTAGCTCCACTAGTCTAGCTTCTTCTCTCACTGTGCATGCATTGAAGGTTCCCATTACAAATGGTCTCCGACAACGCAAGAGTGCATTGGACGGGGTGCTGTGATCGGACAGGGCCCTCCCTTGCGGGTTTAAGGTCCTATCGTCATGGTGTCCTCTGGGAGGAGGACCAGCACCACCATCCTCTGCGATGTTCCTGCGGACTCCCGCCGCTGGAAGTATAGGATTTGAAATGACTTTGTACTCCATGGTTGGCTTTACGATGCTAATTAAGGACTTTGGGGCGCAACTCCTCGCAGTCCTGGTTTTAAATCAGAGTGTCCTTCTCCTAGATGGGTTGCCTTGCCTTCCACGGCTATGAGCCCCATCTGCCCATGCTATTTGCCCATAGCTGGGACAGTGGTTGGCAGGCGCCAGGGCGTGTCCACACACCGGTGGGCCTGCACGCCTTACCTCTGGGGCCCACTGCTGCTCCGAGATCCCCTACAGTTTGGCCTGGGACCGCAAAGTACCCAGTTACCGTGTGTGGCCACGAGGAGGCACTGCAGAAGTCTTGGCGGTGGAGAGGCTGTGTACCGGCAGGAGGAGGCTTACGCAACTCAGCTCCTCTTTTCACCCCCCGCGAGGAGGGCTAGCCGGCGGCAGTAGCTGAAAGCAGAGTAGCAAGCAGAAGCAGCATGCAACATGCACTAACTACAAGCACTACCACTACAGTTCTACTGCACTACGCATCACACAGCCCTGCATGCACGCACGCACACACACACCTTGTGCCTTGTGACATCACGCCTCCATATACAGTGGTGAGCACTCCAAAGTGGCGCCTCCCTGGTACCTTGGTGGTACCAGTTTATTCCATGCTGTCACCAGGAGATGGCAGCAGAGAGCAACTAATGGTCAGTGTAAATGAGTCCGTTTGATGAGGGCTAGGTGCACAGAAAAATGACATACCAAAAGATCTCCATCGTTGCCAAAGGTTTATTTCAAACAGTTCCAAAAATAAAGGTTCAAAATAATTTCGCAGGAAAATATTTTTCACAAAAATAAACTATAACTTTCAAAAATGAAAATAACAAAATTAAATGACATGCTTAAATCCAAGCATCCAGTGTGGACATTACCAGTCCCTACACTGTCCTAGGGCAGAGCTTCCCGCATTGTGCCCCCTCTCTCCCCATGTCTCACCATGGACTGACTACATGAACTCACACTCAGGCCTCTGACTATTGGCCCAAACCATCTGTCTAGAGACAGGTTTTCCCAAAGCATTCACTTCAAATCTAGTGAACATGCAACACAGAAAACATTTCCCAACATTTACAGTATATTTGTCAATACCAAAGTAATCAACAACCAGGTCTTAAACAACCTGTCTCGTTGCAATCATATTAAATAATATGGATTGCCAGATCCATGCACCCCTGCAACATGGTGCAACCCAATTGAATCCTCCACCTATAAAAGGAGCAGTGGATTCAGTAGTGACTCTTTTGTGAAACTTTGACCAGGAAATGAGGACGGTGTGAGTAGTGGGTGTTTGAGTTATCATTACTATGTTGTCAAACTGTTGGACTTTGAAAGGAATAAAAGTATGTTTGACCAACCCGTTGTCTCTGTCCAAATGATGAAATGAAATGAATGACTATATGCATATAAAACGGTAGAAGTCAAGATCAACTGATTGCTAACTTAGCCGGCGTAGTTAAACAGCAAACTGTTGGATAATGACTGAATACCGACATGTGGGAATACTGAGTATGAAATGAGGTTATGCCAAACAGAAAATGAAAAACAAACAAACATGTGTGGCTCAAGAGGAAAAGTGAGAAAGCATTCTGTCTTTATCACAGTCAGACACAGGCATGTTGTGTCAGTATGAGGCAGGAATGCTTTAAATGTAACCCTCAATGTAATCAAGTCATTTTGAGGCAGGGGCAATCTATGAAATATAACACTCATGAATTGCACATAATACAAAATGCATGGCTTTTATTAGCTCTTTAATTAAAGTTATTTAAATTGGTATATTGCGTGGGCTATAATCTTGAAATGTATTCAAATATAAGTTTCCTTGTAAAATTCTGGCATGAACTGCTAAAGCAGTGGATGCCAAATGGACTCTTATAGATATTTAACTCTATTAAATGTACTCTATTTAACAAATAGTGGCACAGATAGTCAATCAATACGAGACGATAGACTATAGCCCATGGTGTTTTTTCTTTTCTTTTTCAAATCCTCGTTTTTCATATTTTTTGGTCAAAAATGATAAAACGAGGATAAAAAAAGTAATGAAAAAAAAAAAAACGATGGGCAATAACCAATCGTTTTTTTTCATTTTTTTCAAATCCTCAAAAATGATAAAAAACGGCGTGCTATAGTATGCCGTACGATATATGATGAAAAACGAGGATAAAAAAAAGAAAAAATGAATAAATATATATATATATATATATATACATTTTTGAGGATTTGAAAAAAGACGAAAATCACTCGGAAATCGTGAAAAAATGGTAACCTACTTATTTTAATGATTTTGTCGTGGGAGTTCGGCAAGAGTACATTTACAAATATTTAGCACATTTGACAATGTTAGCTTTGTGATTTATTCTTTTTACTGTTATTATTGCCTAAAGTGTAAATTGTGAAATGACTACTGTTGAAATGTAATGAATGTGATTGCTGTTGGACCTGTAAATTACAACAAAAAAAACTATGGCACTGGTGTGGTACTTCCTGGTTTACCAGAACGGGGTTCAACTCCCTGCAGTGCCCTGCTCAATGTGTTGTATTTACATGATTTATCGCATGCGCTCCGAGATGATGGACTATAGCCCATCGTCGTGGAGCGATTTTTGTTTTTCAAATCCTCAAATGATGAAAAACTGTTATAGTATGCCGTACGATATGGGCTATAGCCCATGGTCAAAAATGTTGAAAAACGAGGATTAGAAAAAATGAAAAAAATGAAAACGACAGTTTTTTGAATTTTTCACTTTTTTCAAATCCTCAAAAATGATGAAAAACGGCTTGCTATAAGTATGCCGTACGGTATGGGCTATAGCCCATGGTCCAAAATGATGAAAAACGAGGATATATATTTTTTTAATTCAAAAAACGATGGGCTATAACCCATGTTTTAGGACGAGGATAATTTATTTTTTTCAAAAATTAAAAAAACGATGGGCTATAACCAGGGGGGCAGTCAGCCAGATATTTCGTGAAGCCTCATTTGAAATCGGTAGGTCATATAATGGCCTGTTGTGGCGCTGGACTGGACCCAAAAAGCCCCATAGCTCCATAGAGGCCCATGTATTTTGGCCCAACTTCACCTAGACTGTATTACCTTAATAAACATGGTCATGAATACTTTCTTCTTCCAGTCACTAGTTTAAAGTCTCATTTCTAATGTCATAATATTCTTTTTGGAAAATTATGGTCCCATTAATTAAAAAAATGACCATAAAGTCGCGTATGTTCTGAGGGGCGTGGCTACCGTTACCGTCTATGATCGGGATTCCCCTCCCACTCAAGAGTCTTCTCCTCCCACTCGAGTCAAAATAAAAACCAACGGAGAAGAAGGGGGGAAGTCCCGCCTCGTTGTCTGGGCAGCCAATGGCCAGCTGGACCCAAACGGAGCCAGCCAATGGCCAGCTGGTCCAAAACGGATCTAGAAAGATGGCGATTTACAGTGCATTAGAATGCAAGGGATTTCAGGCTTCATTTTACGTTCATGTTAGACCCGGGGAACGCTTTGTCCATATTTTTTACAGTCTATGGCTATAACCCATGTTTTTTATTTTTTCATTTTTTTCAAATCCTCAAAAATGATGAAAAATGGCTTGCTATAGTATGCCGTACGATATGGGCTATAGCCCATGGTCCAAAATGATGAAAAACGAGGTTAATTCTTTTTTTAAAAATTCAAAAAACGATGGGCTATAACCCATGTTTTTTAATTTAAAATTTTTTTCAAATCCTAAAAAATGATGAAAAACTGCGGGCTATAGTATGCCGTACGGTATGGGCTATAGCCCATGGTCAAAAATGATGAAAAATAAGGATAATTTCTTTTTGCAAAAATTCAAAAAAAGCTGGGCTATAACCCATGTTTTTTTGTTTTTTTAATTTTTTTCAAATCCTCAAAAATGATGAAAAACTGCGTGCTATAGTATGCCGTATGATATGGGCTATAGCCCATGGTCAAAAATGATGAAAAACGAGGATTAAAAAAAAAGTCTAAAATTCAAAAAACGATGGGCTATAACCCATGTTTTTTTTTTTTTTTTTTTTTTCAAATCCAAAAGAATGATGAAAAACTGCGTGCTATAGTATGCCGTACAGTATGGGCTATAGCCCATGGTAAAAAAGGATGAAAAACAAGGATAATTTCTTTTTGCAAAAATTCAAAAAACGCTGGGCTATAACCCATGTTTTTTTTTTTTTTTTTTTTTTTTCAAATCCTCAAAAATGATGAAAAACTGCGTGCTATAGTATGCCGTACGATATGGGCTATAGCCCATGGTCCAAAATGATGAAAAACAAGGTTAATATCTTTTTGCAAAAATTCAAAAAACGATGGGCTATAACTCATGTTTTTAATTTTTAATTTTTTTCAAATCCTCAAAAACGATGAAAAATGGCTTGCTATAGTATGCCGTACGATATGGGCTATAGCCCATGGTCAAAAATGATGAAAAACGAGGTTAAAAAAGAAAAATTTAAAATTTAAAAAACGATGGGCTATAACCCATGTTTTGTTTTTTTTTTCATTTTTTTCAAATCCTCAAAAATGATGAAAAACGGCTTGCTATAGTATGCCGTATGATATGGGCTATAGCCCATGGTCAAAAATGATGAAAAAGGAGGATTAAAAAAAAAGTCTAAAATTCAAAAAACGATGGGCTATAACCCATGTTTTTTTTTTTTTTTTTTTTTTTTAATCCTAAAAAATGATGAAAAACTGCGTGCTATAGTATGCCGTACAGTATGGGCTATAGCCCATGGTCCAAAATGATGAAAAACGAGGTTAATATCTTTTTGCAAAAAATCTAAAAACGATGGGCTATAACCCATGTTTTTAATTTTTCATTTTTTTCAAATCCTCAAAAACGATGAAAAATGGCTTGCTATAGTATGCCGTACGATATGGGCTATAGCCCATGGTCCAAAATGATGAAAAACGAGGATAATTTTTTTTTCTCCAAAAATTCAAAAAACGATGGGCTATAACCCATTTTTATTTTCTTCATATTTTTCAAATCCTGAAAAATGATGAAAAACGGCGTGCTATAGTATGCCGTACGGTATGGGCTATAGCACATGGTCAAAAATGATGAAAAACAAGGATAATCTTTTTTTGCAAAAATTCAAAAAACGATGGGCTATAACCCATGTTTTTTTTTTTTCCATTTTTTTCAAATCCTAAAAAATGATGAAAAACTGCGTGCTATAGTATGCCGTACAGTATGGGCTATAGCCCATGGTCAAAAAGGATGAAAAACAAGGATAATTTCTTTTTGCAAAAATTCAAAAAACGCTGGGCTATAACCCATGTTTTTGTTTTTTTTTCATTTTTTTCAAATCCTCAAAAACGATGAAAAATGGCTTGCTATAGTATGCCGTACGATATGGGCTATAGCCCATGGTCAAAAATGATGAAAAACGAGGTTAAAAAAGAAAAATTTAAAATTTAAAAAACGATGGGCTATAACCCATGTTTTTTTTTTTTTTTTTTTTTCTTCAAATCCTCAAAAATGATGAAAAACGGCTTGCTATAGTATGCCGTATGATATGGGCTATAGCCCATGGTCAAAAATGATGAAAAACGAGGATTAAAAAAAAAGTCTAAAATTCAAAAAACGATGGGCTATAACCCATGTTTTTTTTTTTTTTTTTTTTTTCAAATCCTAAAAAATGATGAAAAACTGCGTGCTATAGTATGCCGTACAGTATGGGCTATAGCCCATGGTCAAAAAGGATGAAAAACAAGGATAATTTCTTTTTGCAAAAATTCAAAAAACGCTGGGCTATAACCCATGTTTTTTTTTTTTTTTTCATTTTTTTCAAATCCTCAAAAATGATGAAAAACTGCGTGCTATAGTATGCCGTACGATATGGGCTATAGCCCATGGTCCAAAATGATGAAAAACGAGGTTAATATCTTTTTGCAAAAAATCAAAAAACGATGGGCTATAACCCATGTTTTTAATTTTTCATTTTTTTCAAATCCTCAAAAACGATGAAAAATGGCTTGCTATAGTATGCCGTACGATATGGGCTATAGCCCATGGTCCAAAATGATGAAAAACGAGGATAATTTTTTTTTTCCAAAAATTCAAAAAACGATGGGCTATAACCCATTTTTATTTTCTTCATATTTTTCAAATCCTGAAAAATGATGAAAAACGGCGTGCTATAGTATGCCGTACGGTATGGGCTATAGCACATGGTCAAAAATGATGAAAAACAAGGATAATCTTTTTTTGCAAAAATTCAAAAAACGATGGGCTATAACCCATGTTTTTTTTTTTCCATTTTTTTCAAATCCTAAAAAATGATGAAAAACTGCGTGCTATAGTATGCCGTACAGTATGGGCTATAGCCCATGGTCAAAAAGGATGAAAAACAAGGATAATTTCTTTTTGCAAAAATTCAAAAAACGCTGGGCTATAACCCATGTTTTTTTTTTTTTTTCATTTTTTTCAAATCCTCAAAAACGATGAAAAATGGCTTGCTATAGTATGCCGTACGATATGGGCTATAGCCCATGGTCAAAAATGATGAAAAACGAGGTTAAAAAAGAAAAATTTAAAATTTAAAAAACGATGGGCTATAACCCATGTTTTTTTTTTTTTTTCATTTTTTTCAAATCCTCAAAAATGATGAAAAACGGCTTGCTATAGTATGCCGTATGATATGGGCTATAGCCCATGGTCAAAAATTATGAAAAACGAGGATTAAAAAAAAAGTCTAAAATTCAAAAAACGATGGGCTATAACCCATGTTTTTTTTTTTTGTTTTTTTTTTCAAATCCTAAAAAATGATGAAAAACTGCGTGCTATAGTATGCCGTACAGTATGGGCTATAGCCCATGGTCAAAAAGGATGAAAAACAAGGATAATTTCTTTTTGCAAAAATTCAAAAAACGCTGGGCTATAACCCATGTTTTTTTTTTTTTTTCATTTTTTTCAAATCCTCAAAAATGATGAAAAACTGCGTGCTATAGTATGCCGTACGATATGGGCTATAGCCCATGGTCCAAAATGATGAAAAACGAGGTTAATATCTTTTTGCAAAAAATCAAAAAACGATGGGCTATAACCCATGTTTTTAATTTTTCATTTTTTTCAAATCCTCAAAAACGATGAAAAATGGCTTGCTATAGTATGCCGTACGATATGGGCTATAGCCCATGGTCCAAAATGATGAAAAACGAGGATAATTTATTTTTTTCAAAAATTCAAAAAACGATGGGCTATAACCCATTTTTATTTTCTTCATATTTTTCAAATCCTGAAAAATGATGAAAAACGGCTTGCTATAGTATGCCGTATGATATGGGCTATAGCCCATGGTCAAAAATTATGAAAAACGAGGATTAAAAAAAAAGTCTAAAATTCAAAAAACGATGGGCTATAACCCATGTTTTTTTTTGTTTTTTTTTTTTCAAATCCTAAAAAATGATGAAAAACTGCGTGCTATAGTATGCCGTACAGTATGGGCTATAGCCCATGGTCAAAAAGGATGAAAAACAAGGATAATTTCTTTTTGCAAAAATTCAAAAAACGCTGGGCTATAACCCATGTTTTTTTTTTTTTTTCATTTTTTTCAAATCCTCAAAAATGATGAAAAACTGCGTGCTATAGTATGCCGTACGATATGGGCTATAGCCCATGGTCCAAAATGATGAAAAACGAGGTTAATATCTTTTTGCAAAAAATCAAAAAACGATGGGCTATAACCCATGTTTTTAATTTTTCATTTTTTTCAAATCCTCAAAAACGATGAAAAATGGCTTGCTATAGTATGCCGTACGATATGGGCTATAGCCCATGGTCCAAAATGATGAAAAACGAGGATAATTTATTTTTTTCAAAAATTCAAAAAACGATGGGCTATAACCCATTTTTATTTTCTTCATATTTTTCAAATCCTGAAAAATGATGAAAAACGGCGTGCTATAGTATGCCGTACGGTATGGGCTATAGCACATGGTCAAAAATGATGAAAAACAAGGATAATCTTTTTTTGCAAAAATTCAAAAAACGATGGGCTATAACCCATGTTTTTTATTTTTTTCAAATCCTCAAAAACGATGAAAAATGGCTTGCTATAGTATGCCGTACGATATGGGCTATAGCCCATGGTCAAAAATGATGAAAAACGAGGATTAAAAAAAAATCAAAAATTCAAAAAACGATGGGCTATAACCCATGTTTTTAATTTTTTCATTTTTTTCAAATCCTCAAAAACTATGAAAAATGGCTTGCTATAGTATGCCATACGATATGGGCTATAGCACATGGTCAAAAATGATGAAAAACAAGGATAATCTTTTTTTGCAAAAATTCAAAAAACGATGGGCTATAACCCATGTTTTTTATTTTTTCATTTTTTTCAAATCCTCAAAAACGATGAAAAATGGCTTGCTATAGTATGCCGTACGATATGGGCTATAGCCCATGGTCCAAAATGATGAAAAACGAGGATAATTTATTTTTTTCAAAAATTCAAAAAACGATGGGCTATAACCCATTTTTATTTTCTTCATATTTTTCAAATCCTGAAAAATGATGAAAAACGGCTTGCTATAGTATGCCGTATGATATGGGCTATAGCCCATGGTCAAAAATTATGAAAAACGAGGTTAAAAAAGAAAAATTTAAAATTTAAAAAACGATGGGCTATAACCCATGTTTTTTTTTTTTTTTCATTTTTTTCAAATCCTCAAAAACGATGAAAAATGGCTTGCTATAGTATGCCGTACGATATGGGCTATAGCCCATGGTCAAAAATGATGAAAAACGAGGTTAAAAAAGAAAAATTTAAAATTTAAAAAACGATGGGCTATAACCCATGTTTTTTTTTTTTTTTCATTTTTTTCAAATCCTCAAAAATGATGAAAAACGGCTTGCTATAGTATGCCGTATGATATGGGCTATAGCCCATGGTCAAAAATTATGAAAAACGAGGATTAAAAAAAAAGTCTAAAATTCAAAAAACGATGGGCTATAACCCATGTTTTTTTTTTTTGTTTTTTTTTTCAAATCCTAAAAAATGATGAAAAACTGCGTGCTATAGTATGCCGTACAGTATGGGCTATAGCCCATGGTCAAAAAGGATGAAAAACAAGGATAATTTCTTTTTGCAAAAATTCAAAAAACGCTGGGCTATAACCCATGTTTTTTTTTTTTTTTCATTTTTTTCAAATCCTCAAAAATGATGAAAAACTGCGTGCTATAGTATGCCGTACGATATGGGCTATAGCCCATGGTCCAAAATGATGAAAAACGAGGTTAATATCTTTTTGCAAAAAATCAAAAAACGATGGGCTATAACCCATGTTTTTAATTTTTCATTTTTTTCAAATCCTCAAAAACGATGAAAAATGGCTTGCTATAGTATGCCGTACGATATGGGCTATAGCCCATGGTCCAAAATGATGAAAAACGAGGATAATTTATTTTTTTCAAAAATTCAAAAAACGATGGGCTATAACCCATTTTTATTTTCTTCATATTTTTCAAATCCTGAAAAATGATGAAAAACGGCTTGCTATAGTATGCCGTATGATATGGGCTATAGCCCATGGTCAAAAATTATGAAAAACGAGGATTAAAAAAAAAGTCTAAAATTCAAAAAACGATGGGCTATAACCCATGTTTTTTTTTTTTTTTTTTTTTTCAAATCCTAAAAAATGATGAAAAACTGCGTGCTATAGTATGCCGTACAGTATGGGCTATAGCCCATGGTCAAAAAGGATGAAAAACAAGGATAATTTCTTTTTGCAAAAATTCAAAAAACGCTGGGCTATAACCCATGTTTTTTTTTTTTTTTCATTTTTTTCAAATCCTCAAAAATGATGAAAAACTGCGTGCTATAGTATGCCGTACGATATGGGCTATAGCCCATGGTCCAAAATGATGAAAAACGAGGTTAATATCTTTTTGCAAAAAATCAAAAAACGATGGGCTATAACCCATGTTTTTAATTTTTCATTTTTTTCAAATCCTCAAAAACGATGAAAAATGGCTTGCTATAGTATGCCGTACGATATGGGCTATAGCCCATGGTCCAAAATGATGAAAAACGAGGATAATTTATTTTTTTCAAAAATTCAAAAAACGATGGGCTATAACCCATTTTTATTTTCTTCATATTTTTCAAATCCTGAAAAATGATGAAAAACGGCGTGCTATAGTATGCCGTACGGTATGGGCTATAGCACATGGTCAAAAATGATGAAAAACAAGGATAATCTTTTTTTGCAAAAATTCAAAAAACGATGGGCTATAACCCATGTTTTTTATTTTTTTCAAATCCTCAAAAACGATGAAAAATGGCTTGCTATAGTATGCCGTACGATATGGGCTATAGCCCATGGTCAAAAATGATGAAAAACGAGGATTAAAAAAAAATCAAAAATTCAAAAAACGATGGGCTATAACCCATGTTTTTAATTTTTTCATTTTTTTCAAATCCTCAAAAACTATGAAAAATGGCTTGCTATAGTATGCCATACGATATGGGCTATAGCACATGGTCAAAAATGATGAAAAACAAGGATAATCTTTTTTTGCAAAAATTCAAAAAACGATGGGCTATAACCCATGTTTTTTATTTTTTCATTTTTTTCAAATCCTCAAAAACGATGAAAAATGGCTTGCTATAGTATGCCGTACGATATGGGCTATAGCCCATGGTCCAAAATGATGAAAAACGAGGATAATTTATTTTTTTCAAAAATTCAAAAAACGATGGGCTATAACCCATTTTTATTTTCTTCATATTTTTCAAATCCTGAAAAATGATGAAAAACGGCTTGCTATAGTATGCCGTATGATATGGGCTATAGCCCATGGTCAAAAATTATGAAAAACGAGGATTAAAAAAAAAGTCTAAAATTCAAAAAACGATGGGCTATAACCCATGTTTTTTTTTTTTTTTTTTTTTTCAAATCCTAAAAAATGATGAAAAACTGCGTGCTATAGTATGCCGTACAGTATGGGCTATAGCCCATGGTCAAAAAGGATGAAAAACAAGGATAATTTCTTTTTGCAAAAATTCAAAAAACGCTGGGCTATAACCCATGTTTTTTTTTTTTTTTCATTTTTTTCAAATCCTCAAAAATGATGAAAAACTGCGTGCTATAGTATGCCGTACGATATGGGCTATAGCCCATGGTCCAAAATGATGAAAAACGAGGTTAATATCTTTTTGCAAAAAATCAAAAAACGATGGGCTATAACCCATGTTTTTAATTTTTCATTTTTTTCAAATCCTCAAAAACGATGAAAAATGGCTTGCTATAGTATGCCGTACGATATGGGCTATAGCCCATGGTCCAAAATGATGAAAAACGAGGATAATTTATTTTTTTCAAAAATTCAAAAAACGATGGGCTATAACCCATTTTTATTTTCTTCATATTTTTCAAATCCTGAAAAATGATGAAAAACGGCGTGCTATAGTATGCCGTACGGTATGGGCTATAGCACATGGTCAAAAATGATGAAAAACAAGGATAATCTTTTTTTGCAAAAATTCAAAAAACGATGGGCTATAACCCATGTTTTTTATTTTTTTCAAATCCTCAAAAACGATGAAAAATGGCTTGCTATAGTATGCCGTACGATATGGGCTATAGCCCATGGTCAAAAATGATGAAAAACGAGGATTAAAAAAAAATCAAAAATTCAAAAAACGATGGGCTATAACCCATGTTTTTAATTTTTTCATTTTTTTCAAATCCTCAAAAACTATGAAAAATGGCTTGCTATAGTATGCCATACGATATGGGCTATAGCACATGGTCAAAAATGATGAAAAACAAGGATAATCTTTTTTTGCAAAAATTCAAAAAACGATGGGCTATAACCCATGTTTTTTATTTTTTCATTTTTTTCAAATCCTCAAAAACGATGAAAAATGGCTTGCTATAGTATGCCGTACGATATGGGCTATAGCCCATGGTCCAAAATGATGAAAAACGAGGTTAAAAAAATATCTAAAATTCAAAAAACGATGGGCTATAACCCATGTTTTGTTTTTTTTTCATTTTTTTCAAATCCTAAAAAATGATGAAAAACTGCGTGCTATAGTATGCCGTACAGTATGGGCTATAGCCCATGGTCAAAAAGGATGAAAAACAAGGATAATTTCTTTTTGCAAAAATTCAAAAAACGCTGGGCTATAACCCATGTTTGTTTGTTTTTTCAAATCCTCAAAAATGATGAAAAACTGCGTGCTATAGTATGCCGTACGATATGGGCTATAGCCCATGGTCAAAAATGATGAAAAACGAGGTTAAAAAATTAAAATTAAAAATTAAAAAAACGATGGGCTATAACCCATGTTTTTTTATTTTTTCATTTTTTTCAAATCCTCAAAAATGATGAAAAACGGCTTGCTATAGTATGCCGTACGATATGGGCTATAGCCCATGGTCAAAAATGATGAAAAACGAGGATTAAAAAAAAATCAAAAAATCAAAAAACGATGGGCTATAACCCATGTTTTTAATTTTTCATTTTTTTCAAATCCTCAAAAACGATGAAAAATGGCTTGCTATAGTATGCCGTACGATATGGGCTATAGCCCATGGTCCAAAATGATGAAAAACGAGGATAATTTATTTTTTTCAAAAATTCAAAAAACGATGGGCTATAACCCATTTTTATTTTCTTCATATTTTTCAAATCCTGAAAAATGATGAAAAACGGCGTGCTATAGTATGCCGTACGGTATGGGCTATAGCACATGGTCAAAAATGATGAAAAACAAGGATAATCTTTTTTTGCAAAAATTCAAAAAACGATGGGCTATAACCCATGTTTTTTATTTTTTCATTTTTTTCAAATCCTCAAAAACGATGAAAAATGGCTTGCTATAGTATGCCGTACGATATGGGCTATAGCCCATGGTCAAAAATGATGAAAAACTAGGTTAAAAAAAATATCTAAAATTAAAAAAACGATGGGCTATAACCCATGTTTTTTTTTTTTTTTTTTTTTCAAATCCAAAAAAATGATGAAAAACTGCGTGCTATAGTATGCCGTACAGTATGGGCTATAGCCCATGGTCAAAAAGGATGAAAAACAAGGATAATTTCTTTTTGCAAAAATTCAAAAAACGCTGGGCTATAACCCATGTTTTTTTTTTTTTTTCATTTTTTTCAAATCCTCAAAAATGATGAAAAACTGCGTGCTATAGTATGCCGTACGATATGGGCTATAGCCCATGGTCCAAAATGATGAAAAACGAGGTTAATATCTTTTTGCAAAAAATCAAAAAACGATGGGCTATAACCCATGTTTTTAATTTTTCATTTTTTTCAAATCCTCAAAAACGATGAAAAATGGCTTGCTATAGTATGCCGTACGATATGGGCTATAGCCCATGGTCCAAAATGATGAAAAACGAGGATAATTTATTTTTTTCAAAAATTCAAAAAACGATGGGCTATAACCCATTTTTATTTTCTTCATATTTTTCAAATCCTGAAAAATGATGAAAAACGGCGTGCTATAGTATGCCGTACGGTATGGGCTATAGCACATGGTCAAAAATGATGAAAAACAAGGATAATCTTTTTTTGCAAAAATTCAAAAAACGATGGGCTATAACCCATGTTTTTTATTTTTTTCAAATCCTCAAAAACGATGAAAAATGGCTTGCTATAGTATGCCGTACGATATGGGCTATAGCCCATGGTCAAAAATGATGAAAAACGAGGATTAAAAAAAAATCAAAAATTCAAAAAACGATGGGCTATAACCCATGTTTTTAATTTTTTCATTTTTTTCAAATCCTCAAAAACTATGAAAAATGGCTTGCTATAGTATGCCATACGATATGGGCTATAGCACATGGTCAAAAATGATGAAAAACAAGGATAATCTTTTTTTGCAAAAATTCAAAAAACGATGGGCTATAACCCATGTTTTTTATTTTTTCATTTTTTTCAAATCCTCAAAAACGATGAAAAATGGCTTGCTATAGTATGCCGTACGATATGGGCTATAGCCCATGGTCCAAAATGATGAAAAACGAGGTTAAAAAAATATCTAAAATTCAAAAAACGATGGGCTATAACCCATGTTTTTTTTTTTTTTCATTTTTTTCAAATCCTAAAAAATGATGAAAAACTGCGTGCTATAGTATGCCGTACAGTATGGGCTATAGCCCATGGTCAAAAAGGATGAAAAACAAGGATAATTTCTTTTTGCAAAAATTCAAAAAACGCTGGGCTATAACCCATGTTTGTTTGTTTTTTCAAATCCTCAAAAATGATGAAAAACTGCGTGCTATAGTATGCCGTACGATATGGGCTATAGCCCATGGTCAAAAATGATGAAAAACGAGGTTAAAAAATTAAAATTAAAAATTAAAAAAACGATGGGCTATAACCCATGTTTTTTTATTTTTTCATTTTTTTCAAATCCTCAAAAATGATGAAAAACGGCTTGCTATAGTATGCCGTACGATATGGGCTATAGCCCATGGTCAAAAATGATGAAAAACGAGGATTAAAAAAAAATCAAAAAATCAAAAAACGATGGGCTATAACCCATGTTTTTAATTTTTCATTTTTTTCAAATCCTCAAAAACGATGAAAAATGGCTTGCTATAGTATGCCGTACGATATGGGCTATAGCCCATGGTCCAAAATGATGAAAAACGAGGATAATTTTTTTTTTTCAAAAATTCAAAAAACGATGGGCTATAACCCATTTTTATTTTCTTCATATTTTTCAAATCCTGAAAAATGATGAAAAACGGCGTGCTATAGTATGCCGTACGGTATGGGCTATAGCACATGGTCAAAAATGATGAAAAACAAGGATAATCTTTTTTTGCAAAAATTCAAAAAACGATGGGCTATAACCCATGTTTTTTATTTTTTCATTTTTTTCAAATCCTCAAAAACGATGAAAAATGGCTTGCTATAGTATGCCGTACGATATGGGCTATAGCCCATGGTCAAAAATGATGAAAAACGAGGTTAAAAAAAATATCTAAAATTAAAAAAACGATGGGCTATAACCCATGTTTTTTTTTTTTTTTTTTTTTCAAATCCAAAAAAATGATGAAAAACTGCGTGCTATAGTATGCCGTACAGTATGGGCTATAGCCCATGGTCAAAAAGGATGAAAAACAAGGATAATTTCTTTTTGCAAAAATTCAAAAAACGCTGGGCTATAACCCATGTTTTTTTTTTTTTTTTCATTTTTTTCAAATCCTCAAAAATGATGAAAAACTGCGTGCTATAGTATGCCGTACGATATGGGCTATAGCCCATGGTCAAAAATGATGAAAAACGAGGTTAAAAAATTAAAATTAAAAATTAAAAAAACGATGGGCTATAACCCATGTTTTTTTATTTTTTTCAAATCCTCAAAAATGATGAAAAACGGCTTGCTATAGTATGCCGTACGATATGGGCTATAGCCCATGGTCCAAAATGATGAAAAACGAGGTAAAAAAAAGAATCTAAAATTCAAAAAACGATGGGCTATAACCCATGTTTTTTTTTTTTTTCATTTTTTTCAAATCCTCAAAAATGATGAAAAACGGCTTGCTATAGTATGCCGTACGATATGGGCTATAGCCCATGGTCAAAAATGATGAAAAACGAGGATTAAAAAAAAATCAAAAAATCAAAAAACGATGGGCTATAACCCATGTTTTTAATTTTTCATTTTTTTCAAATCCTCAAAAACGATGAAAAATGGCTTGCTATAGTATGCCGTACGATATGGGCTATAGCCCATGGTCCAAAATGATGAAAAACGAGGATAATTTTTTTTTTTCAAAAATTCAAAAAACGATGGGCTATAACCCATTTTTATTTTCTTCATGTTTTTTTTTTTTTTTCATTTTTTTCAAATCCTCAAAAATGATGAAAAACTGCGTGCTATAGTATGCCGTACGATATGGGCTATAGCCCATGGTCAAAAATGATGAAAAACGAGGTTAAAAAATTAAAATTAAAAATTAAAAAAACGATGGGCTATAACCCATGTTTTTTTATTTTTTTCAAATCCTCAAAAATGATGAAAAACGGCTTGCTATAGTATGCCGTACGATATGGGCTATAGCCCATGGTCCAAAATGATGAAAAACGAGGTAAAAAAAAGAATCTAAAATTCAAAAAACGATGGGCTATAACCCATGTTTTTTTTTTTTTTCATTTTTTTCAAATCCTAAAAAATGATGAAAAACTGCGTGCTATAGTATGCCGTACAGTATGGGCTATAGCCCATGGTCAAAAAGGATGAAAAACAAGGATAATTTCTTTTTGCAAAAATTCAAAAAACGCTGGGCTATAACCCATGTTTGTTTGTTTTTTTCATTTTTTTCAAATCCTCAAAAATGATGAAAAACTGCGTGCTATAGTATGCCGTACGATATGGGCTATAGCCCATGGTCAAAAATGATGAAAAACGAGGTTTAAAAATTAAAAAAAAAAAAAAAAAAAACGATGGGCTATAACCCATGTTTTTTTATTTTTTCATTTTTTTCAAATCCTCAAAAATGATGAAAAACGGCTTGCTATAGTATGCCGTACGATATGGGCTATAGCCCATGGTCAAAAATGATGAAAAACGAGGATTAAAAAAATAAAATTAAAATTTCAAAAAACGATGGGCTATAACCCATGTTTTTAATTTTTTCATTTTTTTCAAATCCTCAAAAACGATGAAAAATGGCTTGCTATAGTATGCCGTACGATATGGGCTATAGCCCATGGTCCAAAATGATGAAAAACGAGTGTGCCGCGGGTTCGACTCCCGGACCCGACACGGCCTTTACCGCATGTCATCCCCCCATCTCTCTCCCGTTTCCTGTCAGCCTACTTTCTATCCCTTAAAAAAAATCAATAAAGGCGTAAGCCGCAAAAAAATATCTTAAAAAAAAAAAAAAGCAAAAACACCTTTCCTAAAGCAAAATTCCAGTTTTTCATAGTCCTCTAACCAGACACTGGCCTGGGGTCAGTCAGTCAGTACAGTACACACACTGAAGTCAACCTGCCACTGGCCTGGGGTCAGTCAGTCAGTACAGTACACACACTGAAGTCAACCTGCCACTGGCCTGGGGTCAGTCAGTCAGTAAATTATTTCCTTTGTCTTTGAAAATCCTAAAAAGAGGTTAAAACAGGCAAAATATGCAACTTAGAAGTACAAAATAATGTAGGTTAGAGTTGTTCTGTCCAACAAATAATGTGATGTTTGAATTCTCCATCAAAAAACTAATAATTTAGACACCCCACATCTTATAAATGAGGTAGGTACAATTAGCGATTTAAAAATGCAAATTCATGTAGGTAAATAGGTAAATAATGTAGGTTAGAGTTGTCCTACCCAAAAAATAATTTCATATTTGAATTCTCCATAAAAAAATAAAGTATGACCCGCCCTACTGGTACAACACATGTTCAGATGGGGGTCCCTGGTACAACACATGTTCAGATGGGGGTCCCTGGTACAACACATGTTCAGATGGGGGTCCCTGGTACAACACATGTTCAGATGGGGGTCCCTGGTACAACACATGTTCAGATGGGGGTCCCTGGTACAACACATGTTCAGATGGGGGTCCCTGGTACAACACATGTTCAGATGGGGGTCCCTGGTACAACACATGTTCAGATGGGGGGTCCCTGGTACAACACATGTTCAGATGGGGGTCCCTGGTACAACACATGTTCAGATGGGGGTCCCTGGTACAACACATGTTCAGATGGGGGTCCCTGGTACAACACATGTTCAGATGGGGGGTCCCTGGTACAACACATGTTCAGATGGGGGTCCCTGGTACAACACATGTTCAGATGGGGGTCCCTGGTACAACACATGTTCAGATGGGGGTCCCTGGTACAACACATGTTCAGATGGGGGTCCCTGGTACAACACATGTTCAGATGGGGGTCCCTGGTACAACACATGTTCAGATGGGGGTCCCTGGTACAACACATGTTCAGATGGGGGTCCCTGGTACAACACATGTTCAGATGGGGGTCCCTGGTACACACATGTTCAGATGGGGGTCCCTGGTACAACACATGTTCAGATGGGGGTCCCTGGTACACACATGTTCAGATGGGGGTCCCTGGTACAACACATGTTCAGATGGGGGGTCCCTGGTACAACACATGTTCAGATGGGGGTCCCTGGTACAACACATGTTCAGATGGGGGTCCCTGGTACAACACATGTTCAGATGGGGGTCCCTGGTACACACATGTTCAGATGGGGGTCCCTGGTACAACACATGTTCAGATGGGGGGTCCCTGGTACAACACATGTTCAGATGGGGGTCCCTGGTACAACACATGTTCAGATGGGGGTCCCTGGTACACACATGTTCAGACCTTGCCCTGGCTGGAGCATCACGCGGCACGCCCCACTGCCCCCCCCCCTCCTCCTCCTCCTCCTCCTCCTCCTCCGGCCTCCCTGGTCGCAGTGATGTCCACCTCTCCACCACCAACATTAGATAGTCCAGGAGATGTTTTGTCCTGCCCTGCTTTAGTGTGTGCAACAAGAAGGCATTGTACATTGCCATCTGAAACAGGCAGAGCATAATGCCTTCATCGATCGAGATGTTCTTCTCTGGGGTGCAGCAAGACTGAAACCGGGCCAGTCCCACACACACAATGTCAACGTCAATAGAACTGTTCTATTGCATTATTTATTTTCTATATTTATTATAATTTTATGTTTGTAAGAAAAAAAGAAATAAAACTTGCACTTTTCCAATCCGAGATACATCTCATGTCTATTTTTACACTATTCTGAGGTTAATGTTCTGACTAAGCGAGATTAAACTGTGATTTACTCTGTAACGGTAGATGGTAAGAACCCAATTTCTTTTTTTATAATACAGTATAAATTCAAGTCTATATTTTGATACATATCATAGGCACCAAGTCATATCAAAACAATGTCCTTCGATGTGTTTTTTATCAAAACTGTGTTTCTTCATAACAGGTTTTTGAGATACATGAATGAATAGACTAGGGTACTGGTAAAACTATATAAACATGGTATATATCAAAATGTGCGTTAGAATGTCAACTTTTATCAAAAGAAAACTTTGAGTTTCTATCGTCTTCCAGTTCAAGGCTATTCGCAGTTTTAGCTGGATTGGTCAGTTTGGTCATGACTGACCATGCTATTTATAGATGGCAAAATATCTACAGTGGTACATGTGGGAAACTTTTTATTTTTTTTATTATTGAACTAGACAACTCACCCTTTAAAATTAGATATGTCATATGTATGTGCTCCCTGTAGAAAAACAGTTATTAGGAAAATAAAACTTAAAACAGCCATAACTTTTTTTGTTGTCCTAGAAACACCATAAATGCAGGCTCTTTTTAAATGGCTTCCAACACAAAAACTAAACATTGTAACAACTCCGTTCATTTCTTTCCTTTAAGCAGACAAGTCAAGCTTTCTCTGAAGGTCTTTTATTGTCGCACAGTCACAACAGAGAATTTTCAATAAATCATTCAAGATCATTCAACATAGAGAAGTCTAACAACAAAGGGATTTGACTTGAAACCCTGAAAGATTTAAGCATAAGAAGAAGAGCATCATCAGTGCCCCTCCCCTTTCTATATGCAAATTGCAAGGGGTCCATTTCATGTTGCACATTATTAAGGAGGTTATTTAAGATAATGCGCTCCAAGCTTTTTATTAACAATGTTGTCAAGGCAACTGGCCGATAGTCGTTAAGGACTTTGGGATTGGACATTTTCGGCACTGGAACTATAAGCGAGGTCTTCCACGCTTTTGGTACATAGTGTGTATCTAGAGATACCTGGAACATGTGTCTCAGTACAGGGCTGAGCTGCTCCCTACACTCCTTAAGCACATAACCCCTTATCCCATCAGTACAGGGCTGAGCTGTTCCCTACACTCCTTAAGCACATAACCCCTTATCCCATCAGTACAGGGCTGAGCTGTTCCCTACACTCCTTAAGCACATAACCCCTTATCCCATCAGTACAGGGCTGAGCTGTTCCCTACACTCCTTAAGCACATAACCCCTTATCCCATCAGTACAGGGCTGAGCTGTTCCCTACACTCCTTAAGCACATAACCCCTTATCCCATCAGTACAGGGCTGAGCTGCTCCCTACACTCCTTAAGCACATAACCCCTTATCCCATCAGTACAGGGCTGAGCTGCTCCCTACACTCCTTAAGCACATAACCCCTTATCCCATCGGGACCCGGTGCTTTGCGTGGGTTCATTCTATTGAGGGTTCTATACGCACCTCCTCCTCTGTAATAGTGATCGACTCACTACTGCTGAACTGTTCCCTTAACAGATTGTGACATTAAAAAAAAAGTTTTGGAATTGTTCTTGTTTTTTTTAGGTTTTCTAATCTCAATTGCACCCAAAAAACATGAACTTTTAACATTCATTAGCTTTTCTGTGATCTGGGGTTTTCTGGCTCAAACAGGTGCTCTGATTTGCCGACAGTAAGTGACATCACTAACTGCAAATCCCATATATGTCAATGGGATTTGCCAGCAGATGTCACTGTTTCACTGTGTTGCCTGTTTTCATTGTAGCTCAAAAGGCCCAAAAAAACCCAAAGAAAACTTCAGACCACAGAAAATCCACTGAATGTTCAAAGTTCAGGTTTTTTGGGTGTAATTGAGGTCATAAAAACCTAAAATAAAAAATAAAAATAAATGAAAATGAAAATGAATGTCATATAACCTTCAACAGATTGCGTTCAGTGGAACAATCTGAAGTATCAAATCTGCCATAAAAGGTATTTAGCTCATTGGCAAAAGACATATCATCACTAGTGTTGATGACCTCTTTCTTTTCCTTTGTATACAAACCCCTTCCAGGCTTGACGTACGTTGGTATCCCTCATTTGACTCTCAATTTTAAGTTTGTAGTTATGTTTACATTCACTAGTAATCAGTTTGATCTCTTTCTGAACGAGTTTCACTTGAACTAGATCCCCTTGTTCAAAAGCACGTTTTTTTCCCTATATAATACTTCTTTCATTTCCTTATTCATCCACGGTTTGTCATTTGGAAACACTTTCATGCGTTTGGATGGTATAACGCTATTTATACAAAACTGTATGTATTGCGTTACAACAGAGTTAAGTTCATCAAGATCAGCACATGTGTCATTAAACATGTCCCATAGAGTGCAATCAAAACACCCCTTAACCCATTCTGAACGGGAACCCCTTTTGGTGTTAGCATCATGCTATGCTTTAGCTATTGAAAAACAGCAGATTTACAAGCTCGTAGCACGCCACCGAGTGGCGCGCTACGAGCTTGTAGGTCTGCTATTTTTGAAGAATCGAAGAACGACTGACATTTTTAGAATCTGATCTCAGGTCAGAATGGGTTCATCAGACCAGTGTGTGTGTGTCCGGTGGAAACCTCGTATGAATCTGATCTCAGGTCAGAATGGGGTTAATCAGACCAGTGTGTGTGTCCCAGTGGAAACCTCGTATGAATCTGATCTCAGGTCAGAATGGGGTTAATCAGACCAGTGTGTGTGTGTCCAGTGGAAACCTCGTATGAATCTGATCTCAGGTCAGAATGGGGTTAATCAGACCAGTGTGTGTCCCAGTGGAAACCTCGTATGAATCTGATCTCAGGTCAGAATGGGGTTAATCAGACCAGTGTGTGTGTCCCAGTGGAAACCTCGTATGAATCTGATCTCAGGTCAGAATGGGGTTAATCAGACCAGTGTGTGTGTCCAGTGGAAACCTCGTATGAATCTGATCTCAGGTCAGAATGGGGTTAATCAGACCAGTGTGTGTCCCAGTGGAAACCTCGTATGAATCTGATCTCAGGTCAGAATGGGGTTAATCAGACCAGTGTGTGTGTGTCCAGTGGAAACCTCGTATGAATCTGATCTCAGGTCAGAATGGGGTTAATCAGACCAGTGTGTGTCCAGTGGAAACCTCGTATGAATCTGATCTCAGGTTAGAATGGGGTTAATCAGACCAGTGTGTGTCCCAGTGGAAACCTCGTATGAATCTGATCTCAGGTCAGAATGGGGTTAATCAGACCAGTGTGTGTGTGTCCAGTGGAAACCTCGTATGAATCTGATCTCAGGTCAGAATGGGGTTAATCAGACCAGTGTGTGTCCAGTGGAAACCTCGTATGAATCTGATCTCAGGTCAGAATGGGGTTAATCAGACCAGTGTGTGTCCAGTGGAAACCTCGTATGGATCTGATCTCAGGTCAGAATGGGGTTAATCAGACCAGTGTGTGTGTCCCAGTGGAAACCTCGTATGAATCTGATCTCAGGTCAGAATGGGGTTAATCAGACCAGTGTGTGTCCAGTGGAAACCTCGTATGAATCTGATCTCAGGTCAGAATGGTTTAATCAGACCAGTGTGTGTGTCCAGTGGAAACCTCGTCTGAATCTGATCTCAGGTCAGAATGGGGTTAATCAGACCAGTGTGTGTGTCCAGTGGAAACCTCGTATGAATCTGATCTCAGGTCAGAATGGGGTTAATCAGACCAGTGTGTGTGTCCAGTGGAAACCTGGTATGAACCTGATCTCAGGTCAGAATGGGTTAAGACAGTGAAGTGACTCCTCACTCCACTTTAGAATGTCTTTCACTTCTTTGAGTCTCCGTTTGTAACGTGGGACCAGGTGGGCTGCGTTATGACCGGAGCTCCCGAGCTCCACTTTAGGGTCCTTTATGTTTCCTTTATGTTGGGTGGCTACCGTACGCGTCCTTTATGTTTCCTTAACCCATTCTGACCTGAGATCAGATTCATACGAGGTTTCCGCCGGACACACACTGGTCTGATGAACCCATTCTGACCTGAGATCAGATTCTAAAAATGTCAGTCGCTCTTCGATTTTTCAAAAATAGCAGACCTACAAGCTCGTATCGCGCCACTCGGTGGCGCGCTATGAGCTTGTAGATCTGCTATTTTTCAATAGCTAAATCATAACATGATGCTGACACCAAAATGGGTGCCCGGTCAGAATGGGTTAATGTTGGGTGGCTACCGTACGCCTCCTTTATGTTTCCTTAATGTTGGGTGGCTACCGTACGCCTCCTTTATGTTTCCTTAATGTTCAGTGGCTACCGTACGCCTCCTTTATGTTTCCTTAATGTTCAGTGGCTACCGTACGCCTCCTTTATGTTTCCTTAATGTTCAGTGGCTACCGTACGCCTCCTTTATGTTTCCTTAATGTTCAGTGGCTACCGTACGCCTCCTTTATGTTTCCTTAATGTTGGGTGGCTACCGTACGCCTCCTTTATGTTTCCTTAATGTTGGGTGGCTACCGTACGCCTCCTTTATGTTTCCTTAATGTTCGGTGGCTACCGTACGCCTCCTTTATGTTTCCTTAATGTTCAGTGGCTACCGTACGCCTCCTTTATGTTTCCTTAATGTTCAGTGGCTACCGTACGCCTCCTTTATGTTTCCTTAATGTTCAGTGGCTACCGTACGCCTCCTTTATGTTTCCTTAATGTTGGGTGGCTACCGTACGCCTCCTTTATGTTTCCTTAATGTTCAGTGGCTACCGTACGCCTCCTTTATGTTTCCTTAATGTTCAGTGGCTACCGTACGCCTCCTTTATGTTTCCTTAATGTTCGGTGGCTACCGTACGCCTCCTTTATGTTTCCTTAATGTTCAGTGGCTACCGTACGCCTCCTTTATGTTTCCTTAATGTTGGGTGGCTACCGTACGCCTCCTTTATGTTTCCTTAATGTTCAGTGGCTACCGTACGCCTCCTTTATGTTTCCTTAATGTTCAGTGGCTACCGTACGCCTCCTTTATGTTTCCTTAATGTTCAGTGGCTACCGTACGCCTCCTTTATGTTTCCTTAATGTTCAGTGGCTACCGTACGCCTCCTTTATGTTTCCTTAATGTTGGGTGGCTACCGTACGCCTCCTTTATGTTTCCTTAATGTTGGGTGGCTACCGTACGCCTCCTTTATGTTTCCTTAATGTTCGGTGGCTACCGTACGCCTCCTTTATGTTTCCTTAATGTTCAGTGGCTACCGTACGCCTCCTTTATGTTTCCTTAATGTTCAGTGGCTACCGTACGCCTCCTTTATGTTTCCTTAATGTTCAGTGGCTACCGTACGCCTCCTTTATGTTTCCTTAATGTTCAGTGGCTACCGTACGCCTCCTTTATGTTTCCTTAATGTTCAGTGGCTACCGTACGCCTCCTTTATGTTTCCTTAATGTTCAGTGGCTACCGTACGCCTCCTTTATGTTTCCTTAATGTTCAGTGGCTACCGTACGCCTCCTTTATGTTTCCTTAATGTTCAGTGGCTACCGTACGCCTCCTTTATGTTTCCTTAATGTTCAGTGGCTACCGTACGCCTCCTTTATGTTTCCTTAATGTTCAGTGGCTACCGTACGCCTCCTTTATGTTTCCTTAATGTTCAGTGGCTACCGTACGCGTCCTTTATGTTTCCAAAGCATAAATCAAGAGTCTTTTCACGTCTTGTTGGGCATGTCACGTATTGGTAGAAATTGGGCAGTGTCTGTTTAAGGGGACATCCGTTGAAGTCCCCCAGTATGAACTTGGGCGAGTCAGGAGAGATATTCTCCTGTTTGGATATTGTCTCATATATCATGACATCATCATGATGACCATGATGTCACATGTGGAGTAACCATGGCGACCTGATGTGACCGTCGCATAGAGACTCTATCTCTGCTCACACAGAAACGCTGAGGAGCCATACGACATCAACCTGAACCCAACACATAGCGGTTCAGTGGACGTGGTCTGGAAGGTGTGCAGGTGGGTCAGAGTGTCCTCTGAGGACACCTCATAGAAGGACAGAGTCCCAGTGGGACGGTCCACATACAGTGCTACTCTGAAGACCCCGTTGGAGCGTCCAGGGGGGACAGGGAGGAGAGTCACCTTCCCATTGTGGATGACAAAGTAACAGTTATTATCACACCCCAGACTCCAGGACATGACACAGCGTCCAAGCTGACAGTCATCACCATCTCCTTTCCTGCTGATTCTTCTGTCAGTCCCTGCTATCAGAACCCTTCCACTGCACTCTACCTCAGAGTAGCAGCGTTCGCTCACACTCTCTGCACTCAGAACCTGACGCCGGAAATCAAACCTCTGAGGATGATCAGGATACTGATGACTCTGTCCCTCCACCCATGTGACCTTCCTGTTGTCCTCAGACAGAGTGAGGGCACAGTGTGCTGTGTTTGTGTCTAGAGTGAGACGCTGGGAATCTGATGAGAAAACAACACAGTAAACATTAAATACATTATTCACTGACTGACTTACTGACTGACTGACACACACACACACACACACACGAAGATGTGCACGGGTGCACGCACGTACACACACACACACACACACACACACAAATATGTGCACGGACACATGCACGTACACACACACACACACACACACACAAAAGATGTGCACAGGCACACGCGCGTAGATGCACGTACACACACACACATGAAGATGTGCACAGGCACACGCACTCACTCGAAGATGTGCACAGGCACATGCACGTACACACACACATATGCACGTTGTGGCGTCTCACCACGGTACCACCAGACCAGTGTTGTTTTCGTCGACTAAAATTAAGACGAAAAATGTTCGTCGACTACCTTTTTCCACTGACAAAAACAAATGGAAACTAAATGAAAACTAAGCTATGATGACTAAAACTAAGACTAAATATACTGACAATTTCGTCGACAAATAAAAACTAGACTAAAATGTTAGGAAGGGACTAGTGGACAAGAGATCCAGTATAAGTCATTTTACACTTGGTTGCATGCTGAAAGTGTAAAAACACAGCATCAAGACCCGCCAAAATATATTTTAGTCGACTAAAACTAGACTGACACTAAGACATTCCAGGTGACTAAAATGTGACTAAAACTAAATGAAGTTTCAGTCCAAAGACTATGACTAAAACTAAAATAGAAATCTGCTGCCAAAAACAACACTGCACCAGACTAATGGGCGCCAAACACCGGCCTCGCCGACGGACGTGTCATAGATCCTGCACGTACACACACACGCCTAATGCACGTACACACACACAGTCACACACACATGAAGATGTGCACAGGCACACGCACGTACACACACACAGTCACACACACATGAAGATGTGCACAGGCACACGCACGTACACACACAGTCACACACACATGAAGATGTGCACAGGCACACGCACGTACACACACACACACACACACACACACATGAAGATGTGCACAGGCGTGCGCGCACACACACACACACACACACACACACACACACACAAAGATGTGCACAGGCAAACGCACATACACACGAAGATGTGCACGGGCACGTACACACACAGACATGAAGATGTGCACACACGCACGTACACACACACACATGAAGATGTGCACAGGCACACGCACGTACATGCACGTACACGCACAAATATGAGCACGGACAGATATGATTATTATGGGGGGTCCCCACAGGCAGGCAGGCAGGCAGGCAGGCAGGCAGGCAGGCAGGCAGGCAGGCAGGCAGGCAGGCAGGCAGACAGACAGACAGACAGACAGACAGACAGACAGACACTCACATCTTGAAAGGAGTCGAGGATTAATCCAGTGATCTATCCAGTGTTCTCCTCCATGATTCACACTGTAGGAAGAAATGATGAAACATTTATATTACCATTGAATGATACAGAGAGTATGAACATGCATCACTTCATTAAGACTCTTCAGCTCACATTCACCATTAAACATTTATTGAATAAAGCAGTGGTTCTCAACCAGTGGTCCGGGGACCACGAGTGGTCCTTAACCCATTTAGACCTGAGATCACATTCTAAAAATGTCTTCTAAGTTCTACATCCTGACAGTTTTCTGAAAAAGCTATGTTTCTATGTCAGTCGTTTGATTTTTCAAAAATAGCAGACCTACAAGCTCGTAGCGCGCCACTCGGTGGCGCGCTATGAGCTTGAAGATCTGCTATTTTTCAATAGCTAAAGCATAGCATGACGCTAACACCAAAAGGGCGCGAACCCCTTTTGGTGTTAAGCATTATGTTATACTTTAGCTATTGAAAAATAGCAGATCTACGAGCTTGTAGATCTTCTATCTTTGAAAAATCGTGAAAATGTGGTGCAAATCTTTGAATATATAATCTTTCAGAGCGAACGTTTTTAACTCAAATCTTTGCTTCAGTGGCCAATTTCATATACTTTTTGGGGTACTTGATATGAAATAGTTTGAGCACCACTGATATACTGTAGAAATATAGGTTTTTCAGAAAACTGTCATGAGTTACAAGACATTTTCTTAATTTCGACGTCAGGCCTAAATGGGTTAAGGGGGCTCCAGGTGGTCCAATCCAATCCACTTTAATTATGAAGCACATTTGTATACAACAAGGTTGAAACAAAGTGCTGTACACAAAGAAATACTAAAATATCAAAGAAAAAACAGTACATAAACAGGGCAACATAAGGACACAATGCAGTGGAAGCAGCAACTCTTAATCAGTATGTTCAAATGCCAAGGAGTACAAGTGAGTTTTCAGACGTGATTTAAACACAGACAAGGACTGAGAAGCTCTGCCATGAGGTGGAAGTTCATTCCACAGTGTAGACGCTACAACGGGAAATGACCTATTCCCCCCCGGGCGGGATTTCAGCTTTGATTTAGGGATCTTGAGAAGTGACTGGTCAGTCGACCTCAGGGCCCTTGTCGATACTTTGGGAGCTACAAGTTCCTATATATAGACTGGTGCCAACTAAATGATGGAGAGTTGGTAACAAAGTGGACCCTTACAGATCTTTAACTCTAGAGACCCTCCCGGGTGCATTTGGTTTCATTTTACGCTCTCAAGAGTTAAATTACTGTTAAACATCTGCATTAAGTCTGTCAAGAACCCACAGAATTATCTGTATTTGGCTGCGGACCCCCATCTGAAAATATGTTGTTTTAGGGATACCACAGAAGCAAAGATTTGAGTGAAAATGTTCGATCTGAAATAATATATATTCAAAGATTTTGCGCCGCATTCTAATGATTTTTAAATAGCTCATATAGTGCGGCACTCAGTGCAGCGCTATGAGCTTGTAGATCTGCTATTTTTCAATAGGTAAAGTATAACATAATGCTTAAAACACCAACAGGGATACTTTTAATTGGTTTCATATTTGTAAAGCCCACACACAGACGTACACAGTGTTCAATAGCACTGATGTATTGCAGAAAAAAGAAAAACAGAGATAGGTTTGCATCCGACATACTAAAATATGTACACCCAAAACTGCTGAGTCAATCTAAGGTCGCCTTCACACCAGAAAGCTTTACTGCGATTAAAACCAATCCTGATGCATTGTCGGGAAGTGCGCTTCGTTTGGCAGGTGTGAAGCCTCATTCGAATCCTAATCAAAGAACCGCATTCTACTCCGCCAAAAAACAGGGGTTTCTCTTTGCTTCCAATCGGACTTGATTTCGATTCGGTGCAGGTGGGAATGCAATCACATCAAATAAAGGAAATGAAGCAGACAATGTGGCGGATGAATGAGGAGTAAAGTTGGAGACGGAGAAGGGATATTTTACGCAGCGAGATGTCCCGTTACCGTGAATAGACGTGATCGAATGAGGAGGCCGAAAATATGGTCAGATGAGCACATTAAGGAAACACATAAAAACACTGCAGTGTACAGAGTAGTCAGTCAGTCAGAGTAGTCAGTCAGCCAGCCAGCCAGCCAGCCAGCCAGCCAGCCAGCCAGGAGGGCTGTCACTGTGTGCGGGGATCCAAGTGCTGGAGACTTTCTTCATCTTGTTTAAATGTAAATACTGCAAAATTAAACACATGCTTAAGCATGATCTATAAACTGTATAGCTAACATGGCATGTGCAGAGTAGCATACTAATTTAATATGATGATCGGATAGCCTAATCTATAAGTACAGATTGTAAACTAATTAAGGATCACTTTGCGCCATCTCCATGTGCCTCGGCCATGTGCCCGCAAAATAACAGTCAGTTTGTGGCGCGCGCACACGCACGCACGCACGCACGCACGCACACACACACACACACACAGACAGTTAGTCCATTCCCGACGACTTCTCTGCCCATTCGCAGCGACTCTACCAGGGTTATTTAATCCATTAATAAAATGTGCCCAGCGATTTATAAACACGGAGCACTTTTACCGACGGACCGGATGTTGCTGTAGCAGCTAAATGTAGCCAAAACACTCTAAACACGATTCTATCGCGACTAGCGACTGGACAGCGGGGGCCCGTCTAACACATAATCTTTTCTTAGAATTAGACGGAATGATTTAGATCGCTAGTTAGAGTATGTTGCGCAACATAGAGGATTGCGCAACAAGCGCTCCTAGGCTGTAGAGCACTCAGTGCAGCGCTATGAGCTTGTAGATCTGCTATTTTTCAATAGGTAAAGTATAACATAATGCTTAAAACACCAACAGGGATACTTTTAATTGGTTTCATATTTGTAAAGCCCACACACAGACGTACACAGTGTTCAATAGCACTGATGTATTGCAGAAAAAAGAAAAACAGAGATAGGTTTGCATCCGACATACTAAAATATGTACACCCAAAACTGATGAGTCAATCTAAGGTCGCCTTCACACCAGAAAGCTTTACTGCGATTAAAACCAATCCTGATGCATCGTCGGGAAGTGCGCTTCGTTTGGCAGGTGTGAAGCCTCATTCGAATCCTAATCAAAGAACCGCATTCTACTCCGCCAAAAAACAGGGGTTTCTCTTTGCTTCCAATCAGACTTGATTTCGATTCGGTGCAGGTGGGAATGCAATCACATCAAATAAAGGAAATGAAGCAGACAATGTGGCGGATGAATGAGGAGTAAAGTTGGAGACGGAGAAGGGATATTTTACGCAGCGAGATGTCCCGTTACCGTGAATAGACGTGATCGAATGAGGAGGCCGAAAATATGGTCAGATGAGCACATTAAGGAAACACATAAAAACACTGCAGTGTACAGAGTAGTCAGTCAGTCAGAGTAGTCAGTCAGCCAGCCAGCCAGCCAGCCAGCCAGCCAGCCAGCCAGCCAGCCAGCCAGGAGGGCTGTCACTGTGTGCGGGGATCCAAGTGCTGGAGACTTTCTTCATCTTGTTTAAATGTAAATACTGCAAAATTAAACACATGCTTAAGCATGATCTATAAACTGTATAGCTAACATGGCATGTGCAGAGTAGCATACTAATTTAATATGATGATCGGATAGCCTAATCTATAAGTACAGATTGTAAACTAATTAAGGATCACTTTGCGCCATCTCCATGTGCCTCGGCCATGTGCCCGCAAAATAACAGTCAGTTTGTGGCGCGCGCACACGCACGCACGCACGCACGCACGCACACACACACACAGACAGTTAGTCCATTCCCGACGACTTCTCTGCCCATTCGCAGCGACTCTACCAGGGTTATTTAATCCATTAATAAAATGTGCCCAGCGATTTATAAGCACGGAGCACTTTTAACGACGGACCGGATGTTGCTGTAGCAGCTAAATGTAGCCAAAACACTCTAAACACGATTCTATCGCGACTAGCGACTGGACAGCGGGGGCCCGTCTAACACATAATCTTTTCTTAGAATTAGACGGAATGATTTAGATCGCGAGTTAGAGTATGTTGCGCAAAATAGAGGATTGCGCAACAAGCGCTCCTAGGCTGTAGAGCGATGCGACCGGTTTTGAGATCATTAATCTCTGTCGTTTTTATCAATCTCCGTCTCAAGTACCAGGACGGAGATCTCCGTCATGACTGATTGGAGCAGAGTGGATTCAGAGGCGGAGCTACTTGGCCAGTAGAAAACAGCAACATGCATGTGTCTCAGACTCTCAAACTCTCTTTCAAACTTCACCGTGCATTGCGTAAATCTCACGTTAATTAAATTAACGTCGTTAAAAGGAATTTGTGTTGACGCACGATTAACATGTTAACTTTGACAGCCTTAGTAAAAATAAAATAAAAACGTATTTTAAACCAAGATGGATGGACACAGTCCAAGTCGACTCACTTGACAGTCTCCAGTCCAGCAGAGAGCAGCGTCTGCTCAGCATCTCCTCCTGGGTGGTTACGGCTGAGGTCCACATGCTTCAGATGGGAGGAGGGGTTGAGGGCTACAGCTGAAGCCAGAGAAGAACAGCCTTTCTCTGTGATCGCACAGCCTGACAACCTGCAGAGATATCCACACTTTAACAAACTGCTGTTGATGCTCCAGTACAGAGAAAACTCTATTTACCTCAGAGTCTGCAGTACAGATCCACACAGAATAAAACTCTATTTACCTCAGTCTGCAGTACAGATCCACACAGAATAAAACTCTATTTACCTCAGAGTCTGCAGTACAGATCCACGCAGAATAAAACTCTATTTACCTCAGAGTCTGCAGTACAGATCCACGCAGAATAAAACTCTATTTACCTCAGAGTCTGCAGTACAGATCCACACAGAATAAAACTCTATTTACCTCAGAGTCTGCAGTACAGATCCACACAGAATAAAACTCTATTTACCTCAGAGTCTGCAGTACAGATCCACACAGAATAATTTACCTCAGAGTCTGTAGGTGACAATGTGGACTCTTCACTCCGGCACATAGAAGCTCAATTCCAGAGTCCTGCAGGTTGTTCAAAGTCAGGTCTAATTCTCTCAAATGGGAAGGATTGGAGGCGAGAGCCGAGGCCAGAACTTCACAGCTTCTCTCCGACAACCAGCAGTTCTTCAGACTAAATGAAGAATACAACCAGATGAGAGGGGGGGGGGGGGGGAGAGAAAGAAAGAAAAAAGAGAGAGAGAGAGAGAGAGAGAGAGAGAGAGAGAGAGAGAGAGAGAGAGAGATTTTAAGACGAATAAAATACATATTCCTGCCATACAATTTCCGTTGGCAGCATAAGTTTTCCACGTAAAACCTTCTCTCCCACTGGGTTTTTAGATATTGATCCAAAGTTCATGTTTAGAACGTTTTGTGCATTTTGATCAAACTGTCGGGGGCTGACCAGCCTGCGCCGGGGCTTACTGACATCTAGTTACGCCCCTGATACCAATTAAGAATTAACATTGATATAAATATCATTCAAAACTAGGGGATGACACTCTGACAGAACACATTCAACCACTCATAGTGTCATCAGAGGTGTTTAGTGTTTTAATCCATTCTGACCTGAGATCAGATTCTAAAAATGTCTTCTACATCCAGACAGTTTTCTGAAAAAGCTATGTTTCTATGTCAGTGGTTCTTCGATTTTTCAAAACTAGCAGACCTACAAGTTCATAGCGCGCCACAATGAGTGCGCGCTATGAGCTTGTAGATCTGCTATTTTTCAATAGTTAAAGCATAACATAATGCTAACACCAAAAGGGGTTCCCGCCCAAAATGGGTTAAATGTAGTATCTCAGCATAAAGACTACATACATTAGTCACTGTATCTTATCAATATTAAGGTCAGTGTGAGTTACCATGATATCAAACCTTATCCACACTTCAAATAAAGTACCACCTCCATAATAACTGCATTATAATCACTTACTATAACAGAATGTAACCAAATAAAAATGGTAAATTAATCTGACCTGAGAATCTCCAGACAACAGTTTGGGCTCTTCAGTGCGGCACAGATGAGATCCACTCCGGAATCCTTCAAGACGTTTCCACTCAAGTCCAGTTCCTTCAAATGGGACGGATTGGAGCTGAGAGCTGAAGCCACAACTTCAATGTGTTCCTTCTCGAGGTCACAGCCAGCAAGTCTGTAATTACAGATTAAATGTAAAATCAGAGATGATCAAAACAGAACAGACCACGTTCACTGTCAAAGAGGTTCCCTGTGGAGCTGTCTGAAATGTGTGTGTGTTTGGATACTTTTCTGGCCAATATATAAGCAAATAAGAGGCATATTGAATTTATATGTGCTCATACATTTCCACTGTTTATTTGATTGGAATACAAACAATAAATAATGAAAATAACAACTCGCTGCTGTTGCTCCACTCTGACAGTGAAGTGAAGAAATGTTCTGTCAACAGATGAACAGCCTGTACGACCACATGACATTTGTTAAATATTTTGGTTTGCTTAACAAAGTCCTCTGTGAACGCTAAGCAGACCTAATGCAAACATTTGGTCCTTGATCCAGACCTTGTAAGCAAACGTTAGGTGTGAAAGGCACCTAAAAGATCTTCAATCTAGTTCTTCAGACATTAGCAGGATGTCAGTAAGAACAGAGAAGTGGAAGATAGATGGAAATCGTGGAACTTACATTTAAATGTATTAAGTAACGTGTAAACGTAATGACCAAGCGCATTGTTTAAAAGACCATCCTCTGTACACCCCTTCACTAATGGTACGGTCCATTTCTCATTTGGTATAGTCTGTTTTCATTGTAGAATAACTAATGAGGACACTGGTAAATAAACACACACACACACACACACACACACACACACACACACACACACACACACACACACACAATGAATGAATCATTCATTCATTCATAAATATGAAGTGAGTCTCACTGAACTGAAATAATGTTCTCATTTGTCATAATGACAATGTGTACATGTGTTTATTTTTATTTTGAATGAATGAATGAAAGCTGCTCTAACATGATTATATTCTTATAAGTACTAACCTGGCCGTTTTGCAGTTCCTCACAGCTGGGACCAGTCTCCGTTGCCCCTCCTGTGATGTGTTGTATTTCTGCACGTCCAACTCTTCCAGAACGTCCTCTGACATCTGCAACATGGAGGCCAGAGCTGAACACTGAGGCACAGAGAGTGTCTTCCCTGATCTGCTCTCTGACTCCAGGTACTGTTGGATCCCCCGACTGACTGACGGGTCGTTCATCTCCATCAGACAGTGGAAGATGTTGATACATCTGTCAGGAGAGGCATCATCATCATCCATCTCCTTCAGGTTGTCGATGGCTCTCTGGATCTCCTCTGGACGGTTCTCTGTCTGACCCAGAAGACCTCCTAAAGGACTGGACTGCAGTGAGAGACCATGAAGGAAACGGACAAAGAGGTCCAGGTGACCACTCTCACTCTTCAGGGTTTTCTTCATAACAGCCTTCAGGAAGTCAGACAGGGAAATGTCACTGTTGTCACCATCATCTTCCAGGAATGTCTTCAGGACCTCCGTGTTCTTCTGTGTGAAACAGTGGAACATGTAGACTGCAGCCAGAAACTCCTGGATGCTCAGATGAACGAAGCAGTAGACCGTTTGTTTGAAGTACAAGGCGTCTTCTTTGAAGAAGGTTGTGCAAAAGCCCGATATCAAGTCCTTGATCACATCAAGACCACACGCTTTCAGGTCTTTCTCATCGAAAATTATTCGTCCTTTGTCCAGTTGGACAAACGCCAGCTTTCCCAGCTTCAGAAGAACGTCTCCTGCATCCTTTATGAGCTTCTCTTTGTCTTCATCGTTTAGTGTAGGATCCTTCATCTTCTCCCGCAGTGTCTCACCCATCAGGAAGTGGCAGAACAGCTCAACCAGGGTTTTGGGCAGCTTTGTCATCCCCGTGTTCTGCACAACGGTAGCAAGGATCCAACAGAAGACTGGGATTTCACACATGGTGTGGAGCATCTTTGATTTCTGGATGTGTGAGAAGATTGAGCTGGCCTGGTTCTCATCACTGATGCTCTTCGTGAAGAACTTCTGGAAGAAGTCCTTCTTCTGGTCATCTTCAATGAAGCCTCGTACTTCTGTCATCCTGTTAACAAACGCCTTAGGAATCTGTTTGACTGCTGCAGGTCGTGAGGTTATCCAGATGCGAGCAGAGGGGAGCAGCTCTCCCTTGATGAGGTTTACAAGCAGATGTTCCACTGGGTATGAATCCATCACATTCACGAGGCCAAAATCTGTTTTGAAATCGAACTGGAAATTTTCTTCATCATATCCATCCATAACAATCATGACTTTGAAGGGGCTCTTGTTGTAGCTTACTGACTTCTGCAACACCTTGAAGATGTCATTAAGAACTTCTTCCTCAATGAATCTGGTTTCCTTGATGCAGTGGTGAATTAGCTGTGCCAAAGTAAATTTCTTTCCCTTGAGCAGATTTAACTGGCGGAACTTGAGTGGGAACACGAGGTGTGGACCTTGGCTGAAACGTTTCTTGGCCCAGTCAGACAGATACTTTTGTACGAGGAACGTTTTGCCAATTCCTGCACAGCCAGTGGTCAGTGCTGATCTGATCTGATCTCTTCCAGAAGGGTCTTCGTGAATTTCTTCAGGTTGGATTTGTGGTCCTGGCTTCTTCATCTCCATCTGTCTGACCTCATGGTGGCTGTGGATTTCTGTGTCTTTGATGTCTAGATTGTGGAGCGGGATGAAGACCGTTTCAACCTCAACCTCAGACTCTGTGCCCAATTTGACAAAAGTACTGCAGCTACTGCTCATGTTGTCCTTAAGCAGGTCTTCATAGTAAGTAATGGGACGCCCTGATGTTTCCACCAACGGACCTGAGAGAGAGAGAGAGAGAGAGAGAGAGATATATATAGAGAATGTGTACCTGTTACCAATAACAGAAATGGAGTTGGAACAACAGATGTTCAGGAGGCGGAGGAACACACCTCCACGCCATCCTCCGCCCTCCACACCGATCTACCCAAGCCTACTTATACCCGCCCCAGACAACCCAGCATCCTCTCTGCTTTTGGTATCCCGCCACCATCCCCATCACCACCACAGGACCAGCAGCATCTCCACTCTCCTCCATCTCTCCTCCCTTCCTCACAGTTCCCACGGGGGGATCACGCCTCCACTTGTACCGCGGGCTGACCGCCACACGACCCCCTCCCCAAAGACACCCCCCGGAACCCACGCCCCGCTACCCCCACTCTCCTCCTCATCATGTCATTCCTTCATTCAATAAAACCTTTAAACCTTCCACAATGGTGTGTTCATTCCAGTGAATAGAACATTTTCCACTGTCATTGTGGACTAGTTATGACAATATAGAGATGACAACTTAAGCCCAACACACACCGGCTCCGTCCGACGTGGCGCGACGCGTTGCCGCTAGGCATGTGGAAAATAATCGATACGTATCGATTCATCGATTATGACGTGCGCGATGCGAGTGAATCGGTTCATTCACTGTGTATCGGTAAAATTGACGGGTGAAATCTCGATGCATCGTTCGCGGAGTGCTTGCATCGGTAAAATCCGTTTGTTGCACCGTTTTTTCATGGTAAATTTCACCCTATCCTGTGTTTCCGAGGCGCATTGAACGTACAATCAGAAAAGGAAGACAAAAAAAAGGTCTCTCGCAGCGCACACAGTCAGTGAACAGAAGCTACCGTACGACGGTGCAGTCAGAGTAGAAACGTTGAGACAACAAACAGACTCAGACTATAAAGAGCACCCGCGACTAACAGAAGTGAGCCCCACGCATTAAACAAGAGGCACCACCTTTACTCTTTAGCTTTATAAAATAGCTGTCCGAGTAGCTTTGTCCGTCGATCAGTTGACTTTTCACTGCTGCGTGCTGGACTGCTCGTAATGAATCTGATCCACACTCCACAGCTGTGCTTGCTGATTATCCGACGCAAATCTGCGTTGCGATCATCATCAATTTGTAATTAAAGAAAGCTTCTGCAGTCTTCACACACGTGTAAAACAACAACAACGCCACAGCAGGGTGTACTGCTTGCGTTTAAAGTCGTTTACAACTTTCCACTGTCCAGCTTTCCCCTGCTGTTCTCTGGGATAGAAGCCTTATTTATATTCTGCAGCAAGACGGTGTCGCACGCCTAAAATTGCAGATCCACAAGCTCACAGCGGGGCGTGGATGAGACGCGTTGTGAGCTTGTACATCTGCTATGTATTTATAACGTTAATAATACATGCAGGCCAGGGTCTTCAATGTTTTTCAGGTCAAGCCAAGGACCACTTAGCTGAGAGTGAGAGATCAAGTAGGGACCCCCACTATACATAGGCAATTATATTATAAAACTGTTGCAGATTAAACTAGACATAGACTTGTTTGACAGCACTACGAGTGTGACCTGTGATTTTTTTGTTTGTTTATTTGTTTCTTTTCTATTTATATGTTGGTAACATTAATTGATGAACGATAGGCTATTACATTTTAATCTCTTGAACCCTCTATACTCAAAACCTCAAATTGACCTTTGAGATATAATAATTATACTATAGCCTATGATTATTAGTAATCTAACAATTCCACAATAACCAGCAGAGAGCAGACCCTTTGTTTACTTACAGAATTCTATAAGTTGGGTTGTTTGAGATGCAGAGCTATAATACTAACCTACAGTAAAATAAATTGCTTTGAATTTAAATGTAATGCATTTTTACATGTTTTGGGAAATTAATAGAGCTTTAATATAAATCCTTTCTATTGTGATGAATCGCCATCAAATCGCATCGTATCGGTAGAGGGGTGAATCGCATCGTATCGCATTGATTTGAACTAAATGGTTATCGCATCGCATCGGGAAGAGGGAGAATCGTATCGCATCGTATCGCCAGGGGATTCCATGTATCTCTAATTTATCGTATCGCTGGCAGTGCATCGAGATGCGTATCGAATCGTGAGATGAGACGAGATTCACATGCCTAGTTGCCGCGCAGCGCTGCCTGGAAAATAGAACTGGTTCTATCGGCGCGTCAGGCGAGGCGCCAGCGCGCGTCGGACGCCACCGGTGTGCAATATGGGTTTTTTTGGGCCCAATGACAGCGCCACAACAGGCCATTATATGAACTTTCAGGAAGTCCCGATTTCCTTAGTGGCTTCACAGAATATCTGTCTGACTGCCCCCCTGGTTGGGACGCTCGTGTTGCAGTCTCTCACAGGCACAGATCGACTTTTTACGGGGACAGGTTTTAGTTGGGTCGGTCGATCCCTGTGGGAGACGGCAGCACGTATTGTTCTAGTGCCTGGAGAATGGACAGGCATAGCAGCGAGTAGCTCTGGTTCATAGCCCACCTCCTGTCCCTTATTATCGTAAAGTCGGGTAGTGTACACTGTTTATCCCATGTGTCTGACTCTGTGTTGACTGTGTACGTCGCCTCGGCTAAAAACACAAGGGAAGCCTGTCTTATGTTTCGCCGTACGACCTGTTGCATCAGCATGCTAAAGAAAATAGCTGATCTGCAAGCTCACAATGTCGCCTCGGCAACACGTTGTGAGCTAGTAGTCTATTTTCAGCACGCGTAAAAATGGAGGACGAGACGTTCAGAAACCTTTGCCTTCACAGTACACAAGCTGGCTGTCACAAGTTGAAAAGAGATGTGGCCCATATGACAAGACATCATCAAAATGGAAAACGATTAGGCCTACAGATTCAGTGGCATTTCACATTGCATGGGTGGAGGAAGAGTGGGCACCTAAACGTTAAATTGGCTATTTTTTTTAAAGAGTTAATTTGGACGTATTGTAAACGTTTTCACTTGTTTAATCCCAAAGGGGATTTATCTTTCTTTGTTTAAAAGGATCCCTGGTCAGACAAATATGCCTTAAAACACTATACTTGCCCTCTATATCTAAAAAATAAAAACACCTTAAATATGTTTTATTTCTTTCATAAATAGAGAATCTTAGGAACTGCTCCTGTCCAAGTTGAGGATGTCATATGACATACTGTATGTCCATGTGTGGTCCAGCCCCAGGGAATGTATGGAATGCACATGCTAATAAAAAAGTATTTAAATATTGCTTTGATGCTCATATTATTCTTAGGCAGTATTAAGTTGTTTTATTAGCATATGCATTCCATAGGGCTGGACTAGCTCTGGTCCATAGCCTTACTGCTTCTGTCTGCGCAGGGCAGATAGAAGCAGTAAGGCTATGGACCAGAGCTAGGGCTGGACCACACATGGACATATCATCAACCTGCGATGGGTGCAGAAAGATTCTCTCTTTATGAAAGAAATAAAATGTTGATGGTGTTTTAAAATAAAAAATGTATTCATAGAGGGCAAGTATAATGTTTTAAGGCACATGTCTTATTAGCCAGGGATCCTTAAGGTTTGGAATTTATTCCAATAGGAAAATTCACATCGAAATCGAAATCGAGGTTTCAGAGAAAATAATCTAGGTTATTTTTTTAGGCAAAGTCGTGCAGCCCTAACAGATGGTATTAGTAGTAGTAAATGGAGGCTATAAACACAGTGTACAGATGGTATTAGTAGTAGTAAATGGAGGCTATAAACACAGTGTACAGGACTATTCTCAGAGGCTCTCTCTATGATTGCTGGCAATTAATCCTTCTACTAAACAGTTAGGAATCCTGTTTGGCAGCGCTCTCTCGTCTTGCCTTCTCTTCTAAAGCTGAGATGTGAGACAGTGATTGGTCAGAGTGGAGACACATCATCATATTGGGTCTGTGTGTGTGTGTGTGTGTGTGTGTGTGTTACATTAGACATTAAGATAAACTTTTCATGCTTTCAATGAATTATGCAGTCAAACGAAGTAGACGTTACATCCACCTGGCACAACAAATACAATTAACCACCTTTTCTTTACTTTCTTACCTGGCAGCGCAGCAGAAGGGTTCCATTCCTTGAGTTGTGGATACGTGTCGAGAATCTCTGGATCTTTGAGAAGTGTAAGGAACTGAGATGATGTTCCCTCTCCTCCACTAATCACTGTATCAATAAGCTCAATACAAACATCTTCTGGCTGCGCTATATTCTTCAGTCTTAAATAAACTCTGGCATCAATAATTCCCTCACACTGAGCATGCTGTAGAATGTGGAGATCTGATCTGAGCCACTTGATCAGTTCCACCTTGTTGGCCACCAATATGTCCACAGAGCCCTATAGAAATGAGTAGCAGGTATTATTATTTTCAATATGCAAATTAATTGTATTAATGAACCTTATTTTGAGCTGCTATTTGCCAGTAAACCAACCTGTAGAGGATCTACGTGAGAGGAAGCCATGGTCTTCTCTGGATGAGGCACAGCTGTTGAACAAAGAAGAAATGTAACCTTTTCTCATTGGAGGGAGTGTAAACTCCACCTCATTGGACAGAACTCACTGGTCCTCATTCACAACGGCGTGTACGCTCATAACGTGACGCTACATGAGCGGAGCGTGAGAGGACAGGCATTTACGTGGATTCTCACATTGCGTGGGAATTCATGGCCATCTCCGTGAACTTGACGGTGACGTTGGTTGGTCGGAAACTCTGCACATAGCTACGCCAGCTCTCATGGTAGTGTAAAGGCCATACGCTTGCGTAGAAGGCTTTAGTCTATAGCGATCATTGCTATAGAGTGTGTTCATTAACAGTGTTAAATAGCTCTATATTGTGACAGTAATCATTGCTATAGAGTGTGTTCAGTAACATTGTTAAATAGCTCTATATTGTGACAGTAACCATTGCTATAGAGTGTGTGTTCAGTAACAGTGTTAAATAGCTCTATATTGTGACAGTAATCATTGCTATAGTGTGTGTTCAGTAACAGGGTTAAATAGCTCTATATTGTGACAGTAATCATTGATATAGAGTGTGTGTTCAGTAACAGTCTTAAATAGCTCTATATTGTGACAGTAATCATTGCTTTAGAGAACAACATGACACATTGCAATGTGTTGAGCTTGTAAATCTGCTATTTGTGTATAATGTTCTCCTCAGAATAGGGAAGCTGAGGTTCAAATGGTTAATCAGTTTATTGAAGACTTCTATTCATAGTTTCAGCTCACCTTCAGCTTTAGAGACTCCTCCACTTGTTGACGTTGAACTTGACATTGTTGGGTCAGCGCCTGTAGCTTCAGGCTGGTCTGATGTCACAGCTACTGTTGAGTTAGAAAAGACAACAGCATTGTATAAGAAACCTGCTGTTACCAGGCAGTAATTAACTATTATCTGGCTATTAAACTGATGTTAAGTTATTACATTAATCTTTAGCAAGGTAATGAACTGTTATTGCAGCAGGGAAGAATGTACTAGTAGGTCAAGCGAGTACTCAAGTTCAAATGTTTCCAGAAAGCAAACATTATATTTGATTATTTCCTTGCTGTCTAACCACAATCTCCCCTTTGAAGTGTCTAAACACATGCCTTAGATGAGCGCACAATCTCCCCTTTGAAGTGTCTAAACACATGCACTAGATGAGCACACAATCTCCCCTTTGAAGTGTCTAAACACATGCACAAGATGAGCGCACAATCTCCCCTTTGAAGTGTCTAAACACATGCACAAGATGAGCACACAATCTCCCCTTTGAAGTGTCTAAACACATGCACTAGATGAGCACACAATCTCCCCTTTGAAGTGTCTAAACACATGCACTAGATGAGCGCACAATCTCCCCTTTGAACCATCTCTCATGTAAGACACTACAAATAATTCCTCCTTTGGCCAGGGATAGACCGTATGAGGTTCACCTACCTTTGGCCATGTGTGGGAACCTGTGCAGTAGATCATTCCTGTGGATCTTCTTCAGAACATTCACCATGATCTGAGGAGCATGACCGGGGTAGCTCAACACCATCAGATGAGCGATGCCCTTCTTGTTGTTCTTCTCAAGGAAGCACTGTGGGATTGGAACGTCTGGGGTTGGAAGCGGTGGGAGAGGAACGAGGCCTTCAAAGATATCAGGGAGAGGAACGAGGCCTTCAAAGATATCAGGGTGTTGCAAGTGAACCTTGAAGTCCTCGAACTCCCTGGCTTTCAGCTCCTTCAGAGTCTTCAAGATGTGTTCCTCAAGTAAATCCATGGATGGTTCCTGGGGCAAACGGAGAGAGGATGTTAACATCTCAGCTTTGTTCTCTAAAGCCGTGTTCACGATGAAAGACACAATAATCATATTTCTAGTCACTTGAATGGAGTTCATTCAATCACTGCACATGCTATGGGAACAGTACGGAATTCACACAGGGTGACGTGTCTAGTGCGGTAGTATAGTAGCATAGATAGTGCATAGTTTGTAGATGGTGCATGTAGCATGCTGCTTTCTGCTTGCTACTCTCTGCCGCCGCCAGCTAGCCACCCCCCCCCCCCCCCCCCCCAGTGTGAGCAGAGTGTGTAAGTCTCCTCCTGCTGGTACTTAGCCTCTCCACCACCAAGACTCCTGTAGTGCCCCCCCGAGGGCCCCGCATGGTAACTTAACTGGGTCTCTGAGACGCGGCGTATAGGCCCACCATTGCGTGGACATGCCCTGACGCCCGTCAACCCTGGTCAAAGACCAAGGACCGGGCAGCCTCTGACCACGGTGAACAGTACCAGGACCTTACAACGCGTTGAAGTCTGGCGACGATGGGGTTCTGGTGACGGGAGCAGGTGCGAATGACCTGGAAGCTCCTAGCTAAGAACCCTGCACGTCAGCAACACAGGATATGGGTCGCTAACAGAACCCTGCACGTCAGCAACACAGGATATGGGTCGCTAACAGAACCCTGCACGTCAGCAACACAGGATATGGGTCGCTAACAGAACCCTGCACGTCAGCAACACAGGTTATGGGTCGCTAACAGCGTGGATTGAGAAAAGCTGTTTTCGGGCAGACCCCTGTGTGCTTGAGCAGCCCTATTTAAGGGCCACACTGCTCACCCCAAGTGGGGAAGGGCCTAGAAAAGGTGGCCTAAAAATTGTCCACTCAACATTGCCTGGAAAGGATACTGCATCTATCGGGCCGTTCCGTTACCGCGGTCGAATTAAAAAACAAAACAGGAAATCATTAAAACTGGCAACATGGAATGTAAGGACTCTCCTGGACTCGTATGGCAGCTCTGACAGACCTCATAGGAGAACAGCTCTGACAGACCTCATAGGAGAACAGCTCTGACAGACCTCATAGGAGAACAGCTCTGACAGACCTCATAGGAGAACAGCTCTGACAGACCTCATAGGAGAACAGCTCTGACAGACCTCATAGGAGAACAGCTCTGACAGACCTCATAGGAGAACAGCTCAGTGCATTATGCACCAGCCCTGCCATCCCAGAGTGAGGTCAAGGATTCCTTCTACCAGTCACTGGACGAGCCTCTTCGTCGGATCCCCAACAACGACAAGATCTTCTTGCTCTGGGATCTTAATGCCAGAGTGGGACAGAACAGCAGGATAGTGATTGGTCCAGAGTGGGACAGAACAGCAGGATAGTGATTGGTCCAGAGTGGGACAGAACAGCAGGATAGTGATTGGTCCAGAGTGGGACAGAACAGCAGGATAGTGATTGGCAGTGATTGGCAGGCATGGAGTTGGCCAGGTTAATGCAAATGGGATGAGATTACTAATAGGGGATTCACACTGAGACGGACTGAATCCGTTTCATTGGAACCGTTTCCGAATACGGTTGCCTGGTCCCCAATGGCCATGATTCACATTGCCCGAGATTCAACAGCGCACCCGGGTACACTTGCATAACACACTTTAATCCTCCTGATGACGCTGTGCTTGATGGCTGGCGCGCACGGACACTGACCATCAACTGTGCGACAAATAAATCCAGACACACTGAATTGCATTGCCTCTTTGGCTTTTTGCCGTCATACTACTTCACTGTCAGCCTGCCTGCTATTCACTGTGTCAGTCAGTTCTGTGCTCCAGTGTATTAGTTTGCTATGGATTCTACTTTAGCATTATTATTATTTTTGTTTTACTTTGGAAACTGTGCGAAGCAAAGCCCAAGAGCCACGTGTAGTCCGCAGAATAAGATCAGCGCGGTGCTGCGCGTATAAGCAGATTCAACAGGAGAAGGGCGGCGTTGAGAAATGCGCTGGTGTTACGCATCGTGCAGCGGCTGTGTTTTTTTTGTTGACGCTTGGCTCGTCGACAAGAGATTATGTCACGTTCTTTAGGTACGCATGCATTCACATTGGAACGATCCGTATCTGAATACAGAGACCCAGAGACCCTCCCCCCATGCGGTCCCAGGGACGGTTGGGCGATCCGCTCCCGGGAACGGTACGCGAATAACACTACCACAACATCTGCCAAGTGGTCCCGAGTGCGCACCCGGGACCATAGTGTGAATCCCCTATTAGTCTCTGCTCTGAACATAACCTGACGATAACCAACACCATCTTCCAGCAGAAGACTAAGTATAAGACTTCATGGATGCACCCTCGTTCCAAACACTGGCACCTGATAGATTATATCATAGTGAGGCGTAGTCAGTGTTGTACCCAAACACGTTCAAAAAACGCTCACGAACTCGTTCATATTGTGGGTGAACGTGAACTGAACATACTGTATTTCTGTTTGATGAACGTCATTGTGAACACGTTCATTTCTGGCGTGTGTGAAGTTAACTGTGAACGTCACTTTTTCACGTTCAACTTTCGTTCCAGAGTGAGTGTTTCAATAGAGGCTTCCAGGCGAAATCCCCGGCATTAAAAAAACCCTAAACATGCCTTAATATTTAGCGGAAAACCCACCAATAAGTCCCTATCCGACACAAATTAACTAATCTTTCTCAGCCGTCACTGGAGCGCGCATCTAGCTACTGCATGATGATCATGCACGCTGACAGACAGCACGCTGACAGACAGCACGCTGACAGACAGCACGCAGACAGACAGCACGCAGACAGACAGCACGCTGACAGACAGCAGACACGGTTCCAAATCCTAACACAAACACTGAGGAAACCTGTTGTTGTTTGATTAAACATAATGTGCCACGAAAAATTGCTTAGTTGGTTATTATCGCGTCGAGGAAGTACGTGTCCATAATATCGCCACGAACGGCCAACAAAAGACATCTCTCTTCCACAGTGAATGAAGCGCAGTGATGCCCGATTTATTCTTCGTCGTACAATCATGTGTTCCGTGCTGAAAATAGCTGATATACAAGCTCACAACGCGTCGCGTCCGCCGTCCGGACACGTTGTGAGCTTGTAGATCAGCTATTTTCAGCATGCGGAGATGCAGACTCTGAGAACATTCAGAAACTTTTGCCTTCACAATAAAAGCATGCACGTTGTCACTTTATTAATCCCAAAGGCCTTCATTTGGAATAAAGTCTGCGGTTTTATATGGCTATGGGCTGTGGCAATAATAATAATAAAACTAAATAAAACTATAATAGTTATTTTTTGGAACGATGAACTTTAGTTCAATTTTTTTAATGATGAACTATGAACGGAACTAGTTCATTTAAAAAACAAATGAACTGTGAACTGAAATAGTTCCTAAAAAGAAAAACGTTGGAGGATGACCGTAACACAGATAGATTTCATAATCTTCATACATTTATTTGACATTGTAATGTATCAGCAAAATATTTAGGTAAAATATAACAACTTCAGATACAATAATGCAATATTTGATTAACAACTGATCTCTCTCTCTTCACCACCAATACTAATGGCTGCAGTCTTCGTCGTTCTTACAGTGAGTTTCTACAATGTATTTAAACCCTAACTTCAGTTAGTTTGGAGAGTAAATAAACAGACCTTGTGACGACTCCATCCCCGTGATCCGCACCTCCCCATCTTGATGTCGTCCTTGCTGCTTCTTCTGCTTCTTCTTCTGCTGCTGCTTCACGCTGACAGACGACAACAACAACAACAACACTTAAAGCGCAAATAAGATGCATTTTAAAACTGCTTTTAATATTTAATATCATATTGTCCATGTCCCTCAAAGTTATTTCTAATGGTTTGAGCCTCAATCTTTCTGGACTTTGAAAGCAGTTTTAGCTGCAGTACCACAATGTCCTGAGGTGGTGGGGGTGCTGATATGCAGATTATTTAATATTTGAGTCATTATAATACTGACGCTAGATCAAAACAGGCTTGTTTCCATTCCATGGCAGCTTGGGAAATCAACAATGGCCGACATTGTGAACAGAAAATGCAAATTTGGAACTGAAGACTGAAGAAGAGGAGGAATTATACAAAGTAGGGTGACATTAATGACATCACGATGAGACCAAAATCAGTTGAGCTGTTCCTGAGAGCAATTTCCATTAAAGCACCTGATATGATATGAAAGCCTGATTGTTCAAAATTGGTTATTTGTGGGGAGAGAAAACACACATGGGAGCGCCAAAAACACAAAATAAATTGAAAAGGTAGAATGTTATGTTATAGGTCCTTTAACTGTGTTCATGCACAGCAGTGGTTTTCAACCCTTTTCACATGAAGGCCCGTCAGTAAATGACAATTGAAAACCAAATGGTGGTCCGTGTCTCAAATTCCGACTAAATTTTAGTCTAAATTTGAGACACGGACCACCATTTGATGAGATTTAGACCCAAAACAAAAATATGCTCTGTTTTTGTTGGATACGATTTCTTACAATCTGTACAATTCTTAACAGTGTTAAATAGCTCTATATTGTGACAGTAATCATTGCTATATAGTTTGTGTTCAGTAACAGTGTTAAATAGCTCTATATATTGTGAAAAACACTGGTCTAGACATAGCATAGAGGAGACTGAGGAAAGTAAACCTTTCTCCTCAGATCCTGGGGAATTTCTACCGCTGCGCCATCGAGAGCATCCTCACGTACTGCACCACGGTCTGGTACGGAAACTGTACAGCCTCTGACCGGGTGGTGAAAACTGCCCAACGCATCACCGGAACATCTCTCCCTGTCATTAAGACTATCTATGACAGTCGGTGCCTGAGGAAGGCCCATAACATCATAAAGGACCCCTCTCACCCCAACCACAGTCTGTTTGCCCTCCTCCCCTCTGGGAGATGTTTTAGGAGCCTTGCCTCCAAGTCCAGCAGACTTAGGAACAGCTTCTTCCCCTCCACTGTCATCTACCTAAACTCCTCATCCACTCCTCTCCCTCCTCCCCCCAACCCCTCCACTGTCCTCTACCTAAACTCCTCATCCACTCCTCTCCCTCCTCCCCCCAACCCATCCACTGTCATCTACCTAAACTCCTCATCCACTCCTTTCCCTCCTCCCCCCAACCCATCCACTGTCATCTCTCTGACAGACTCGCTGTAAACCCTGGACCAGGGCTTACAGCGAGTCTCTCTCTGACAGACTCACTGTAAACCCTGGTCCAGGGCTTACAGCGAGTCTCTCTCTGACAGACTCACTGTAAACACTGGACCAGGGCTTATAGCGAGTCTCTCTCTGGCAGACTCACTGTAAACCCTGGACCTGGGCTAGTATATAAAACAGCACTTGAAAAGAACCGGTACTATGGTAAAAGCATTGGAGATGTTATTAAGTTTCTCTGTGTTAACGAGTTGGGGCTCCGTGGAACAAAAGAAACCTTATACCACACTCACCACAGCGATGCTGATGATGATCATGATGACATTGCTTCTGGTCTTTTTTTATTATTATTTTAGTACACCTTAGCAAAGGATAAGAAGCTAGCTGCTATTGCTAAGAGCATGAATAACAATGCTACAGTACATACACATCTAAGGGTATTCAAAATGAAATAATTGCAACATTAGCCAGCATGGTTCTTGCAGAGATCCAGACAAAATATTCAAAAGCTGACTCTGCAGGATTATTTGTACTATATATATATATATATATATATATATATATATATATATATTGTACTTTTACTCACACTATTTATTTGAAAACTTTAGTTACTAGTTACTTTGTAGATTTGGATTATTATTACAAAACATACATTACCCACTTCAGCCCTATATACATTTTGGGCATTTGAAAATAGCCAATCTACAACCTCACCATGTGTCACGGTGCGACGGATTGTGAGCTTGTAGATTAGCTATTTTCAAAAGATTATTATACATCTGGAAAGGGGACATTCTGCACAATTAGTAGGCCTACTGTAAGTACATTTTGAAGCCAATACTTTTGTATTTTTTCTTAAGTACATTTTGAATTCCACACTTTTAGTTCTAACAGAATATTTATATGTTGCAGTATTGCTACTTTTACTTAAAGCTGCTATAAGCAATACTACGGGGTTAAAGTGAGGTTTGGGGCTACCCCAGCATGATCTTCCTGGAATTGGAACAGACTACGCAACTCTGAAAAGGGAACTTATGTTGTGCAAACGAAACAGACCTGCATGCCACTGTGTCGAAACACATGAAAACATACGAGAAAGCATTTCCTGTGTTGCACCAGTTGTCCCAAGCCCGGGTCAATGCAGAGGGTAGTGTCAGGAAGGGCAATTGGGTTAGCATACCGTTGGTCAAAGAAGGAGAAGAAGATGATAGCATAGTTTTCTATGCATTTCGGGGGGTTCTGTCTGCCCACCTTAGTGGGGCTGGCTAAATCCGGCCCTGGTGTATGTGTGTGTGTGTGTGTGTGTGTGTGTGTGTGTGTGTGTGTGTGTGTGTGTGTGTGTGTGTGTGTGAAACTGAGTATGCACATGCCCCCCCCCTACACACACATTTTACACCGAGTGGACACGCCCCCACCCAACAAGCACACACACACACACACACACACACACACACTTTACACCGAGTGGACACGCCTCCCCCCAACAAGCACACACACACTCACACACACACACATACACACACACACACACACACACACACACACACACACACACACACACACACACACACACACACACACACACACACACACACACACACACACACACACACACACACACACACACACACACACATTCTCTCACTCTAAAGGCTGTGAACCTGCCTCAGTGAATCAAACTGTAATGCAGAACAAAAAGGGAAATAAAACATATCCGACTCAAACTTGCATGAGCTCAGTTTGGCTTTTCTGGCCTTTATCAGTTGATCTAAACCAGGGCTACTCAACTTAAGATGGCTCAGGGGCCACTCAGCAAAATACCACAAGTCCAAGGGCCGCAAGCCCAAATAATGTTGGTCCTAGAAATGTAGGAAACACACAGAAAACGGACTACATTTCCATCTAGGAAAGGCCAAACCTCATTGAACAAAATTATTGTCATGACATGGAATGATTATTAATAAAATTAAGTTACAAAATGAGGCTTTTATTCTCAAAATGTGATGAGAACATGAACAGACTACTGTTGCAAATAAATCAAATACCAGAGATAACCAAGAGGCCAATACTACTGAAATTAATAAGTCATATCACAGTCTCATGCACTGGTAGCCTACAAATAATAACATACCTATAAATTACAGTTTGGGAAACAAACATGTTTCCTACTTAATGGGTTCAGGCTCTCTGGATATAATGACTCCAAATCAAGAATCAGGCTTCATTCACCAAATGTGAACTAGTAACAGTGCAACAATGTAATAAGTGCAATAAGTCATTGGCTGATTGGCTTCAGTCAGTGGCTCACACACAACAGAGAATCATGAATATCTTCCAGTGACATTCAGTCACACTTTTCTTTACTAATTACTGCCTACAAATTAAAACGAATAGTTTCATAAATCTTTGTGAACAAAGTAGAAATGCAAATTTGGAACTGAAGACTGAAGAAGAGGAGGAATTATACAAAGTAGGGTGACATTAATGACATCACGATGAGACCAAAATCAGTTGAGCTGTTCCTGAGAGCAATTTCCATTAAAGCACCTGATATGATATGAAAGCCTGATTGTTCAAAATTGGTTATTTGTGGGGAGAGAAAACACATATGGGAGCCCCAAAAACACAAAATAAATTGAAAAAGTAGAATGTTATGTTATAGGTCCTTTAACTGTGTTCATGCACAGCAGTGGTTTTCAACCCTTTTCACATGAAGGCCCGTCAGTAAATGACAATTGAAAACCAAATGGTGGTCCGTGTCTCAAATTCCGACTACATTTTAGTCGAAATTTGAGACACGGACCACCATTTGATGAGATTTAGACCCAAAACAAAAATATGCTCTGTTTTTGTTGGATACGATTTCTTACAATCTGTACAATTCTTAACAGTGTTAAATAGCTCTATATTGTGACAGTAATCATTGCTATATAGTTTGTGTTCAGTAACAGTGTTAAATAGCTCTATATATTGTGAAAAACACTGGTCTAGACATAGCATAGAGGAGACTGAGGAAAGTAAACCTTTCTCCTCAGATCCTGGGGAATTTCTACCGCTGCGCCATCGAGAGCATCCTCACGTACTGCACCACGGTCTGGTACGGAAACTGTACAGCCTCTGACCGGGTGGTGAAAACTGCCCAACGCATCACCGGAACATCTCTCCCTGTCATTAAGACTATCTATGACAGTCGGTGCCTGAGGAAGGCCCATAACATCATAAAGGACCCCTCTCACCCCAACCACAGTCTGTTTGCCCTCCTCCCCTCTGGGAGACGTTTTAGGAGCCTTGCCTCCAAGTCCAGCAGACTTAGGAACAGCTTCTTCCCCTCCACTGTCATCTACCTAAACTCCTCATCCACTCCTTTCCCTCCTCCCCCCAACCCAGACACATCCTAGTCTATAGCACTATGTGGACTCATGCGATATGGCCACTGGACTCGTGGAATATGGTCTCTGGACCTTAGTTTAGCACTCTGTGCATTGGGCCACGTGCAATAAGGGCTATGTGCAATATGGACAGAACATGTTTTCTTCTTATTTATTACTTATTTAAATGACTACTGCTCAGTTCATTACTACTGTACCTACTATACCTCCTTGCTGACATGTTTGCAGCATTGGTGTGCTGTACTTTTACTGTAGGCCTACATTGACAATAAATTGAATCTCATCTCTCATCTCAGCATTGTAGAGTGTATATATACTTATAGTTTAATTGATATTCTACTGTTAGACAGCTGTTAGGTTCTTATACCTATATTGATCCTAGATGACTATTTCTACGTATTTTCTAATTACCATGTGTTGGTCTTGCTTACTGTAAATCGTTCTGGATTAAGAGCGGCTGATAAATGACTACATTATAAATTGTAGCTTCCATTAAATGATAAATGACTACATTATAAATTGTAGTTTCCATTAAATGATAAATAACTACATTATAAGTTGTAGTTTCCATTAAATAGTGTCAAAGCTAACCAAGTGGTCGCTCTACTGCTGAAACACTACAGCAGGCAAAAACAAGGGGTGTAGTTTTACACTGTGTTCAATAGATGGTGCACATGGACCACATTTAGTCATGCCTGGTACCGCACACGACCTAAAACACACAACTAAACCCAACCTTAACCTATGTCTAACCAATGACTAGTCTAAACTAAGTATGCACCCCTCACGCAGAGACATGTATCCAGCCACAATGATAATTATACAGACTGCAGCGACCTGGTCCAGAGAGGCGACCGGGGCGACAGTTGATACTATGCTGGTAGGTAAAATAGCCCTGGTCCATACAGCGAGTCTCTCTCTGACAGACTCACTGTAAACCCTGGACCAGGGCTTACAGCGAGTCTCTCTCTGACAGACTCACTGTAAACCCTGGTCCAGGGCTTACAGCGAGTCTCTCTCTGACAGACTCACTGTAAACCCTGGACCAGGGCTTACAGCGAGTCTCTCTCTGACAGACTCACTGTAAACCCTGGACCAGGGCTTACAGCGAGTCTCTCTGACAGACTCACTGTAAACCCTGGACCAGGGCTTACAGCGAGTCTCTCTGACAGACTCACTGTAAACCCTGGACCAGGGCTTACAGCGAGTCTCTCTGACAGACTCACTGTAAACCCTGGTCCAGGGCTTACAGCGAGTCTCTCTCTGACAGACTCGCTGTAAACCCTGGACCAGGGCTTACAGCGAGTCTCTCTCTGACAGACTCGCTGTAAACCCTGGACCAGGGCTTACAGCGAGTCTCTCTCTGACAGACTCACTGTAAACCCTGGTCCAGGGCTTACAGCGAGTCTCTCTCTGACAGACTCGCTGTAAACCCTGGACCAGGGCTTACAGCGAGTCTCTCTCTGACAGACTCGCTGTAAACCCTGGACCAGGGCTTACAGCGAGTCTCTCTCTGACAGACTCACTGTAACCCTGGTCCAGGGCTAGTATGTAAAACAGCACTTGAAAAGAAACGGTACTATGGTAAAAGCATTTGAGATGTTATTAAGTTTCTCTGTGTTAACGAGTTGGGGCTCCGTGGAACAAAAGAAACCTTATACCACACTCACCACAGCGATGCTGATGATGATCATGATGACATTGCTTCTGGTCTTTTTTTATTATTATTTTAGTACACCTTAGCAAAGGATAAGAAGCTAGCTGCTATTGCTAAGAGCATGAATAACAATGCTACAGTACATACACATCTAAGGGTATTCAAAATGAAATAATTGCAACATTAGCCAGCATGGTTCTTGCAGAGATCCAGACAAAATATTCAAAAGCTGACTCTGCAGGATTATTTGTACTATATATATATATATATATATTGTACTTTTACTCACACTATTTATTTGAAAACTTTAGTTACTAGTTACTTTGTAGATTTGGATTATTATTACAAAACACACATTACCCACTTCAGCCCTATATACATTTATATATACATTACCCACTTCAGCCCTATATACATTTTGGGCATTTGAAAATAGCCAATCTACAACCTCACCATGTGTCACGGTGCGACGGATTGTGAGCTTGTAGATTAGCTATTTTCAAAAGATTATTATACATCTGGAAAGGGGACATTCTGCACAATGAGTAGGCCTACTGTAAGTACATTTTGAAGCCAATACTTTTGTATTTTTTCTTAAGTACATTTTGAATTCCACACTTTTAGTTCTAACAGAATATTTATATGTTGCAGTATTGCTACTTTTACTTAAAGCAGCTAGAAGCAATAATACGGGGTCAAAGTGAGGTTTGGGGCTACCCCAGCATGCTCTTCCTGGAACTGGAACAGACTACGCAACTCTGAAAAGGGAACTTATGTTGTGCAAACTAAACAGACCTGGGGCCCGTTCCACGAAACTTGGATCAGAGATTAAGCCGGGCTTTAACACATATCCTGGCTTAATATATCCTGGATCAGTGATTAACCGGTGTCATGAAAGCTGGTTGATCTTGCCAGATTAACTTAACCAGTTAACCTGGATATGTTGAGGCTTGATTCGGTTTCATGAAAGTGATGCTACATTAGTTACCATGGAAACTAATGCTTTGGACTTAGCCTGCTCCGGGACCAGGCTAACAGCCAGGTTTAACCTAATCCTGATGTCTTTACTGTTCATTAAGCAGTCAAACTGATCACAAACCAATGATGTTTTCCAGATTTATTCAATTATTATGGGTTTATGTTGCCTTATTTGTATTGGTCTGCATTAAAGGACTAATTTAAGCACTATATAAAATCAAATAACCAAAATATATAGGCTGCACAACATCATGACAGCTTGTGAGCTTGTAGATCAGCTGCTTTTGGTGAATGTTCCCCATGAATAGGTTTGCTGTCGTGCAAGTGCACGGTTAAGAAGAATTATTATATTATATTATTATTTTATTTTTTTGTTAAAGTGAAAACCACTAAATATTACCATTACTCATTGTTTTACAACATATCACCATTGTAACGTTTCACCCACTACTAGTCCTACATACTTACACCTAGAAACCCCATTCAAACCTATTTAGGTTTATCTTACGGTGGACATGTGTGCCTGAAAAGGAATCTTTGAAATGTTTCATAGTTTTAGAAATATGGTGCTTTCAAATTTGAGACATTTATAGGCAGATAGTGGCACTTCAAAAAATCACTTTCACCTAGACGGTAACGGTAGCCACGCCCCTCAGAACATACGCGACTTTATGGTCATTATTTTAATTAATGGGACCATCATTTTCCAAAAAATATTATGACATTAGAAATGAGACTTTAAACTAGTGACTGGAAGAAGAAAGTATTCATGACCATGTTTATTAAGGTAATACAGTCTAGGTGAAGTTGGGCCAAAATACATGGGCCTCTATGGAGCTATGGGGCTTTTTGGGTCCAGTCCAGCGCCATTATATGAACTACCGATTTCAAATGAGGCTTCACGAAATATCTGACTGACTGCCCCCCTGGTGGAGACACATGCTTAGGGGTGTCACTACCGTGACGCAGACAACGGGGCCCATGACGCCTGAGGGCACACCCAGGTCGGGAGAAAAAAAAAAAAGAGGTGGCAAATTTTAAAAATAAAAATAAATAAAGAGGCGGCCGGGCCCCTTAACAATATATTGTTAACTGAGGTTGATTTTACGTCGCAAACCATTGTAGAAAAATACAATCACGATTTAACCTGTGAATTCCCCATTCAACGTGTATCATTCCGTGAGTGCCTGAGAGACGGCATTTCAAACGTGAAGACCATCCGAGAGCTCACAAAACTGCTTATTGTGGAGAACAGCAGCATTAGTGCTAGTTTTGGCGAAGTCTGCACTGTATTGCTGCTTTTCATAACCATTCCAGTCATCAGCCGAACGTTCATTCTCAAAATTAAAGCTGATCAAAAGTTATCTGAGTACAATGGGACAGGGTCGGCTCAGTGGACTTGCCACTCTGTCCATCGAGAATACCCATGCACGCCAGCTGGATGTGAAGGACCTGATAGATGATTTTGCAGAGAGAAAATCCCGGAAGGTTCACCTATAAGGTAATCAGAGCGCAGAGGCAGAGCCTCTTTATTTAATTACATAATTGCTGTCTAATTTTCGTGGTGCGCCATCACCATATTTTTATAGCTCAACTTCACCTCTTTTTTTTCTCTCTTTTTTTCTCCTCTCAACCCGCTGTCCAAGGTGCTAATTCAAGTGGCCTGCTGCCTGTGCGTGGTCTTCAAACGAAGCTTTTCATATGGAGATATGGAGATTTCATATGGACATTGTTGTGTTGGAAATGGAATGTTGCTGCATTTTACATGGAGGACTTGAGCATAACTAATTGTGCATGGGCGCATACAGCGCGCTGCCGCTGCTGCGCAACAACTGTCCATTCTGCCCATTAGGCCTAAAAAAAACAACTTTGGTTTCCGATTGGCTGTCATTTTTGGGCTGAGTAGGTAGGGAATTTATTTTATTTTATTTTTTTATTTTTCGTGGGAAGGATGGGTAGCAAGGAATTTATTTCATTTTATTTTTTATTTTTATTTATTTTTCGTGGGAAGGATGGGTAGCAAGGATTTTTTTTTTCCTACGGCAATGATGGATAGGCTTCTTTTTTAATAACTTCAATATTTGCCTGAAATACCATCTTTTAAATAATGAATGGTTCAAGTACACATAACACTGTATGCCTACAGCTAAAAATGTGAAAACTTTGAATAGAATGTCCACACACTGGTTGAATACTTTAGAGTTTTAATTCAACTCCAAACCAAAGTAAAGTGCTGCATCACTCACATACCAAAAATAAATACAAATGTAAAAAAAAATCTTCAAGTAATAAAGCTGAAACATGAACTTGTGTTTTGAAGCAGAGAGCTACTGGCTATCCCTGGATCAAACAAATTAACTTAAACCAACCAATGGCATGAGGAGTTGGAAAACCAAGAATACTGACTGGTGAATGAATTATACCAGGATTTGAAAATAATAAAACATTTTACCCCAGGGTATGAGATGAGCTCAATTCAGAATGAGGAGCTTTAACAATTAAGTCCATTCTAAATACTGATATACAGTATGCAAGTGAATAGTGTTAGAACGGTGGTTGGTCAAACAGATTAGAACGGTGGTTGTTGAACTTGCTACCGCTGTCTGGCCCCTGGTTTGCGAACCAAATTAATTCCTTAGTGTTCAGCATCAAAGTATATAACTTAAGTTAACTTATACCTTTAATAGAATAAACACTGTCTTCAAATGCAGTGAAATATAGTTGAACCAGCAACATGTCAGCCTATACAGCCTTCATCAGGCTATGTTTATATTTAAGACGATTAAAATATTAAATGTTTGTGACATTTTCTTCAAAAGATCAGGACTAAAAATAAATCCTTAAAACACCAAGATTAAATATGAATCCTCCTCTTATTGCATTAATTCCATATTTTTCCATTAAGAGCCACAATCCAAGTTCCATTCAATTCCATTCAAAGTAGCTTTTTGAGAAAACACACACTTGCATTGACAAGGAAACACACGCTTGCATTGACACACACACACACACACACACACACACACACACACACACACACACACACACACACACACACACACACACACACACACACACACACACACACACACGGTTATAATAGTTTTGGTTTTTTTATTATAGTTTAGTTTTAGTTAGTTTTGACATATTTTTTTCTAATTCAGTTAGTTTAGTTTTAGAGCGGGTTTGCTAGTTTTTATTTTGGTGAAAATGCTTAGTTTTAGTTTTAGTTTAATTTAGTTATAGTTTGTTTGTTTTTCGTACGTAAAACTTGCTTGAAAAATGAGGACATTAATGGAATGAATTTAAAAGGATTATATTATAAATATCCGAAAGGCATAAATATATATATAAATAAATATATAAAACTAATGGTGTTTTGTCTATAATTTCAGTTAGTTTTGAAGACACACAATAAATACAGTTTCAGTTTAGTTATCGTTTTTTCATTTATTTTTAGTTTTTATTAGTTTCAGTTAACTAAAATGTTTTTTAATTCTAGTTTTTTTGTTAGTTTTAGTTAACTATTATAACATTGACACACACACACACACACACACACACACACACACACACACAGTCTCTCACTCTAAAGGCTGTGAACCTGCCTCAGTGAATCAAACTGTAATGCAGAACAAAAAGGGAAATAAAACATATCCGACTCAAACTTGCATGAGCTCAGTTTGGCTTTTCTGGCCTTTATCAGTTGATCTAAACCAGGGCTACTCAACTTAAGATGGCTCAGGGGCCACTCAGCAAAATACCACAAGTCCAAGGGCCGCAAGCCCAAATAATGTTGGTCCTAAAAATTTAGGAAACACACAGAAAACGGACTACATTTCCATCTAGGAAAGGCCAAACCTCATTGAACAAAATTATTGTCATGACATGGAATGATTATTAATAAAATTAAGTTACAAAATGAGGCTTTTATTCTCAAAATGTGATGAGAACATGAACAGACTACTGTTGCAAATAAATCAAATATCAGAGATAACCAAGAGGCCAATACTACTGAAATTAATAAGTCATATCACAGTCTCATGCACTGGTAGCCTACACATAATAACATACCTATAAATTACAGTTTGGGAAACAAACATGTTTCCTACTTAATGGGTTCAGGCTCTCTGGATATAATGACTCCAAATCAAGAATCAGGCTTCATTCACCAAATGTGAATTAGTAACAGTGCAACAATGTAATAAGTGCAATAAGTCATTGGCTGATTGGCTTCAGTCAGTGGCTCACACACACAACAGAGAATCATGAATATCTTCCAGTGACATTAATTCACACTTTTCTTTACTAATTACTGCCTACAAATTAAAACGAATAGTTTCATAAATCAGGTTTGATTTGGGCGACATCTGTTAAAGAGGAGGCAGGAGAGAGACGACATACATCGGGGACGGTAAACAGTGAACGCCACAACTACGTGACGAGATAGCCCTGAAACATGACTGTCATGATAAGCAACTACAGCCTGTTTTACGCGGTCGCTACATTAACAACCAAAACGTATATATAAACATCCCGATTTCAAATATAAAGTACTCACAATTTGTCCCACGGGTGTTAATTAGTTGCTGCCCAGCGATTAGCATCGCTGCATCCCGCGTTGTTTAATGAAAAGCATTTTTATCCGAGCTCCCCGGCTACTTTTTTCAAACTGGGTTCGTTTGGGAAACCCACAGTTGCACACCGGGAGCGCACTCGCCTATTAGTCTGTATTGGCAGGGCGGTCAGCGTACCTATATCGAACACACCGAGTGCCACACTCCTCCCGACCGATAGGGGCGCGTAGTTGAAAGCCAATGGCAAAATAACAGCTCGGATAAAAAAAATGCTTTTCATTAAACAACGCGGGACGCACGTTTACATTTAAATCTAAACTCTCCCTCTGCGGGGACCACATTATTATCTGTTTACATTTAAATCGGGTTTAATTCCCGTTTATTTATTGAATTGATATTAGCCAGAAGCGTTTGCGTATGCACCATTAACGTGATCTCCAATAGATCCCATGCGCTGCAGTCAGTCCACTACGCGCATTCAAATCCAAATCAATCATCAATATGATCAAACATAGCAGTGATCAATATGATCAAACATAGCAGTGATCAATATGATCAAACATAGCAGTGATCAATATGATCAAACATAGCAGTGATCAATGTGATCAAACATAGCAGTGATCAATATGATGGTGAGGTTTGGGGCTACCCCAGCATGCTCTTCCTGGAACTGGAACAGACTACGCAACTCTGAAAAGGGAACTTATGTTGTGCAAACGAAACAGACCTGCATGCCACTGTGTCGAAACACATGAAGACATACGAGAAAGCATTTCCTGTGTTGCAGCAGTTGTCCCAAGCCCGGGTCAATGCAGAGGGTAGTGTCAGGAAGGGCAATTGGGTTAGCATACTGTTGGTCAAAGAAGGAGAAGATGATGATAGCATAGTTTTCTATGCATTTCGGGGGGTTCTGTCTGCCCACCTTAGTGGGGCTGGCTAAATCCGGCCCTGGTGTGTGTGTGTGTGTGTGTGTGTGTGTGTGTGTGTGTGTGTGTGTGTGTGTGTGTGTGTGTGTGTGTGTGTGTGTGTGTGTGAAACTGAGTATGCACATGCCCCCCCCCCCCTACACACACATTTTACACCGAGTGGACACGCCCCCACCCAACAAGCACACACACACACACACACACACACACACACACACACACACACACACACACACTTTACACCGAGTGGACACGCCTCCCCCCAACAAGCGCACACACACACACACACAGTCTCTCACTCTAAAGGCTGTGAACCTGCCTCAGTGAATCAAACTGTAATGCAGAACAAAAAGGGAAATAAAACATATCTGACTCAAACTTGCATGAGCTCAGTTTGGCTTTTCTGGCCTTTATCAGTTGATCTAAACCAGGGCTACTCAACTTAAGATGGCTCAGGGGCCACTCAGCAAAATACCACAAGTCCAAGGGCCGCAAGCCCAAATAATGTTGGTCCTAAAAATGTAGGAAACACACAGAAAACGGACTACATGTCCATCTAGGAAAGGCCAAACCTCATTGAACAAAATTATTGTCATGACATGGAATGATTATTAATAAAATTAAGTTACAAAATGAGGCTTTTATTCTCAAAATGTGATGAGAACATGAACAGACTACTGTTGCAAATAAATCAAATATCAGAGATAACCAAGAGGCCAATACTACTGAAATTAATAAGTCATGTCACAGTATCATGGACTGGTAGCCTACAAATAATAACATACCTATAAATTACAGTTTGGGAAACAAACATGTTTCCTACTTAATGGGTTCAGGCTCTCTGGATATAATGACTCCAAATCAAGAATCAGGCTTCATTCACCAAATGTGAACTAGTAACAGTGCAACAATGTAATAAGTGCAATAAGTCATTGGCTGATTGGCTTCAGTCAGTGGCTCACACACACAACAGAGAATCATGAATATCTTCCAGTGACATTCAGTCACACTTTTCTTTACTAATTACTGCCTACAAATTAAAACGAATAGTTTCATAAATCAGGTTTGATTTGGGCGACATCTGTTAAAGAGGAGGCAGGAGAGAGACGACATACATCGGGGACGGTAAACAGTGAACGCCACAACTACGTGACGAGATAGCCCTGAAACATGACTGTCATGATAAGCAACTACAGCCTGTTTTACGCGGTCGCTACATTAACAACCAAAACGTATATATAAACATTCCGATTTCAAAGATAAAGTACTCACAATTTGTCCCGCGGGTGTTAGTTAGTTGCTGCCCAGCGATTAGCATCGCTGCATCCCGCGTTCTTTAATAAAAAGCATTTTTATCCGAGCTCCCCGGCTACTTTTTTCAAACTGGGTTCGTTTGGGAAACCCGGGAGCGCACTCGCCTATTAGTCTGTATTGACAGGGCGGTCAGCGTGCCTATATCGAACACACTCCTCCCGACCGATAGGGGCGCGTAGTTGAAAGCCAATGGCAAAATAACACCTCGGATACAAATGCTTTTCATTAAACAACGCGGGATGCAGCGATGCTAATCGCTGGTGCAGCTACTAACTAACACCCGTGGGACAAATTGTGACTACTTTATATTTGAAATCGGAATGTTTATATATACGTTTTGGTTGTAAATATAGCGATCGCGTAAAACAGGCTGTAGTTGCGCCTTGACTCATGAACCATGGCTACGTGACGAGAGAGAGAGAGAGAGATAGAAGGAGAGAGAGAGAGAGAGGGAGAGAGTGAGAGAGAGAGAAGGAGAGGGAGAGAGTGAGAGATTTCTTACTTAATGTGAAATTTGAATCTGCATTTTCGCCACTGCTCCTCCAGTCATGCATGGGTCTGGTCGATGAAAGCGTTGCGCTGGTTTTACTTCATAATTCCCATTTGCACTTTCTCATCCAGGTAGATCCGAATCAAGCCAGGAGGATGTTCTTTGCACAAGAAGCACAAAACAAGCTGCTTTCTGTCCGCGCCCGTAACTAGCACTTCCTCATGATGTGTGGTTTACCCGTGCCGAACGCCAGCCGATATACAAGTGCACAACGCGCCGTGGATACATGCTGCAGCGGTGCTTGTGGACTTGTAGATCGACAACACGGCCACTTTTTGTCAGCAGGAAGAACAAACGGCTCAGCAGCGCTGTGGTTTAGAAACGCTAGAAATGACGTTTACTTGGTCAGTAGGCCTACAACGGACCACAATACAAACAATGTGTTGTTTATTAGCAAAACCTCTGTTAATCAATCAATCAATCAATCAATCAATCAACCATAGGTTGATGTGTGATACATTATTCAGTTTTGAAATCAAAAGGTGAGGAAACTCCTTGACACATTTTTTTATTGCACTTTTGTTTTGTTTAACCACTTTTACGATATTAAATGTCTACTGTATGTACAGTCCTCTCATATAGAGCGTCACAGCCCCGCCCCCTCTAGAGAGACCCGGAAAATAAATCCCCGTAAAATGTTCCTCGTAGACTTTTCAGAAACTCTTTATTTAAAGACGTTTTTACGCCGCGGACAAAGACAACTCTTGTCGTGACAAATCATGACAATAAACACAATGAACAAAGAATTAGAAAGTAGAAAGAAAACGGCAGGTTTATACAACACTTTTGTTTGTTGTTTTTCTTCTTTGTAATTCTTTGTTTGGTCTAATAAATATTGTGTTTGTTGTCATGATTTGTCACGATTCGAGTTGGCTTCGTACGGCGCTTAAAAGGTCTTTAACCCATTTTGGGCTAACACCTTTTTGGTGTTAGCATCATGTCACGCTTTAGCTATTGAAAAATAGCAGATCTACAAGCTCATAGCGCGCCACCGAGTGGCGCGCTACGAGCTTGTAGGGTCTGACATAGAAACATGGCTTTTTCAGAAAACTGTCAGGATGTAGAAGACATTTTTAGAATCTGATCTCAGGTCAAAATGGGTTAAATAAATACGTTTTGAAATGTCTATGAGGAAAAATGCATTGGGATTCATTTCCTGGGCCTGGCGTCGTCATGAAAGGGGGCGGGACTGGGCCTGGCGTCGTCATGAAAGGGGGCGGGACTGGGCCTGGCGTCGTCATGAAAGGGGGCGGGACTGGGCCTGGCGTCGTCATGAAAGGGGGCGGGACTGGGCATGGCGTCGTCATGAAAGGGGGCGGGACTGGGCCTGGCGTCGTCATGAAAGGGGCGGGACTGGGCATGGCGTCGTCATGAAAGGGGGCGGGACTGGGCATGGCGTCGTCATGAAAGGGGGCGGGACTGGGCCTGGCGTCGTCATGAAAGGGGGCGGGACTGGGCCTGGCGTCGTCATGAAAGGGGGCGGGACTGGGCCTGGCGTCGTCATGAAAGGGGGCGGGACTGGGCCTGGCGTCGTCATGAAAGGGGGCGGGACTGGGCCTGGAGTCGTCATGAAAGGGGGCGGGACTGGGCCTGGCGTCGTCATGAAAGGGGGCGGGACTGGGCCTGGCGTCGTCATGAAAGGGGGCGGGACTGCAACGCTCTATAGAAGAGGAACAAATTAAACTAAATGACATGTAAACAAGTAATCAACGTAAAGTAAAGATGCTCATGAATATTCATGTCTCTCTCTGGTCCATTCTAAATATTTAACCCATTCTGGGGCGGGAACCCCTTTTGGTGTTTGAAGCATGTTATACTTTAGCTATTGAAAAAAAAGCAGAGCTACAAGCTCATAGCGCGGCACTCGGTGCCGCGCTACGAGCTTGTAGGTCTGCTTTTTTTTAGACAAATCGTGAAAGTGTGGAACAAATCTTTGAATATTATTCTTTCACAGTGAACGTTTTTAACTCATATCTTTTCTTCTGGGGGGGGGGGGGGCCTGGAAGAACATATTTTCAGATGGGGGGGTTGGCGGTTTGGGGGTCCTTGACATGGAAATGTTTCAGAACCACTGATATAGAAACACGAGGGCTTTTCAAAAAGCTGTCAGGATTTAGAAAGACATTTGTAGAATCTGGTCAGTCCTAAATGGACCCAGACCCACCAATGTTTGTTTTGTCGACTAAAACCCAAGACGGAAAATGTTTCGTCAACTACCGGAAACTACATGGAAACTAAATGAAAACTAAGCTATGAGGAGTAAAACTAATTAAGGGCCGATTCATACTCCTATTTTAGAGCCGAATAAAATACAATGTGACGTCATTTGGCTCTGTAGAGACTACAACGTGACGCCATTTGGCTCTGTAGAGACTACAATGTGACGTCATTTGGCTCTGTAGAGCCTACAATGTGACATCATTTGGCTCTGTAGAGCCTACAATGTGACATCATTTGGCTCTGTAGAGCCTACAATGTGACGTCATTTGGCTCTGTAGAGACTACAATGTGACGTCATTTGGCTCTGTAGAGCAGTGTCTCTCAACCTTTTTTGTCCCGGGGCACACTTTTCATAGCCTAAAAATCTCGGGGCACACCTAGATATATGGTGTGTGTATATACTGTATATATGTACCGGTGTATGTATGTATATATATATATATATATATATATATATATATATATATATATATATATGAACCCAATATACTTTTAAAAACACACATGACAGCACTCGTCAAATAACTTTAAAGAGAAAGAAAAGGACAGACAGTGCCTCAGTTTCACCAATTTATTTTTGAAAACTCATACAAAATGTAGCACACACATGTTCAATTTGTCAATGCAAAGTAATACTTCTAAATAAAAAAAGGAGTTGTAAAAACAAGAACAAAAATCTTTTGCCACAATACAATGGTCTTAAACTTGAGCACTTTTGTACAAAGAAAATCGTAAAAAGTAATTGATAAAAAGAAAAGTAAATATCTTTGACAAGTTCTGTCTTAGTGTGAACCTTGAGCTTGTTTTCCTGAACAAAGAGTTTTTATCCTGGCTGAGACGCTGGACAAACAGACACGGAGCTCCTCATCAACTGCTCTCAGTCTCTCTCTGCGTTTGTTTTTTATGCAAGTCAGGCTTGAAAAGCTAAGCTCACACAGGTAGGTTGTGGAAAAGGGGAGCAGCACTGACATTGCGCTGGCTGTGATGGCTGGATATTCTTTGCCAACAGCCAACCAAAACCTGTCCAGACTTAGTTCTTTGAATTTCTTTTTGTATTGATAGTTCCCCCGTATTTCCAATAACTGCTCTTGCTCCAGCATTGGGCTGTTCTCATTTTCCGCGTCCAATGGGTCATGGACCCAGTCAAAGTCTTCGGTGGAAACTGGGGGTTAATAAATTGCAAATTTTTCCTCGAGAGTTTCCAGATGCTCAGAAATGACCCCACACAATTCACGATTGTTTTTGTATCCAGCGTTGCTGCAAGGAAACATTTCTAGCTTGCCCTTGCCCACAGCACGCCGCCACCAGGCGAGTTTGTCCCGAAATATTTTCAGTGTTGCCGTGCTTGTAAGAATGTTCTCATTTCGCCCTTGCATTTTCCTGTTCAGTTCATTCAGATGGATAAAGATATCCGCCATGTATGCTAGTCTTGCACACCAGTACTCATTTGGAAACAGTTCGGCAAATTTGGATTCCTCTGCAGACAGAAAGCACTTTAATTCCTCCCTCAGTTCATATACACGCGACAAAACTTTTCCCCTGGAAAGCCATCGAACCTCGGTGTGCAAAAGCAGAGTTTGATGTTCCGCCTCCATTTCCTCGCACAGTGTGGCGAACAGCCTGCTTTTCAGTGGTCTTGCTTTAATATAGTTAACGACGCTTACTGCATTTTCCAACAGAACTAACAGGTCTTTTGGTAAAGTCTTTGCAACCAGCGCCTCGCGGTGTAAAAAACAGTGTGTAGCCATGACGTCAGGATTAATCTCTTTCACTCGGCTAACAAATCCCTTGTATCGCCCGGTCATAGCTGCAGCTCCATCAGTGCACACACTGACACAGTCTTCCCAGTTTAAATTCCATTTCGCCAAATATTCAGATGTCAGATGGCTATAGCACATGGTCAAAAATGATGAAAAACAAGGATAATCTTTTTTTGCAAAAATTCAAAAAACGATGGGCTATAACCCATGTTTATTTTTCTTCATTTTTTAAAAATCCTGAAAAATTATGAAAAACGGCGTGCTATAGTATGCCGTACGGTATGGGCTATAGCCCATGGTCAAAAATGATGAAAAACAAGGATAATCTTTTTTTGCAAAAAATCAAAAAATGATGGGCTATAACCCATGTTTGTTTTTTTTTTGTTTTTTTTTTCAAATCCTTAAAAACGATTAAAAAACGGCGTGTATAGTATGCCGTACGGTATGGGCTATAGCCCATGGTCAAAAATGATGAAAAACAAGGATAATTTTTTTTTTTTAATTCAAAAAACGATGGGCTATAACCCATGTTTGTTTCAAATCCTCAAAAATGATTTAAAAAAAACGGCGTGCTATAGTATGCCATACGGTATGGACTATAGTCCATGGTCAAAAATGATGAAAAACGAGGATAATTTTGTATTTCAAAAATTCAAAAAACGATGGGCTATAACCCATGTTTTTTAATTCTTTCATTTTTTTCAAATCCTCAAAAATGATGAAAAACTGCGTGCTATAGTATGCCGTACGATATGGGCTATAGCCCATGGTCAAAAATTAAAAAAACGAGGTTAAAGAAGAAAATTAAAAAATTAAAAAAACGATGGGCTATAACCCTTTTTTTTTTTTTTTTTTTTAATCCTCAAAAATGATTAAAAAAAACGGCGTGTATAGTATGCCGTACGGTATAGCCCATGGTCAAAAATGATGAAAAACTAGGATAATTTATCTTTTTTCAAAAATTCAAAAAATGATGGGCTATAACCCATGTTTTCTTTTCTTCTTTTTTTTTAAATCTAGAAAAATTATGAAAAACGGCGTGCTATAGTATGCCGTACGGTATGGGCTATAGCCCATGGTCAAAAATGATGAAAAACAAGGATAATCTTTTTTTGCAAAAATTCAAAAAACGATGGGCTATAACCCATGTTTTTTATTTTTTCATTTTTGGTCATTAAAAATTAAAAAAACGATGGGCTATAACCCATGTTTTTTTTTTTTTTCATTTTTTTCAAATCCTCAAAAATGATGAAAAACGGCTTGCTATAGTATGCCGTACGATATGGGCTATAGCCCATGGTCAAAAATGATGATAAACGAGGATTAAAAAAAAATCTAAAATTCCAAAAACGATGGGCTATATAACCCATGTTTTTTTTTTTTTTCATTTTTTTCAAATCCTCAAAAATTATGAAAAGCGGCGTGCTATAGTATGCCGTACGGTATGGGCTATAGCCCATGGTCAAAAATGATGAAAAACAAGGATAATTTTCTTTTTTGCAAAAATTCAAAAAACGATGGGCTATAACCCATGTTTTTTTTTCTTCATTTTTTTTAAAATCTAGAAAAATTATGAAAAACGGCGTGCTATAGTATGCCGTACGGTATGGGCTATAGCCCATGGTCAAAAATGATGAAAAACAAGGATAATCTTTTTTTGCAAAAATTCAAAAAACGATGGGCTATAACCCATGTTTTTTATTTTTTCATTTTTGGTCATTAAAAATTAAAAAAACGATGGGCTATAACCCATGTTTTTTTTTTTTTTCATTTTTTTCAAATCCTCAAAAATGATGAAAAACGGCTTGCTATAGTATGCCGTACGATATGGGCTATAGCCCATGGTCAAAAATGATGATAAACGAGGATTAAAAAAAAATCTAAAATTCCAAAAACGATGGGCTATATAACCCATGTTTTTTTTTTTTTTTCATTTTTTTCAAATCCTCAAAAATTATGAAAAGCGGCGTGCTATAGTATGCCGTACGGTATGGGCTATAGCCCATGGTCAAAAATGATGAAAAACAAGGATAATTTTCTTTTTTGCAAAAATTCAAAAAACGCTGGGCTATAACCCATGTTTTTTTTTTGTTTTTTTTTTTTCAAATCCTCAAAAATGATGAAAAACGGCTTGCTATAGTATGCCGTACGATATGGGCTATAGCCCATGGTCAAAAATGATGATAAACGAGGATTAAAAAAAAATCTAAAATTCCAAAAACGATGGGCTATATAACCCATGTTTTTTTTTTTTTTCATTTTTTTCAAATCCTCAAAAATTATGAAAAGCGGCGTGCTATAGTATGCCGTACGGTATGGGCTATAGCCCATGGTCAAAAATGATGAAAAACAAGGATAATTTTCTTTTTTGCAAAAATTCAAAAAACGATGGGCTATAACCCATGTTTTCTTTTCTTTATTTTTTTTAAATCTAGAAAAATTATGAAAAACGGCGTGCTATAGTATGCCGTACGGTATGGGCTATAGCCCATGGTCAAAAATGATGAAAAACAAGGATAATCTTTTTTTGCAAAAATTCAAAAAACGATGGGCTATAACCCATGTTTTTTATTTTTTCATTTTTGGTCATTAAAAATTAAAAAAACGATGGGCTATAACCCATGTTTTTTTTTTTTTTCATTTTTTTCAAATCCTCAAAAATGATGAAAAACGGCTTGCTATAGTATGCCGTACGATATGGGCTATAGCCCATGGTCAAAAATGATGATAAACGAGGATTAAAAAAAAATCTAAAATTCCAAAAACGATGGGCTATATAACCCATGTTTTTTTTTTTTTTCATTTTTTTCAAATCCTCAAAAATTATGAAAAGCGGCGTGCTATAGTATGCCGTACGGTATGGGCTATAGCCCATGGTCAAAAATGATGAAAAACAAGGATAATTTTCTTTTTTGCAAAAATTCAAAAAACGATGGGCTATAACCCATGTTTTTTTTTCTTCATTTTTTTTAAAATCTAGAAAAATTATGAAAAACGGCGTGCTATAGTATGCCGTACGGTATGGGCTATAGCCCATGGTCAAAAATGATGAAAAACAAGGATAATCTTTTTTTGCAAAAATTCAAAAAACGATGGGCTATAACCCATGTTTTTTATTTTTTCATTTTTGGTCATTAAAAATTAAAAAAACGATGGGCTATAACCCATGTTTTTTTTTTTTTTCATTTTTTTCAAATCCTCAAAAATGATGAAAAACGGCTTGCTATAGTATGCCGTACGATATGGGCTATAGCCCATGGTCAAAAATGATGATAAACGAGGATTAAAAAAAAATCTAAAATTCCAAAAACGATGGGCTATATAACCCATGTTTTGTTTTTTTTTCATTTTTTTCAAATCCTCAAAAATTATGAAAAGCGGCGTGCTATAGTATGCCGTACGGTATGGGCTATAGCCCATGGTCAAAAATGATGAAAAACAAGGATAATTTTCTTTTTTGCAAAAATTCAAAAAACGCTGGGCTATAACCCATGTTTTTTTTTTTTTTTTTTTTTTTCAAATCCTCAAAAATGATGAAAAACGGCTTGCTATAGTATGCCGTACGATATGGGCTATAGCCCATGGTCAAAAATGATGATAAACGAGGATTAAAAAAAAATCTAAAATTCCAAAAACGATGGGCTATATAACCCATGTTTTTTTTTTTTTTCATTTTTTTCAAATCCTCAAAAATTATGAAAAGCGGCGTGCTATAGTATGCCGTACGGTATGGGCTATAGCCCATGGTCAAAAATGATGAAAAACAAGGATAATTTTCTTTTTTGCAAAAATTCAAAAAACGATGGGCTATAACCCATGTTTTCTTTTCTTTATTTTTTTTAAATCTAGAAAAATTATGAAAAACGGCGTGCTATAGTATGCCGTACGGTATGGGCTATAGCCCATGGTCAAAAATGATGAAAAACAAGGATAATCTTTTTTTGCAAAAATTCAAAAAACGATGGGCTATAACCCATGTTTTTTATTTTTTCATTTTTGGTCATTAAAAATTAAAAAAACGATGGGCTATAACCCATGTTTTTTTTTTTTTTCATTTTTTTCAAATCCTCAAAAATGATGAAAAACGGCTTGCTATAGTATGCCGTACGATATGGGCTATAGCCCATGGTCAAAAATGATGATAAACGAGGATTAAAAAAAAATCTAAAATTCCAAAAACGATGGGCTATATAACCCATGTTTTTTATTTTTTTCATTTTTTTCAAATCCTCAAAAATTATGAAAAGCGGCGTGCTATAGTATGCCGTACGGTATGGGCTATAGCCCATGGTCAAAAATGATGAAAAACAAGGATAATTTTCTTTTTTGCAAAAATTCAAAAAACGCTGGGCTATAACCCATGTTTTCTTTTTTTTTTTTTTTTTTCAAATCCTCAAAAATGATGAAAAACGGCTTGCTATACTATGCCGTACGATATGGGCTATAGCCCACGGTCCAAAATGATGAAAAACAAGGATAATTTTTTTTTTTTAATTCAAAAAACGATGGGCTATAACCCATGTTTGTTTCAAATCCTCAAAAATGATTTAAAAAAAACGGCGTGCTATAGTATGCCATACGGTATGGACTATAGTCCATGGTCAAAAATGATGAAAAACGAGGATAATTTTGTATTTCAAAAATTCAAAAAACGATGGGCTATAACCCATGTTTTTTCATTTTTTCATTTTTTTCAAATCCTCAAAAATGATGAAAAACTGCGTGCTATAGTATGCCGTACGATATGGGCTATAGCCCATGGTCAAAAATTAAAAAAACGAGGTTAAAGAAGAAAAATTAAAAAATTAAAAAAACGATGGGCTATAACCCTTTTTTTTTTTTTTTTTTTTAATCCTCAAAAATGATTAAAAAAAACGGCGTGTATAGTATGCCGTACGGTATAGCCCATGGTCAAAAATGATGAAAAACTAGGATAATTTATCTTTTTTCAAAAATTCAAAAAATGATGGGCTATAACCCATGTTTTCTTTTCTTCATTTTTTTAAAATCTAGAAAAATGATGAAAAACTGCGTGCTATAGTATGCCATACTGTATGGGCTATAGCCCATGGTCAAAAATGATGAAAAACAAGGATAATTTTTTTTTTTTAATTAAAAAAACGATGGGCTATAACCCATGTTTTTTTTTCTTCATTTTTTTCAAATCCTGAAAAATTATGAAAAACGGCGTGCTATAGTATGCCGTACGGTATGGGCTATAGCCCATGGTCAAAAATGATGAAAAACAAGGATAATCTTTTTTTGCAAAAATTCAAAAAACGATGGGCTATAACCCATGTTTTTTTTTTTTTTTTTTTTTTTAATCCTCAAAAATGATGAAAAACGGCGTGCTATAGTATGCCGTACGGCATGGGCTCATGGTCAGAAATGATGAAAAACAAGGATTTTTTTTTGCACAAATTCAAAAAATGATGGGCTATAACCCATGTTTTTTTTGTTTTTTTCATTTTTTTCAAATCCTCAAAAATGATGAAAAACTGCGCGCTATAGTATGCCGTACGATATGGGCTATAGTCCATGGTCAAAAATTATGAAAAACGAGTTTAAAAAAGAAAATTTAAAAATTTAAAGAACGATGGGCCATGTTTTTTTTATTTTTTTCATTTTTTTCAAATCCTCAAAAATGATGAAAAACGGCTTGCTATAGTATGCCGTACGATATGGGCTATAGCCAAAATGATGAAAAACGAGGATTTTTTTTTTTTATTCAAAAAACGATGGGCTATAACCCATGTTTGTTTCAAATCCTCAAAAATGATTAAAAAAACGGCGTGCTATAGTATGCCGTACGGTATGGGCTATAGCCCATGGTCCAAAATGATGAAAAACGAGGTTAAAAAAAAATTCAAAAATTCAAAAAACGATGGGCTATAACCCATGTTTGTTTCAAATCCTCAAAAATGATTAAAAAAAAACGGCGTGCTATAGTATGCCATACGGTATGGACTATAGTCCATGGTCAAAAATGATGAAAAACGAGGATAATTTTGTATTTCAAAAATTCAAAAAACGATGGGCTATAACCCATGTTTTTTCATTTTTTCATTTTTTTCAAATCCTCAAAAATGATGAAAAACTGCGTGCTATAGTATGTCGTACGATATGGGCTATAGCCCATGGTCAAAAATTAAAAAAACGAGGTTAAAAAAGAAAATTAAATTAAATTAATTTTTTTTTTTCAAATCCTCAAAAATGATTAAAAAAAACTGCGTGTATAGTATGCCGTACGGTATAGCCCATGGTCAAAAATGATGAAAAACTAGGATAATTTATTTTTTTCAAAAATTCAAAAAATGATGGGCTATAACCCATGTTTTCTTTTCTTCATTTTTTTAAAATCTAGAAAAATTATGAAAAACGGCGTGCTATAGTATGCCGTACGGTATGGGCTATAGCCCATGGTCAAAAATGATGAAAAACAAGGATAATCTTTTTTTGCAAAAATTCAAAAAACGATGGGCTATAACCCATGTTTTTTATTTTTTCATTTTTGGTCATTAAAAATTAAAAAAACGATGGGCTATAACCCATGTTTTTTTATTTTTTCATTTTTTTCAAATCCTCAAAAATGATGAAAAACGGCTTGCTATAGTATGCCGTACGATATGGGCTATAGCCCATGGTCAAAAATGATGATAAACGAGGATTAAAAAAAAATCTAAAATTCCAAAAACGATGGGCTATATAACCCATGTTTTTTTTGTTTTTTTTTTTTTCCTCAAAAATGATGAAAAACGGCTTGCTATACTATGCCGTACGATATGGGCTATAGCCCACGGTCCAAAATGATGAAAAACAAGGATTAAAAAAAATTCAAAAATTCAAAAAACGATATAACCCATGTTTTGTTGTTTTTTTTGTTTTTTTTTAAATCCTCAAAAAGGATGAAAAACGGTTTGCTATAGTATGCCGTACGATATGGACTATAGTCCATGGTCAAAAATGATGAAAAACGAGGATAATTTTTTTTTTCAAAAAATCAAAAAACGATGGGCTATAACCCATGTTTTTTTTTCCCATTTTTTTCAAATCCTCAAAAATGATGAAAAACGGCGTGCTATATGCCGTACGGTATGGGCTATAGCCCATGGTCAAAAATGATGAAAAACAAGAATATTTTATTTTTGCAAAAATTAAAAAAACGATGAGCTATAACCCATGTTTTTGTTAAAATCCTCAAAAATGATGAAAAACTGCGTGCTATAGTATGCCGTACTGTATGGGCTATAGCCCATGGTCAAAAATGATGAAAAACCAGGATTAAAAAAAATCAAAAATTCAAAAAACGATGGGCTATAACCCATCGTTTTTTTGAATTTTAGATTTTTTTTCAAATCCTCAAAAATGATGAAAAACGGCGTGCTATAGTATGCCGTACGATATGGGCTATTAGACGAGCGTCTAAAAATGGGATAGAAAACGTCTAAAAATAGACGTCTAAAACACGTCTATAGTAGCGGCTCCATTTTAAACCTAAAGCCCCGCCTACTGTATCCGGTTCTGTTGATCCACGTCTTTGGAAAGTTCGTCGGTGATTAGTTGTTCCGTCATAGTGAATCTCATCCGCTGCAGCAGTGTGTGGCGTGGATTTTGCACCATGCGTGCGCACACACACGCACGCACACACGCACGCACGCACGCACACACACACACACACACACACACACACACACACACACACACACACACACACACACACAGAGGCGAGTAGAAGTAGGCAGCCTGCATGCACTCAAAAACTTTTTAGATATATAAACATAGCCTACTCTGTTGTAAAGTATAGGAAGTAATAAATAAATAGACAGACAGACAGACAGACAGACAGACAGACAGACAGACAGACAGACAGACAGACAGACAGACAGACAGACAGATCTAGAATGGTTTGGACATAATACAGCAAATTAATGATATATGTGTTAAAAAAGAGGGAAGTCTGCACACAGGCTCAGATCCATATAGTGTTTCATTTAATTATCACAGGCTCAGATCCATACAGTGTTTTATTTAATTATCACAGGCTCAGATCCATATAGTGTTTCATTTATTAACACACAGGCTCAGATCCATATAGTGTTTCATTTATTAACACACAGGCTCAGATCCATATAGTGTTTCATTTATTTACACACAGGCTCAGATCCATATAGTGTTTCATTTATTAACACACAGGCTCAGATCCATATAGTGTTTCATTTATTAACACACAGGCTCAGATCCATATAGTGTTTCATTTAATTATCACAGGCTCAGATCCATACAGTGTTTCATTTATTTACACACAGGCTCAGATCCATATAGTGTTTCATTTAATTATCACAGGCTCAGATCCATACAGTGTTTCATTTCATTATCACAGGCTCAGATCCATATAGTGTTTCATTTATTTACACACAGGCTCAGATCCATACAGTGTTTCATTTATTTACACACAGGCTCAGATCCATACAGTGTTTCATTTATTTACACACAGGCTCAGATCCATACAGTGTTTCATTTCATTATCACAGGCTCAGATCCATACAGTGTTTCATTTCATTATCACAGGCTCAGATCCATATAGTGTTTCATTTAATTATCACAGGCTCAGATCCATACAGTGTTTCATTTCATTATCACAGGCTCAGATCCATACAGTGTTTCATTTCATTATCACAGGCTCAGATCCATATAGTGTTTCATTTAATTATCACAGGCTCAGATCCATATAGTGTTTCATTTAATTATCACAGGCTCAGATCCATATAGTGTTTCATTTAATTATCACAGGCTCAGATCCATACAGTGTTTCATTTATTTACACACAGGCTCAGATCCATATAGTGTTTCATTTAATTATCACAGGCTCAGATCCATACAGTGTTTCATTTATTTACACACAGGCTCAGATCCATATAGTGTTTCATTTATCACAGGCTCAGATCCATATAGTGTTTCATTTAATTATCACAGGCTCAGATCCATATAGTGTTTCATTTCATTATCACAGGCTCAGATCCATACAGTGTTTCATTTCATTATCACAGGCTCAGATCCATACAGTGTTTCATTTATTTACACACAGGCTCAGATCCATATATTGTTTCATTTATTTACACACAGGCTCAGATCCATACAGTGTTTCATTTAATTATCACAGGCTCAGATCCATACAGTGTTTCATTTAATTATCACAGGCTCAGATCCATACAGTGTTTCATTTAATTATCACAGGCTCAGATCCATATAGTGTTTCATTTATTTATCACACAGGCTCAGATCCATACAGTGTTTCATTTATTTATCACACAGGCTCAGATTCATATAGTGTTTCATTTAATTATCACAGGCTCAGATCCATACAGTGTTTCATTTATTTATCACACAGGCTCAGATCCATATAGTGTTTCATTTATTTATCACACAGGCTCAGATCCATATAGTGTTTCATTTATTTACACACAGGCTCAGATCCATACAGTGTTTCATTTAATTATCACAGGCTCAGATCCATACAGTGTTTCATTTATTTATCACACAGGCTCAGATCCATACAGTGTTTCATTTATTTACACACAGGCTCAGATCCATACAGTGTTTCATTTATTTACACACAGGCTCAGATCCATATAGTGTTTCATTTAATTATCACAGGCTCAGATCCATACAGTGTTTCATTTATTTACACACAGGCTCAGATCCATATAGTGTTTCATTTATCACAGGCTCAGATCCATATAGTGTTTCATTTAATTATCACAGGCTCAGATCCATACAGTGTTTCATTTATTTATCACAGGCTCAGATCCATACAGTGTTTCATTTAATTATCACAGGCTCAGATCCATACAGTGTTTCATTTAATTATCACAGGCTCAGATCCATACAGTGTTTCATTTAATTATCACAGGCTCAGATTCATATAGTGTTTCATTTATTTACACACAGGCTCAGATCCATATAGTGTTTCATTTAATTATCACAGGCTCAGATCCATACAGTGTTTCATTTAATTATCACAGGCTCAGATTCATATAGTGTTTCATTTAATTATCACAGGCTCAGATCCATATAGTGTTTCATTTAATTATCACAGGCTCAGATCCATACAGTGTTTCATTTAATTATCACAGGCTCAGATTCATATAGTGTTTCATTTATTTACACACAGGCTCAGATCCATACAGTGTTTCATTTAATTATCACAGGCTCAGATCCATACAGTGTTTCATTTAATTATCACAGGCTCAGATTCATATAGTGTTTCATTTAATTATCACAGGCTCAGATCCATATAGTGTTTCATTTAATTATCACAGGCTCAGATCCATACAGTGTTTCATTTAATTATCACAGGCTCAGATTCATATAGTGTTTCATTTATTTACACACAGGCTCAGATCCATACAGTGTTTCATTTAATTATCACAGGCTCAGATCCATACAGTGTTTCATTTAATTATCACAGGCTCAGATCCATACAGTGTTTCATTTAATTATCACAGGCTCAGATCCATATAGTGTTTCATTTAATTATCACAGGCTCAGATCCATACAGTGTTTCATTTAATTATCACAGGCTCAGATCCATATAGTGTTTCATTTATTTACACACAGGCTCAGATCCATATAGTGTTTCATTTATTTACACACAGGCTCAGATCCATATAGTGTTTCATTTATTTACACACAGGCTCAGATCCATACAGTGTTTCATTTAATTATCACAGGCTCAGATCCATATAGTGTTTCATTTAATTATCACAGGCTCAGATCCATACAGTGTTTCATTTAATTATCACAGGCTCAGATCCATACAGTGTTTCATTTAATTATCACAGGCTCAGATCCATACAGTGTTTCATTTAATTATCACAGGCTCAGATCCATATCCGGGCGCTTTTATCTTCTTCTTTATTCAAAGTAAAGTTTCAGAGTAAAGACCAGAGTGGGATTTTAACCCACAACGTCTGGATCATGTAGACAGCCACTTAACACATTGCACTACCAGGTTGTCTGTGAGCTGTCATGGCTTCTCCACTGTATTATCTGATTAACATCCATGATAACACTTAAAAGCACTAAAGACACATTTGATGCACAGCAAACAGCATTCAAATGCTCTGTACACGATCCCAAGGCCCCATTTGAAAAGTAACACCGAGAAGAGCAACTTACAACTTCAAATCAAAGTGAGCTCAGTGGCACCCTTCTTAACCCATTCTGAACGGGCACCCATTTTGGTGTTGGCATCATGTTATGCTTTAGCTATTGAAAAATAGCAGATCTACAAGCTCATATCGCGCCACCGAGTGGCGCGATACGAGCTTGTAGGTCTGCTATTTTTGAAAAATCGAAGAGCGACTGACATTTTTAGAATCTGATCTCAGGTCAGAATGGGTTCATCAGACCAGTGTGTGTCCAGTGGAAACCTCGTATAGAATCTGATCTCAGGTCAGAATGGGTTAAGATGACGTCCATGTGAGCCAGAGGTTGTGAGTTCAAATCCAGCTGAGTTCCTCCTACTTTCACTATGCAGCACGTTTTGGAGAAGAACACAAGAAAGAGATGGAAAGCTGAGGAGACCCTCAGAGAGCATGGTGGCACTCTGGGATAAGCTGCTGTCTATATGTGAGCCACAGGTTGTGGGTTCAAGTTCAGCCTATAAGCCTCGGACGGCATATTATAGCATGCTTTTTTCATCCTTTTTGAGGATTTTAAATAAAATGTGAAATTTGAAGAGCTGCCCTGGTCTTATCTCCATACACGGGGGGTTCCAGGATCGAGATAGTCGATGATGTCAGACCTGAGTATGTCGATCTGGCGATGTCGGGATGAATAGGACAGTTATCTCCGTATATGGGGATTTTGGCATCCTGAACACGGTCTATAGCTCGTGGTGGTATGCGTTCATGACTATTTGGGACACCCTGACCTATATAGTACAACCAGTTTCAGTTTAACACACAGTCACATTAGTTGTCAACGTGTAGTGCAGTGCATTTCCAAAACCTTGCCTGGGATGTGGTACTATGATGAGATCCAACTGGTTTTGGCTCCACGGATTGGCCAAACTTTGCGTGACATACGACATTTCTTCCGCTAAAGCAAAATAAGTAAGTTGCAGCGACCACAATATTACTACATTCATTTATTTAAACTAACTCCTGAGAGAGATCTTGCCCTCTGGTTTTTAGGAAAACGATGGCACACATCACCATAAACCAGTACCTCCAACAGATCTCTGAGGCCATCGACAACCGAGACGGCTCCGCCTGTGCCGAGCTGCTGTCGTTCAAACATGCGCACGTCGCTAACTCGCGCCTGCAGCTGGCCAGTCCGGAGGAGAAATGCCAGCAGGTCCTCGAACCTCCGTACGACGAGATGGTGGCGGCTCACCTCAAGTGTGCGTACGCCGCGGCCAACCGTGACTTCGTGGAAGCCTACGCCTTCCAGAGCCTGGTGGTTCAGTCCTTCCTGAAGGCCTTTCAGTCTCACAAAGAGGAGAACTGGGCCCTGGCCGTGATGTTCGCGGTGACCCTTGACCTGCGGGTGTTTGCCAACAACGCGGAGCAGCACCTGCGGAGGGAGGAGAAGGGCCAGCCGGGGGACATGCAGGAGAAAGCTGCCGAGCAGCTGCTGAGCTGCTTCAGGGTGTGCGCCAGCGACAACCGCGCCGGCATCGACGACTCCAAGAAGTGGGGCATGATGTTTCTCATCAACCAGCTGTTCAAGATCTACTTCAAGATCAACAAGATCAAACTGTGCATGCCTCTGGTCAGGGCCATCGACGGCTCCAACCTGAAGAACGAGTACAGCATGGCCCAGAGGGTCACCTTCAAGTACTACGTTGGGCGCAAGGCCACGATCGACAGTGACCTGGAGCTGGCCGACGAGTGCCTCTCGTTCTCCTTCCGCCACTGCCACCGCTCCAGCCAGAAGAACAAACGCATGATCCTCCTCTACCTGCTGCCCGTTAAGATGCTGCTGGGTCACATGCCGTCTCAGCAGCTGCTCGGGAAGTACGACCTCATGCAGTTCTCGGACGTCACCAAGGCCGTGAGCGAGGGCAACCTGCTGCTGCTGAACCAAGCCCTGGCCAAACACCACACCTTCTTCATCCGCTGCGGCATCTTCCTCACCCTGGAGAAGCTCAAGATAATCACCTACAGGAACCTCTTCAAGAAGCTCAACCTGCTGCTGAAGACACACCAGCTTCCTCTGGACGTGTTCCTGGTGGCGCTGAAGATGATGGGGGTGGAGGACGTTGACATTGATGAGGTGCAGAGCATACTGGCTAACCTCATCTACATGGGGCACATCAAGGGTTACATCTCCCATCAGCACCAGAAGCTTGTCGTCAGCAAACAGAACCCCTTCCCCTCTCTGTCATCTATGTGTGGCTAGTGATTCAGAGCCCCTTCCCCTCTCTGTCATCTATGTGTGGCTAGTGATTCAGAACCCCTTCCCCTCTCTGTCATCTATGTGTGGCTAGTGATTCAGAGCCCCTTCCCCTCTCTGTCATCTATGTGTGGCTAGTGATTCAGAGCCCCTTCCCCTCTCTGTCATCTATGTGTGGCTAGTGATTCAGAACCCCTTCCCCTCTCTGTCATCTATGTGTGGCTAGTGATTCAGAACCCCTTCCCCTCTCTGTCATCTATGTGTGGCTAGTGATTCAGAACCCCTTCCCCTCTCTGTCATCTATGTGTGGCTAGTGATTCAGAGCCCCTTCCCCTCTCTGTCATCTATGTGTGGCTAGTGATTCAGAACCCCTTCCCCTCTCTGTCATCTATGTGTGGCTAGTGATTCAGAGCCCCTTCCCCTCTCTGTCATCTATGTGTGGCTAGTGATTCAGAGCCCCTTCCCCTCTCTGTCATCTATGTGTGGCTAGTGATTCTCCCAACCGTCCATGTTTTCATTTGTACAGTCAGAAATAGATGTGTAAGGATCCATTTGGACCACTGTGGGACAGGGCATAATGCTTATTGTGCTTATTACTCCTGTCAGTTTGCATACATACATTAAATTAAATTGTCATAGTGTTGTTGCACAGTGCACACATGCATACAACCCTCTTATTTCCAGCTCTTTTCAGGTCGTGACCCCCAATATAATCATATTTGAACTGGGGCCCTCCCCCATCCTGACCGGCACTAATATAGGGGTTGGGGCATTTAATGTTGTTTAACTAAACATAAATATTGTCGCACATTGTTAGAGTAAACTCCTGTGAGACACCTATGGTAACATCATTCTACAGGCCACAGGTTTCTGCGTCACACTGCCATGCTTCGCTCCTCTCTGCTTCCATCTGGTGCTGTTGAACAGGAGTAACTTCCACTGATATTTATGACATATATATTATATAGCTTCTTTTTTAAATTATATTATTTTAATTATATGAACAAATGTCTTGCAATGCCTTAAATTATCATTTCAACAAGTTGAGAACCAATACCTAGGCAAAAACTTCTCTGTCATCTACTATCCCCTAAACTATAGCCTACATTACCCACAACTCCACTAGACATACAAACAACAAACTAATTTAGGTTACAAAGCTGTAAGTATTTAACTTTAAAACACATTTTAACATCTACTCTGGCTTTTGTGTGAGAGTTAAGTTGTTTGCGTTGTTTGGTTCAATATTGACACATTTTATATTAATTTGATCAGGCATCTATTGACATTATCAACCCAATAGGCAGTAAGTGTCCTTCGGTCTTAAAATGAACATTAGCAGCATTCTGAATATAGATATGGAAATGTTGCCTTAAGGAATCACAATAATTCCAAACGGACTTGTGATGCAGCTATGTTTATAAAGTGGCGGAGCAAACCTCCAAGTACTGTGCTGTGGCTTTTCATTGAATGATAGAGAAAATATAAACCTACAGTCATGTTCTATGACAGTCATTTAAATAGTATAGGATATTGTGAAAACATAGCCATGAGTTGAAGTTCAAATATGACTTCAAATAAAAGAGGGTTTCACTTTAAAACACACTTGTGGAGTCTTTTGTGGTGAACCCCAGACCATATTTAAGTTAGTTGATTCAATATTTAGATAGTTAATTTGACAGCCCCCTCCCATATAAGCCCATTCTACTTCAAAGTCCATGTTAACCATGTTAGATTAGTTTAAAACACACATCTGGTAGGAAAGGATTGACACTTAAATTTAAATGAAAACAATCACACTTGTGTGAATTGATGTTCAACACCCCACAGGGTGTATAGAGGGTATGCGCCTGCTTAAAGTGAATTTGTACATTGAGTGGCAAAGCAACATGCAAAGTGAGTTTAACGAATGAAATCAGATAGGACTTTTATGTTTCGATGTCTGGGCCGTCAAGGCCAGAAAGTAGTTTTTTGCCACCCATTAGGTATTCCTGCATAACTTCCGGGTTTGGTGATGTCACACGCATACCCTCTATTTGGGTGTACAGTAGATCTATTATATTGACCTTGATGTCACGTGACATCATTTGCCATTGATTTGGCCTAAATGTTTGTACAAAATTCATCATAAAAGGTCCATCTAGACTTGGCCACATGACGTCATGGGCAGAACACACAAAGCCAGACGTTGGAGGGGCGCTGGCGCCACTCAAGCAAAATAAAAATCACACTCATATGAAGTGTTGACCGTCCACTGTATTCATATGTCTCACGTTGTCAATGTTTGTTTAAATGCTGCTCTAAACAAAGAGCAGTGTAATGTAATGTCATTTCATTGGAGGGGCACATGAAGGGCCTTAGAAGGCTAATAATGTACCAAAAGGGTTTTCAATGAGTCTGACTGGACTGTGACATGGTTAACATGGACTTTATGAACTTCTTACAGTAGGGGGGGCCTTTTCTGATCAAATGAAAATCAATGCAGTAGCTTTAACCTTTTAACAAATGCTTATTTTTTTTATCAGATAATATCACTTCAGCAAATTCAGCAGCTCTAAACATGCATTTTAAAATGATAGTACATCTACTGTACTGACATACTCACTTGAATGAATGACTTGCTTCAAGTCTATGAAAGGATGAGTAGGCTATGCCTACATGTTTACTACAATGTTACAATGGATGGACGTCAATGGGGCTGTGATTGCGCTGTGACCTTGCCCAAATTTGGAGTCACATGTGGGATACAGTCTGCCATAGATGACTGACCACATCTATTTAGTCTGGCCACATGGAGTCTGAACAGCAGACACATTCTAGATGGCAAACTTCATTACTGGATATCTCTGCTGTCGGGGAAAAACCACCAAAAAACTAATATTTTGAAAACTGCAATACTGCCTCATCAAAGATGTTATTGTGACATTATATATATTGTATGTGAGATATTGTATATGTTTTTTTTTTCATGTTTTATGTTTTTCTCTCTTCTGTTTGTTTCTCTGTCCATTTTATGTCCCCCCCACTCTCCCCGGGGATAGGCACAATACGCCATTGGTCTCTACAAAATAAAATAAAACACCACAAAATGAATACCGTACATGTAATGTAATGTAATGTTGTTGTTTTCTTTGTTGGCCAAAATATAACTGAACTGAACTGAAGAGAGGTGGTGGAGTTATAGTTGCTTTAGCAGAAAGCAGACAGTTTGAGGGTCCGATGGATTAAGAGGTTTTGTCCAAAGTGTTTTTTAATACTTTTCATTGGTTTAATATATTTTTTAAACACAAACAGACGTAAAGGGTGTTCAAGAACATTGATTTATGGAGGGGAAAAAACTCAAAAATGGTATTAGGAGGTTTCCTCCTGACAGCGACGATATGATTTACTGGCACAGAATTGACCCATTCTGTAGCTAATGCTCCCTTATATAGTCTCAGTGCAGATTACTGTGATGAACGAGCATTAGATTGTGCCAGAAAATGATATCCACTAGTAGAAGGTGCAGTCGTCTGTCCATAAACACCACTGCCACCTTGAGGTCTACTGCATGGCTGGATTGCCAAGGAATGAACTGCACCTTCACTCATGTAGGGGAGAGAACAGGCACGTTGATCAAAATAACAATTATTCTACATTCTCTAATTGTGTAAACTTCTTGTAAATTAACTAATTAAGTAATGCAGACGCATTAATCTTTTTTTGTCTTTATTTAGGGTAGTAGCTGAGTTCTCATTTTCAGCAATGCCCTGCACATAGAAACACAGACACACACACACACACACACACACTAAAACCTGGGAGCTGATTATTACAACCTCAGTCTTATTATACTGTAGGCCACTAAGCAGCTCCACTGGAGCAGTTGGGGGTTCAGTGCCTTGCTCAAGGGCACGTAGGCGCTGTTGGGTGAGTGATGACCATTCACTTCCCGACCCAGATTTTCCTGCCCATCCTGGGGAATCTAACCAGCAACCTTTCGGCAACAACGGCGCTCCACTAACCCTTAGGCTACCGCTGCCCCAAAATATATAGCTAGGGACCACCTGGAACCTCCTCAAGGCCCACTCACTGTTGGCCCCCGGACCACTGGTTGAAAACCACTGCCCTACAGATATTACTGGGGATCCCATGACCATGCTCTCTGTCTAGCACCACCCTCCGATTAAATATCCTACCGGTATAAACTTTGCTCATAATCTCATAATACAATGGGAACAATACAGGATGAATCCAACTACTTTGGTGACGCCATTCAATTTTCCTTGTGAAACGTTTTGTTTACATTTACAATGTATTAATCTGTAATGTTCAAATCCCCCCTGCAGCGAGAGTGCAATACTTTGTTAGTTTGATGGCAATGTCAGTCAGTTGAAACTTTCTGTAGTACCATATTGTGCCGAATATAAGAAGACTCTGAAAACGACCCCCATTTTTAAATTCATTTGTGGAAAACAAAACATTGAATGTCAAATAATTATACGACCCTGTTTTTTGGGATATTTCCATTGGAAAGAAAGTCTTACATTCAGGCCAATAGGGTACAACATCCTGACATTAATTTCATTGATGTTAGATTATAAATTGTGCATTTTGAATGGTTTCTTAACTTCTTATATTATGGCACTTATTGGGAGAAGATATAGGACCTAGTATCATGTTACATACCGTATTGTGCCAAATATAAAACAACACCCATTTTTTCAAAAATAATTTGTGGAAAAAGAACAGTGTAGTTTGTCGATTACTTTTGAAGTAGTAATGGTCTTTTACATTGAGAAGGTTTAAATGCTTAAATTGTCTCTTCACTGTCATCTGGGGATCCGCTCCAATTACAGGTTGAGAACCACTGGCATATTAGGGTATAATCTTTTTTCATTCAAAACATGTCATTCAAAACATGTCATTCATTCGTGAAACAGTTTGGCATTATTTCAGTCAAGGGAATGAGAATCTCAGCTAATGGTCAAGAGAAAGAAAAATACCACAAGATGGCGCACTTCATCTAGAAGCTTTATTGGTAATTGTTTATAGTTCACAATGCATTCCACAAACACTTCTCCCAGTAGGGAGTTTTTATCATCACAATTGAAGTATGAAGTATCATTCACAATTACTTGCATAACAAACAAATGCTTTAAAGTTTCCCAAGTTACATCATTTTGCAGCTTTTTAGATAGATTGGGTCCACAGACAGTATGGTTACTTTTTTTTTTCTTTCTATCCCTCCCAGCCCCATTTCTTTTTTTTTTATATGTTTAGTTTTTTATATATTTCATTATGTCATATGTTTGTAAACATGGTCATTCCTCTTTAGAATATTTCCAACTAGGCAGCTGCAATGGATGAATGAAATGACAACAGGTGTAATAATAAATGTACTTGTATTGTAATTGTACTGGCAAACGCTGTTTACTAGCTAGATACTCAAAAGCGATGAACTGCTTATGGTATAGTCCCGTCCCACCCCCCCCCCCCCCCCGTCCCACCCCCCCACCCCATTCCCCTAACGCTTAATTTATTGTCCATCGTATATGGTGTTGTGTGCCGTAAAATAGTCAATCTAGAAGCTCAAAACCCGTCCGCGCTGCGAGCTTCTGGATCGGCTATTTCACGGCACGCGACAGCCATGCGCGACGAGGTATAAACCAGGCTTTAAGAGTCAAAGACGGCTCCCCACAAAGGAGTCGTAGAAATAGTCATTCGTCAAGTTGAGGACCGCTGCACACTCTCAAAGAGACACGGAAGAGAAAAAAATGGCTAGAAAGCTTTTGTGACACTACACAGTCAATCAGTAAAATCACAAATACCACTAACTTAAGAATTATACCGGAGGAAAAAGGGAGAAAAGAAAAAACAATCCCCACAAAAAGTCCCAATCCCCTCCGCACCGACCCCGCTCACAAAAATAAGGTGAAACCAACAAAGAAAAAAACAAATCTTTCAATTGGCTAAACTGCTTGTTGGGCGAGGTAAAACCCTTGAAAGCCAGCCCCAGCTCAAAGAAATACTTCACTTCCCAGAGTGCATCTGGGCAAGGGGAATCAAGCTTTTAAAAAATACTTTGAGACTACTTTGTGAAAGCTCGATATGGGCGAGATGGGGTGGTGCTGCGTGGTGGTGGGGGGGGGGGGCTGGGACTTGAAAAATACATAAAATCTCTTGCTGCATCAAAGTGAAGGGCACAATATCAGCTGTGAGCTGGGGTTTTAAAAAATAAAAACATAAGTACTAGAAACTCAAAAGCCCAGGGGTTGTTGTTTTTTTTTTTTTCAAACTCCAGAGAACACAATCAGGAATTCTGAACTGGAAAAGTGTTTTTCTGTTTTTATTTATTGACAAAACGTGATACCATTGAGGGTCTCTCGCACAACACTAGAGCACCCTTCACCTCGCGCCTGACCTTCCTTCAAAAATGTCGCCGTGATGGCAGCATAGTCTTCAACCCTCACTCCCTCCCTCCGTTCGCCAGTCGTCATCTTCCCAGGACTTCCAGAAAACCTACTTGCGGACGTCGTTTCACTCGGCTTTGCGTTTCAGTCCAGGTACCTTGTCCTGAACCCTGCAGAGGACACCACAACCCAAGGTTACAACTACAATCTGACCAAAAGCTCCACACGACTGCAAACGCATTTTAATACAATAAATGCTATTTGAACCGATAAATAATACCCTACTTTCAATACAATTTTGGTGAATTTACCATATTACCCAGTAAGATCTGTATATAAATGTGAATATTACAGTACACAGATATTATTAAATATGTATGAAAGATACTTACGTCCCAACAATATCTTTAACCTTGTTGTTGACCAAAGCCAGGTAGTGGTCGATTTGTACCTGCACACAGAGTTATTGGTGGGGTTTAAAACAGAGTTATAATAAAGAACACAGCACAGTGACAGCAAAACCGTAGTTACATGTCGCTTGCCGACAAGGTCAGTTGCCTTTTCGGCAAGCGACATCGTTGTGCGACGGCCTATTAACCCTTGGCCTACAATTCACGGAAAAAACTGAATTAATCGAAAAATCTAAACCTCCCGTTAACGGAAAAAACGGAATGACAATCAATATCAGTTATCACAGGGTCAAAAGAGCAAAAAATATTATTTTTTCGCTAATATCACTAATGTTGGATGTAATTTACCAAAAAACGGCCGAAATCCGCGTGATCGTGCGCTATCGTGCACGCGCGCCGTCTCCATGTGCGTCGCTGTAAAAAATGTGATATTTTGCGATCTTTTGGGGTTGATTTGAGGTTAATTTGACTTAGTTATGAAAAATATAGCATTAGCTTAGCAATCCGGACCAGCCAAGCTATTGACTAGGGTCAAAATACTACAGGATGTTGTTGATCGTTCAACCGGAAGTGACTTAGGAAGATCCGTCTATTTTAGCCAAAATCAGCATGATGGTGCTTTCCCGCCATCTGGTGGCGAATCGAGAGAATACATTTGCAATGAATGAAGAAAATAAAACATCTCTTCAATCCGCCAGATCTTTCTTGTATGTTAAAACGATGAATTAAAAATATGCCAATTTGTTACCCAAACAAAAAAATTGGGACTGGCATTCCAAGGGTTAAGCTGTACAAATTAACTGAGACATACAGAGCAAAAAGTCTGACTCATGCGATACTGCTGTTGCATTGTGGGTATTGCAGTCCTACCTGGTGTTTTTCATAGACTGTCGGAAGGCTGAACGCTCCAACCAGAACTGTGGAAAAAAATAGATTTGACAGTTAATTTTCCTTATCTGGAGATGGTCGCCGTCTAAAAGAGGCCTAAGAGAATGCGAGCAAAAGTCTCAACATGTCAGTCTACCGAAATACAGTAAAAGGTACCCCAAGGAAATGAGTGCTGGTGATTTGTCTGTTAATGATCCAATCAAGCTTATTCCTTACCCAGAATAATAAGAGTGAGTCCGTTGAACAAGGCACCAATGTAGGTCAGAATCCACATTAGCACAGCAAACTGGAGAGAGAGAGAGATGGGGGGGGGTTGAGACATGACATTATCAAAGAGGAACACACATACAATGCCATCTCATCTTTACTTAAGTTCTATCAGTACAACAAGCAAACTCAATTCAAAGACTTTTCTTTACCTATCCCAAAGGGAGCCAGGTAAAATAAGAAGCAGTGCCACCATGGGAACCTTTGTGCCTGGTGGGGTGAGCAGCAGCGCTTCCCACAGCGCCAAATATTGATTTGTGCTCAACATCAGCTGGAAGCTGGAAGAAGAAGCTAATGTGGCAGCTGTGCTTTTTTTTTTTACCCATTCTGACCTGAGATCAGATTCATACGAGGTTTCCACTGGACACACACTGGTCTGATTAACCCATTCTGACCTGAGATCAGATTCTAAAAATGTCAGTCGTTCTTCGATTTTTTTCAAAAATAGCAGACCTACAAGCTCGTATCGCGCCACTCGGTGGCGCGATATGAGCTTGTAGATCTGCTATTTTTCAATAGCTAAAGCATGACATGATGCCGACACCAAAATGGGTGCCCGGTCAGAATGGGTTAAAGAAGGATGAAACCCTACAGTGATTTTTAAGTTTTTGGTTTTTCCATTTCAGTTTAAAAACCAGACCAGGGTAAAACATGCCAGGTTGATTTTTGTAGTACCCCCGTGATGTAAACGACACGAGCAAGGCAGCCAATCAAATTAATAGGTGCGTTAAGATTTAATTTGTGTCAAAAGGGCATTGACAATACTCTTGACTGACATCTACACTTGCACAGTGGCTCAGCCATAGTTCTGGGGACACCTCAATCTAACACACAAACACATTATTGATTGATTGTAATTAGCTGCCGCTGTGTTGCCGAATGGCCTGCTGTGTATTTAATCTGCTGTAGTTTTTTTTTTTCCTGGTGGAAAGCAAACTACAAAATCAGCCAAGTCATGCCCATTAAATCTTTAAGCAAGTTACAGCAAATAAAGCAACAATCCAGGTGTTTGTTTTTTTCAATATTATTCCCAGGGCATGTGGAGAGAGATGACGTGATATAGCGCAGAGAAACGGGAGTCGGAGTTGAACTTGGTCACAAGGATCCATGTGGTCACAAGGAGCTACTAGCTTTTTAAATAGTGAATTATGAACGGTCAATTACTGCATTCTGCCGTTCAGAAATAACAATGTCTGCCTTCAGGCTACAGTGTTCATGTTGTTATGGAAACAGTTCTAATCTCAGAATCAAATGGTACCATTTATTTTAACGAGGCGTGTAAGCCAATAATAAAAACATCACTTTTGAAGTTGGTATGGTGTGTCAAATTGTTGATTTAATTTGCAAGTATGCGTTTGTAAAGTATAGCTGACACGTAGTGGTTTCCAAACGTTTTAGCCCGTGACCCAAAAGAGAAATTAAGACATTCGTCCCGGAAGCCAACTATAGTGAAATTAGGTGATCTACAAGCTCGCGTTTGTAGATCGGCTAATTTCACTACTTCTTAAACATTACAATTTTCTAATGAATTTCTTTGATTTGTATTTTATATTTTCATGAAATTACAGGGAGAAAAAAAATCAGATTTTGATTTAATTTCATGAAATATTTAGCTTTTTTTAAATGTTTTGAAATAACTAAAAACTAAATGTACGAAAGAAAAGAATAAGGGACCCATAAAAATGTGTCCGCGACCCACAAATGTGTCCCAACCCAGTGTTGGGGAACCAGTGACATACAATCGTACGTCATTGCAAAATGTCTTTTAACAACGTTCATCTGAATAGAAATAAAGTATCCAAGTGCATTTAATCAAGTACTGCGTTTACATTTTTCGATACTTTGTACTTCTACTCCACTGCAGCAGGGCAAATATAACTTTTATGTGCATTTTTTTTAATACAGGGCCTTTACTTGAAACAGCATTTTACTACTTTTACTAGTACATAAATCAGAGTTCTTCTTCCTCCACTGAACTATCCTCAAGTGAACTTCTATAAAAACCTCACTAATCCATCTATCTATATATATACTGTACTTTCTATAATGAGGAGACTTGATGAGAGCCACCAGTCCATCCCTCTCTCTCCAATACAAACACACATTAATAGCAGGAACAGCTCAGTCACAGTGGCTGTGGGTTATTAATAATGCATTTCATAACAGTGTTGTAACTCAAGATATTAGTCTGTTAAAATGCAGACCCTCAATGGCACTATTGTGCTGTCCATAAGCATATTGATTGGTTAATACAATCAATAGAGCCTATATGCAGGAAGATTTATCAATCAAGATAGTGTAAATTTTAAATTTTAAACATTTGACCCCAGTGGGTGCCGTTTTGTCAAGGTTGATCATATCCAAAATTAAAACCAGACACAAGAAATGATGAATGAACGAGCTTGTCTGTCAACGAAGCACACTCTCTGCTGGCAGTAGCCAGTGTCGTACCAAGACTGGCAACCTAGTATCGAAAAATTAAACCAACACAGCAGTATATCTTTTGCAAAGTATGTGGGGTTGATGTTTTTTTTAACAAGCGATTCACAAGCAATTCACTTAACCTAATTAGACCCGTGGCCAAAATCCCGACCCATGGTATTCATAAAAACATCAATGGGAAATGGAAACTGTACCAATATGGCAACATTATGGTACAAAACATTATTTAAGACTGAGTGAGGGTTTCATTCATCACTTTGAAACAATAAAAAGTATCAACAAGAGCTTGGGACTAAATAACTAAATGGGAACACAGGTTGCTGACAAACTACTGGTTTTTGGACATACAAAATGCACAAGTACATCTCCCTTAATTATTGCTACACAAGGTGACTTGAATCCTTGTCTTTTGCCCAGCGGTCCTGTGGGCCCAGGATGCTGGGTGGTAGTAGAAGTGTTGACAGGAGTGCAATGACCTCAACAGCTGCACTCCTCTAAAAGGTCAGCCACACAGGCACACCCAACATCATTAGACTCCACCCACCAGCACCCCTAACCCCGCCTCTACCGGCGCCCCTCCCGTCCCGGCTTCACCAGAGCTGAACGGCATGTCTCCAAAATGTACGGGTGCTTTTTTCAGAGCACCTTGCATCCTTTTTTTGGATTAAACGTACAACCTGTTATTCAATGCAATCCGTCTAAACTGTCACAGCCACAGATAAGATATTCAAGGACATACGGCTGGCCATTTCAAACTCTTTTGGAATATGAGATCTCATGGTCATCTTGGTGTGATGTAATTCACGGCTTCACATGGGGTGACTACTCTACTGTAAAAAAATAAAAAAAGAAAACATTTTGGGGGGTGAAGTATATCTTTAAAAGCAGCACCAAATCAAATTAGATTTAGTGGTGAGAGAGAAATCTGAAAGCGTTTACAAACTTTTTCATTTCAAGAACCCTGCAGGTTGATATGCATTTAGGCCATGGGCCCCCATTTGATGTGATTATTTCTCTTGGACCTCAATATACACGGTAAAATCCTCAGTGTTATGTAACCGACAGTGTATGAATGGAACCAAATGAACCCGTAAGGCATGGGTCCATTTGTTTCCACTCATCAGAGTTACAGAACCGTTAACGGTCCGTCCATTCCATTTAGTTCCTAATAAGCACCTGGAACCTTCCCAAGGACCCCTGGGGGTACTTTAAGAACCACTGCAATAATCTACATGAAAGCCTCCTGGCTGTGCGATGGCACATGCTCTATCAGCGCTATGGCAACCAGTGGGAATAGCAGCTCCACTGCTGCAGCTCCCTGTATTCATGCCTCTCCAATAAGAGTCTGGCCTACTCCAGCCATATGTACCAAAACGCAGTTTGAAGTCCTTGGACAAAGCTCTCCTAATCATGCTTTTGGATTTAGAGCTCTGACTCTCTGGAATGCCCTTTCCCCCCCTATGGTGTTATGTGTACTTTTGAAAGGTGCTATATAAATAAAGCATTATTATTATTATTATTATTAAATCAAAGTGGTTGTGTCAGAAGGGATAATGCATTCAAACCCAGTATAGGAGATACTACTGGGTCAGATATTACTCGACTACAGTGAAAGTTTTATTGGTCATATTTGTACTTCAGCGAGTTCTCACCTTAATGGAGTCCACCAGGTCTTCTACCAGGAAGAGACGTCTCAGCTCCCCTACCAGCTTGTTGAATCTCTCCAGGCCAATATCACCGTACTTATGAACCAGCTCATCTGACAGAGCTACGTCCATCTCCAGGTACTGCCTGCAAGACAAACATTATACCGTACAATGAACCAGCTCATCTGACAGATGTGTGTATGTCCAGGTACTGCCTGCAGGACACGCAAACATTATACCGTACAATAATAGCCATGCAAAGTCAGGCCCGATACCAATGTTTGACCACATGAACCTAGTGTCCCAGGTGAGGAGATCAAAGGCCGCGTCAACTCAAGCATTATGTACAAAACAAAATCCACTTTGGAACCCACTACTCCATGCATCCATCGCTGGGCAGAATTGCATCCATATCGTGATGAGACTAGAGATCATTGTGAGCTTGTACTAGTAGATCTGCTATTTTTGGAAAATGCGAAGGAAAAATAAATACATATATTTATAGCCACGGTAACAATATTGATATTGTATATACAGTATAGTCTCATTTGATTTTGTGCATATTGCCCAGCTCTCCCTCCATTCATCCATCCATGGGAGTCTGGAGTTTATCCCGTTTACAGTCTCGACTTATCAGAGAAACTTCATCCACTTTTCAAAGTTCAAACTAGACAGAGACGTTAACATCAGCTGTACAGTGTACAGGCTACAGGAGCCATTGAACACATGCATCTGTTAAATGTCTCCAGTGCCAACATGCAGCTCAGGAACACATGAAGGGTAGGTGAACTCGGCACTTGGCAGAGATGTTAACGGACACGCCTACACCTTCCATCCATGCCAATGGAGCCCACTGAACTAAAGATCATGAGATGTGAAACCTGATACAGTCAGTGTGTGTGTAGAGAATATGCGACGGTCAGGAGTAACGTAGACAGGTGTCATGTGCCTCTGGTACAGGATATCGATGACGCATACGTTAACATGAGGAAGCGTTTAGCATGGAGGAAATGAGACTGTGTGTCATTTGACCACCGGTCGGTGGTCGAGGCTGCAGGCCCCACCCCCGGAGAACATGCACCCACAATATCCTGCCATAATCTACTGTAATACTGTATGCTATATTCTAAAAGTCAAGTGCAACATATGTGGTTGCACTTGCATAATGTGGTTGCAAGTGTCATTGAAACATTACATTTATTAACAATTAAAATATGAAACCCTTTCCCCCCCCCCCCTATAATGACATGGCCAAAACAGGTTTAAAGTGGTTCACCTCAACCACAGAGGTCAGGGATATCAATGTCAATGCGAATTACGAAATCCCTCAGTCCTTTAAAGGACCTTAACACTAGAGCGCAGTGCGCACATTTAATCAGCTTAGCGCCATGACTTTCTGAGCTCAGTCTCCCGAGCTGGCTAATCTTGAACTGGGACCTACTGACCCTAAACGTGTTGCAGATTGGCCTGGCTGAGAGCCAAAACCTCAGAAGGCTCAGTTGGGTTTTTTTTTTTTTTAACGGAGGGAAGTCAACTGTGCACCGGAGACACCGGCACACAGCGGGCCGTACAGTTACAGTTATATGCATGGATATGCATGGATTACAACTCTGCAGAAGGCTCTAGACGGGTGCTACACCAGAATGTTACGTGTAGTGCTCAGCATTAGCAAGAGTACACATGTTACCAACGAGAATCTGTATGCCGGAATATTCAGGGTGAGCAACAACATAGCAGCCAGGAGAATGAGACTCGCAGGACACTGACAAAGACACCAAGAGCTCCCCAGCCAGCAAACTGGTGCTGTGGGAACCAACACATGGGCACCGGTCACCAGGACGTCCCATATTAACATATGTGGATGTACTCAAGAAAGACGCAGGAGCGTAAAGCACCAACGAGCTGGCCGGATGTATGGAGAAGCGGGATGACTGGAAGCGACGATGGAAGGCTCGTCTGAGGACGACCTAGAGAGATTAAAGCTAAATAAAACCTCACCACTGAACAAAATGTATGGCCACGTCCTATTGTGGGATTTGTAAGAAGGAGCCTGCCACACTAGCGCCGTTTCCTAGACAACAACATAATTATGTAAAATGACGATGTTCTACTATAAATATTGTTCCTGCCGTTCATGGGGCGACTGTGGCTCAGGAGGTAGAGCAGGTCGTCCAATGATCCATGGGTCGGCGGTTCGAATCCCGGCTCCTCCTGTCTACATGTCGAAGTGTCCTTGGGCAAGACACTGAACCCCAAATTGCTCCCGATGTGCTGGTTGGTACCTTGCATGGCTTCCGCCGCAATCGGTGTATGAATGGGTGAATGTAATGCACAATCTATGTAAAGCGCCTTGGATAAAGGCGCTATATAAATGCACCATTTACCATTTACCATGTATCCAACCAAGTTAATGAATCAGACTGAGGCTCTGGAATTTAATTTCACAAATGAAAAGTAGACGATCTACAAGCCGACGCAAATGACTGATATAGTGCAAAATACTGACCAGTTAAAACCCATTCTAACCTGAGATCAGATTCATACGAGGTTTCCACTGGACACACACTGGTCTGATGAACCCATTCTGACCTGAGATCAGATTCTAGAAATGTCAGTCGTTCTTCGATTATTCAAAAATAGCAGACCTACAAGCTCATATCGCGCCACCTAGTGGCGCGATATGAGCTTGTAGATCTGCTATTTTTCAATAGCTAAAGCACGACATGATGCCAACACCAAAATGGGTGCCCGGTCAGAATGGGTTAAAGGAGAATTCCATACTAGAAGGCTTTCTTACCTTTATTTGTAGTCGTTACGTACCCACCAAAGAGGTCCAGGTGTTATTTTGCGCAAAAGTACATTATTGGCTATTTCCGCAAATATATGGGGGGGTTGGGTTTTTGTGCTAATTCGCTTATTACCATCTAAATAAGTAGTAAAGTGTGCCACTTGGGATACTATTTATTTACATTATGAAGAGAGGCTATATACCGTAATTTCCGGACTATAAGCCGCGGCTTTTTACCCATGATTTGAACCCTGCGGCTTATACAACGGTGCGGCTAATCTATGGATTTTTACAGCTAACGCAGAGCCATCTCAGGCTTTGAGCTAACGTAGCTGCGGCTTATAGTCCGGTGCGGCTTATAGTCCGGTGCGGCTTGTATATGGGATTTTCCCTAAATTTGGCTGGTGCGGCTTATATTCAGGTGCGGCTTATAGTCCGGAAATTACGGTACAAAAGATAGATTTTTGAGCGATGCAAATAAGTGAATTAGCACAACACCCCCATTCAATGCAATTCAATGAGGGCTTATGGTAGGGCAAATAGCCAATAATGCACTTTTGCACAAAATAACACCTGGACCTCTTTGGTGGAGACGTAACAACTACAAATAAAAGGTAAGAAAGCCTTCTAGCATGGAATTCTCCTTTAAACAGTCTTCTACTGTTTACCAGTGGGAGCTGACCAGTATAACCACAGTAATGCTCTGTTGGTCACTGGGAGCTGACCAGTAAGTAAGTCCACAGTACTACTGTTAGGGGGAACAAGCAACCTTCCAGTCACAAGTTCATGCCTCTTGAGAGGCCCAGAAACGCGTGATCTTTTTATTTTATTTTTTCACTATCTGGATGTTCAGCAGAATTGTGAAATTGACAATTGTGCAACAAAGTGATGAGAAGTACTGTGTGCTTGCCTTCAGTTTTGTACTTTTGTAGCAAACTCTGCAGTTAACCCATTTTGAGTTTTTGACGTGAGATCAGATTGTAAAAATGTCTTCTACATCCTGAGTTTTCTGAAAAAGCTATGTTTCCATGTCAGTCGTTCTTCGATTTTTCAAAAATAGCAGACCTACAAGCTCGTAGCTTGTAGATCTGCTATTTTTCAATAGCTAAAGCGTAGCATAATGCTAACACCAAAAGGGGTTCCTGCCCAAAATGGGTTAAGACAATAAATGAATGAATAAAAACAAGCCACAACTTATTTAATTCTACTGTTAAGATGGATGTTAGGTTCTTAACTTGCTTAAAATCCTTGATGACTATTTCTACATATCTGATGTATTACCATGTGTTGTTCTTGCTTACTGTAAATCGCTCTGGATCAAAATGCCTAAATTGTAAATTGAATAGCGCAATACAATATTTAAGATGATGTGTGTTCTGCACATAAGATAAGTCTACGTTAGGTATAGTGTTCATTGATGTGTTCAACGTGACGTCGATGTGTGTGCATGAGAGAGAGCACAGATAGTGAGTAGTAATTGTGAAAGGAGAAAGACTTAACAGTACAGCAACATTTTAATATTCTCGTTTTGTTTCGTTTTCATAACGTCCGTTATAAAATCGCATCGTATGATGGTTCCACGCAAAAATATGGAATTGGTAATACCCATCTCCAAAACTCTGATTTGAAACAAAGTGATGACATTTTCATTTGTTCATCAAGATATGCCCGCTGCCAATGATCGGGTTTTATCAGGCATGACTTATTTTCCAGCGCTTAAGCCCAATTGATACACCGCAGTATGACGGCATCGCTTGCCAAAAAGGACAGATCTACAAGACTAGCAAACGGGACCCGTCCCTCCCTTGTGCGATGGGGCATAAAATTAAGCTTTAGCCGACCACCAACCAGAAGGCCCACGTGTTGCTCAGTTCTGGCTGTGGGTGACAAGTTTGGCCTATTTCACCAGCAACCGTTGGCAGGTACCCAACAATCTATCGGAGGTCCTTATAAGTTATTCCAAAAAGAATGACTCACTTTTGGCAACACAGTGAATGTGGCTATTAAATGATGAGTCCGCCAGGTGTACAGTAGTTCACACACAAAGAAAAAAAACGTTGTTTAACGCAGTGTGAAAACACCATATCACATCACAGCGCTACAATAAAGCAACAGTAGAACTGGCTGTAGTTCAAGCCGAGCAAGGACACTATGTATTGATGTTTGCTCCTGGCAGTCTGTTCTCCACTGCGGCAGATAGGGGCCAAGACAAACCGCAGTAATCACTTTGACTTCAAAGGGCATAGTAAGTCATTTGTCAATTGTTGTTTTAAATAGCAGAGCTACATGCTCACAATGCTGCAGCATGTTGTGCTCCGCTATTTTGAAGTATAACAAACGGGACATAAGGGGATGTTGATATGTACTCCATTTTTCCTCCTTGCCTCCGAAGGGAAATACAGAGGTAGAGGTGTGTGTGTGTGTGTGTGTGGGGGGGGGGGGAGGGGGAGGGGGGGGGCAGTGCTTGCCTGCCATCATCACTATGCGTTCGACCTTGTTCCACTTATAACTGCTCACTTGTAATACGGGTATAACCACAGTAATGCTCTGTTGGTCACTGGGAGCTGACCAGTAAGTAAGTAAGTATTGTTAGGGGATTGAAACAAGCAACCTTCCAGTCACAAGTTCATGCCTCTTGAGAGGCCCAGAAACGCTAGGAATTGTTTAGCAACCGTTTATTTTCTGTGACTTGTCCTTGGTCAGTGGCTTTCTTCAGAATATGTCTGATGTCAGTGATTCACTACGACACTATATTAGGAGTCCACTAACTTATTTTTCCCCCCCAATACTGGAACCAAATGAACCCGTATCTTCGTAAGGGTCCATTTGGTTAAATATGTGCACTCTCAGAGTTACAGAGCTGTTAAGGTCATTTAGGGCTACATCTCTTTATGCGTTCTGGTAATATTATTGTCCGCTTATTTGTAGGTCTGTGGCAAAAATAGAATTGATAAAAATGTCCGTGTCTTTATTTAAGACACTGGATGACAACAGCAGTCTCACATATTCAGATGATCCGAGATCTCCCCCTACCACCAATACGTCTGGTGACATTCAATGAATGGGCTAAAACTGTATGGAAACATTTCAGAGATTTAAAAATATAGAGAGAAGACTTCCGCACACCCGGCAGGCAATTTGGAGCAGGTGCGATGATGACAAAGTGTATACAATGTGGAAGAAGGGACATCCGCACACTGCCACTTGCTAGTTCAGAGCAATTTTATTAATTGAGCAACGTTTCGGTCTTGCGACCTTCCTCAGGCTTCCTGCCTTTAGAACAGTCCTTCATATTTGAGATGTTATCAGGACTGGTTTCAAAGCAGTAGGTGTTGTGGGTTTCTTCGATGTTCTAATCTAGACCCTACATTTAATTTAGATTTCCCTACATGTATTGGTCGGCAGAGACCTCTGATCGTCTCTTACTTGAAGACTAGCAGCTAAAAACACTAAGTGACTTAAAAACTCAAACTGTTTGTGCACTCTGGGTTTCCCAAAGTGGGTGCCATGACGCAAGTCCAGGAATGCCGCAGGCGCTGAATACTTTGATAATATTTTGAATTTGTCAATATCACTTCAGTTTAACCACATAGACCATCTAGACTTAGTAAGACCACTAAACCTCCTCGCCTACTTAGTAAGATGGACCACTAAACCTCCTTGCCTACTTATAGCCAAAAATAGCCATTAGTCAATCTACGTTGTGAGCTTGTAGATCTGCTATTTTTGGTGAATGTTCCCCCCAGAATAGGGATACTGTGGTTCATGTGGTTAAAGGTCAAGTATAAACTTATTTTCAATTCAATTGAAAAACATTATTTACAGGGGCTTTGAGAACAACTACTGTTCTAGAAATGTGAATAATATGTAAAAACTGATTTGATCTCACGGTTAGTCATCTATGAGGTAAAACGCTGTAACGGAAGAGGAGTGCTTCGTAATCTTTAAAGCCGATGGGGTGAAAGTTCCCCCCCGCCCCACTCCAAAGCTCGGAGTCATCCGAGGACTCACTTGAAAGGGTGTCCATCGTCGGACTTCTGGATGGCCTGCAGCACACCCTTGTATATTCTGAAGGTGACGGTGACGGACAGGAGGGCCAGGCCGATGTAAGAGGACACGCTGACGATGCTGCACACCGTCAGGGACAGCAACAGAAGGAGGGACGCCCCGAATACCACGCCGGTTGTCTTCAGATCGCGCCAGTACAGCAGATCCACCACTGGGGAGGGAGGGAAGGAGGAAGAGAGAGAGGGGGGGGAAGTCATTAATAACAGTTAATTGCCCTGGCATGTCTGTGTATCTATCAACCATAAGTGCAATTACAACGGGAATACCCTGCACAGAAGGACTTCATTGTGGAATATTTGTTCTTTACATTTCAGCTTTTAACTTAAAACCCCCCTCTAGTAGCTTCTCTTATTTTTTTAAAGCATTTTAGAACTCATCTTTGAAACCTTTATTTAGCCAAGTGATGTGATGATGATGAGCAGCCTGATCCCAATTACTGTCTACGAACCGGATGGATGGTCATGCTGGGACAACTTGTATGTACTGTACATAGTGTACATGCACATACGCACGCTGCAGCATGAATGTAGGCCATGTACTGTACTGGTATATATGATCAGTAGTACTGGGGTACAGTATTGGCATTAAAAATACTTTGTGAATGGGGTATGTTCATTGTGCCAATGTAGCATGTGGAGGCAGTACACACACACACACACACACACACACACACACACACCAATCAAAATGAAGAATCAATAAACTACCGTAATGTGCCGAAAATAAGACGACCCCCTTTTTTCAAGACTCATTTGTGGAAAAAGAACATTGAATATATTATATATTATCCAGTCTTATATTCAGGCCAATGGATTATTAGGATTTATTAATATTAGGAGGATGATTAAGTGTAGATATAACCATGAAGCCATCATTCTGCAATGTAAGCCTCTCAGCCAAAGGTTATTTCTGACCTTTAGTTTTCTCAGCTGTCACTTACACCCAGAGAGCAAGCGCAGGAATGCTACAGTGATTCAGCAGGTAGCCCTCTGTCCAGATTCACCCGCAGGGAGTCATAAAAGGGTACGGTACACTATGTACATTCTAAATGCTCCTTTATTAAAAGGTTAACAGGTCAGAGTGTGAACTTTGCCCTGCATATTGACGGTGTCGGATACAACGCCTAAAAATGCCGGGGCAAAGAGTCACCTTTCAGTCTCTCAGAGAACAACTATGCCTCTTTGACATATGGAATGACAACGTACTGTAGGGTTCAAAAGATGAATGAGTACACAATATAAAATACTGGTAACGCCCAGTCAGTCTCTCAACAGCTGCAGTATTACATTCACATGGGCCACCTAGTAAAAGCAATCCAGCAGGTGTGGTGATACAGAACAGAAATCCATGCCATCCTGAAAGAAGACCAGTCTGTATTTAAGCTGCAAAAATGATCATCTCGCTAGCCTAATTAATGTCTGGGGAAGGGGGGGGGGGGGAGGGATCCTTCTTTCTCTTAGGGGGATAGACAGGGACTGGCGACTGGAGAGGGAGTGACTGAGGTTAGGAGGGGGTTGGGTGGGTCGGTAGTCTCCTGCTAGACAGCTGATCTCGGGTCTAAGGGTACAGCACCTGACTGTACTTATGTTTCACTAAGAATTCCAGGCAGGTCACTGGACAATATTAGACACGTCCTGGTACGTTTCTTTACTGGTCCTGACTGCAGTGTGAACCAAAGACTCGCTGCACCCCTTAACATGACTTTTAGCCGATAAATGCAGCCTCGAGACTGCCATGTTGCACGCTGCCACGGGCTAGACTGAATAACCCACCCCGACTGCGACACATCTTGGCAGCCCACCAAAACCTCCCCTGAAATGGCTCATGGCCGGGCAATGAATGAGAGCTTGTACAGGCCTGGGAATCATAAACCCACATTTCTAACAAAGAGTGATTGCTTTTTGAGGCACACGGTCTGGTCCAACAACAAAGTACAAACACGTGAATCTTAACCGATACACAAGAGTAAAATGGATGCATGTTGAACTTGAAATAAAAGCTACCCCAACATCCAATAGTGGGGGTAGGGCTCCAGGGGTCCCCAGCTAAATGTGGATTAGACTTCACCACTGTTAAATACACATAAATACAACTTCGGGACATACAACAGCTTTTCTGATCAGATAATGACTATTATCTATACAGGACTATCTATACTGGTGGAGATTTTTTTTTAAATTCTGGACCAAATAAAGATCAATATCAGATCAAAATTCATCAGTCACTAATAAAATAATAATCATAATATTGACTGGGGTCCCAGAGATATCAGAATGAGGGTCCAGGTTGATAAAAATCAATCACTGGTCTAATAAAAAAATAAGTACATCCGATCAGCTGCACCTCACTCTGGAAGGTTCTGTGCTGCTATGGCGGAAGGAGGTGGGTAGTAGCGTTGACAGCGGCCAACCCATGCCGACCTCAACCACACCGGCTACCACGCTGCCTCATCTCCCGTTCTGATGATGATCCCCGACTCCCCGTGAAGTCCTGAACTAGGCAAGACAAGAGCCGCGGATCTACAACAACGCACACAACGCGGGTAGATCGGGGGCTCTTGTCGGGGAGCGACACCAGTCTACACACACACGCACACACACACCATTGTGTGTTGGTGGGGAACCGACAAAACAGCAGCGCGGATGAGGAGGGGGTGTGGGGTGGGAGCTGACTGGCTCGCTGTGTCTCTACCCGTTCTGTCTACATATGGTAGCAAAAGCATGAGCTAGCATCGCTATAAATAGCACCTGCACGTTATTACCGGTATCCAAGCCCCGAGGCTTGATACATTAAAGTGTATCAAGCCGCGGACACACGGCACGGGGCTGGCTGCTGTGTCCGTGGTGTGATCACCTCCACGGGGGGTGATGACAGACGAACGGACGGTGCAGCCTCCATCATCACCAGCACACCAGGCTGACACACACTCACCACACACACGTACACCACACACAGTCCAAAGGCTGCGTTTCAATCCCCACAACAAGCCGCCTCCTCTCTCAGCCCCGCTCCGTTCGAGACTGAGACACACACGATGGTTGTATTGTCCTTTAAAATGGCGATTTTAAAAGGACAATCGTGCTAAAAAAAGGTCGTTAAACCAAAGAAGAGATTATTATGTTTGGAACTAACCCTGTTTGGAATCCATCTTGAGGCTCCCGATATTAAGGCTAGGCTAGCTCCGCCCGGCTAACGTTAGCACGGTTAGCTCTGAGAAACGAACAGTCAAGAGAGACAGAGAGGAGAGAGCGGAGAGAGAGCAACCTGCAGCCTGGCAACACAGCACTACTGTGCACAAGAACACTTCCTGTAGTGCACTTCAAAATAAAATGCACTACCTTTCCCTTCTTTTTTTTTACATATTAATAATAGCATGAATTTATATACTGTAGCACCTATCATGAACACAAGGACGCTTTACATCAAAGCTTTGAGCTTGTAGATCTGCTTTAAAAATACACACTTTCTACCTGTAATGTTTTCTAATACAAGATTATAGGATGGATGGATTTAATTTAATTACTATATATTGTAAATCTTAAGATCTATGCTTAACTTTGGAGCAGTATAAGTCTATGGGACAGCAAGGTCAAAGTATACACATCTACACAATGTTAATTTTTAACTTTTTTTAAAGTTAATTGAGGTGGAAAACCAACATGCAAATGTCTGCATGTTATCAGCCAGCTATACGGCAGTAACTAGGTGTGGGCTTGCCTTACACGACTGGGTTGTAAAAGCATTGCACGTTGCCTCATTCCAAAATGTCCCTAACCAGAAAAGGTGAAGGTATCAAGACTTCTGCTGTTTATTTCTATATAATGTAATCTTGTAACGTCACTAATCTGTGACCACTGAATAAACAGACATTTAACCTCCCTAATGTGAACATTTTCATATGCCATAATGAAATGCCCAGAATAGTGGTAAAAAAAAATAGCAAAAATGCACATCTACAAGTTCAGGGGTCAGAACGCATTGGCGGTGGCACGCATTGTGATCTTGTAGATCAGCTACTTGTAATATGTCAAATTAATTAGGGCTTAACCCATTCTGAACGGGCACCCATTTTGGTGTCAGCATCATGTTATGCTTTAGCTATTTAAAAATAGCAGATCTACAAGCTCATATCGCGCCACCGAGTGGCGCGATACGAGCTTGTAGGTCTGCTATTTTTGAAAAATCGAAGAACGACTGACATTTTTAGAATCTGATCTCAGGTCAGAATGGGTTCATCAGACCAGTGTGTGTCCGGCGGAAACCTCGTATGAATCTGATCTCAGGTCAGAATGGGTTAAGTGGTTTTGAACAAGTGGTCCAGGCGCATGCCACATATAGGCCCTGGCCTGACAGTGTGCCGCGTGTTCGAGTCCCGTTCATGACGACCTTTGCTGCATGTCTTCCCCCGTCTCTCTCTCCCTCTTTCCTGTCAGTATTCACTTGTAGTATCAATAAGGCAGAAAAGCCAAAAAAACTCATCTTAAAAAAAAAAAAAAAAAAAAAAGAACAGCCCCATATCCATATGGATGTACTGCAGAAGGCAGCGTAAGTCAGTAACAGACATGTTTGCTGCAACTGCCACACACACACACACACACACACACACACACACACACACACACACTTTTTTGTAGCGTTGGCTGCATTTCAAAAAGACCTCTTCAATGCGGAGTTGCGGAAGCTGCACGCTGTACAAGACATTCCATAATGTTGTACAATAAGGGTTGTCTTTATTACCCAATCTGTCAAATGCATAATATTGTACAATAAGGGTTGTCTTTATTACCCAATCTGTTAAATGCGGTATGGGTAAAAGAGCAAGGGGCGTGTGTGCGTTATCCCAGTCATGTACTGTATGTGTGTGAGAGGTCACACAATCCTCCATTCTGATTCTAAGCAGCTGGCGAGTACTGCTGAGTAAGCTATACATTTTAAGTCCAGATTAAATGGCATTTTTCTAGGGTATAACTTCCTTGGTGTGATGTATTTCTGAGTGAAAAGTGATAGGTAGGCCGGGGAAAAAGCATTCAGAGCAATCAGGTTTGAGTGTCGGGGACTGCCTGTCATGATAATCATGGATAATTTACACACACACACACACACACACACACACACACACCAAAATGTGCTTAGTCACAGAGTACATGACTCAGCATCACACACAAGCAGCTCTTTCATTGTAGCATAGAATAACAAACGCACCATGCCAGATAACTCCATATACGTTAGGCTGAATAAATGGCAGATTTGACACTGGGTCATAAAGCCTGGCGGGGGTGGGTGGTCAAGAGAGAGAGAGAGAGATACAATAAACCTCTCTGTGTTGCAATGTGTTCCACAGTCAACTGTAGACACATGACAACCAGCCCACACTGCATCGACCTGGGCTGGGAAATATATTTTAATCAATATGGCAAAGTCAATGCCGCTATATAAATATTTGGATTTAGAAGCATTTTTAGAATCGGCCTCAGTCGAAAATGGGTGAAACCAGCAAATGGATGTCGAGGGGTGCGAGGTAATGCAGATCTTTGACATAGTTTTTCTCCGATTCTTGATTTGAGGTTTGACAACATTCAATTACTATTTTCAAATGTCTACATCCCAACACATCATACAAAAGGAATGGCCGTGCCCTACTAGATTAGAACATTCCATCAGAAAAATAAATTTGTCCAGGTCAAAGGTTGTGTCAAACCAGAGACACAGGATCTAAATGTCTCAATAGAAGAGCAGGGAGACCAAATACAACCACCCCATGAATGGACATTATATAATTCTATTCAATAGGAAAAAAGAAGTTACACAATACAGCTTCAAGTATGTTGCTCAAATTTAACCTCATCCCAGACATATCTAGACAGATGTAAAACACCCATGCTAGCCAAATTAAATACTGTACTTTAATGTACAGTGGCTCCCAACCCCGCTACTCGGGGACCCATGACACTGGGGAATGGGGATGCCCCTCGTCAGTCACAGTGAAACACATTTAGTCTAACGGCCTATTTGTAAAGGGATATGTATAGCTGGCTGGCTGTACATAGTGATATGTAGGCTTAGTCTATAACACGCATTGTGGACATTTAGCGATCAGTCCAAGTTGTAAGTGATATGTACTGTAATAAAATAAGACACATATTTGTGTGGTTGCGTCTGGATGGGGGAACAGGTGCGCTTCCTGTGGTTGCCTACATGGCTCTGTGTGTTACATACCCAATACCCATATGTATCAAACTAATTGATTATGAAACATTTACATATTCTAATAAAATAATGTAACCTTTTTTTTTTGGTTGAAAAATAAAAAACGTGCTTAAAGATATCTAAATTAAATCGGAAAAAGTCATCGATAGAATACCCGCTGAAAAAATAATTTGATAATGTGATCCTTAAGTCAAGTGTGATGACTGGTGTATAATGCATGTACAGTATGTACATTGTGTCACGTTGCACTTCATTGCATAAAGCGCCACATGCTCCGGTGATCCAACGCACTGGGTTAGTGGGTTTCCCTCACTGTTGCTCGTCTAGCGCCGCTTGAACCCAGCCTGCTGCATATGCTGGGTTCACGAGGTCACGCACAGATATAGGTTACAACTGTGGCTTCTCAACCTTTTCTGCTGCACAGCCCAGAAATAGAAGCCGTGTCACACGTGGCACATGCATGCAGAGACGAACGGCCAACTTTGACACCGAATGATGACTCCTGCAGTCCTTCAGGGGGCCGGCTTTAAGGCCTATTCATAGTCTGGATTTTCAGTGGTGAGGTGACCACCGCTCCGGTTGGTGAGGTGACCACCGCTCCGGTAACAACGTTGAGCGGTGGCGAGTAAAAACAGAGAGAAGGGCTGGATCGGTGGCGGTGGTTTGCTCTTGCACCGCGGCTTGTGACGTCATGTTGTAGTTCGGTGGTCACCTCCTGGTGGGAGGGAGTTCCCAGCGTCCGAAACGGTGGAGAAATGACAGAGTTACCATGTGGGGGGTGGGGGGAAATGACAGTTAAAGTGTGGCAGTCCCTCTACTGTACTGTACTGCGTACAGTTGAAAACAACCATGCTGTTTTCGTGCTCATACCCAGACACCCAGCCACCAACATAGCTCCGTAAGGGAGTGGTTGCACCACTCAAAAATGACACAAAAGTGCCAAGTGTAGGATACTAGGGGATGTGTAAGTGACATACAGAGGTAGGGGAGGATACTAGGGGATGTGTAAGTGACATACAGAGGTAGGAGAGGATACTAGGGGATGTGTAAGTGACATACAGAGGTAGGGGAGGATACTAGGGGATGTGTAAGTGACATAAATAGATTGATGTCTAACAGCAGTAACTCTAGCTCTTAATGTTAAAAATCACTAGAACTCACTGTACATACAGCATGGTCGAGTCAATCTAGAATATATTACAAAGAATGTAAAATCAATACTGCTCTTGCAATGCCACACCTCGTTGGAAAAGCCTTCACTGAATCTGCTAAAACATGGACATTTCTCACTGAATCTGCTAAAGCATGGACATTCCACTCTAAAAAGTAGAAAATGCTGTGATTGAAGACCTAAATACTTTGTAATGTCACTCAGAATGTGAGACCGATATTTACCAATATCAAAAAGCATACAATGACAAAAGTACAGTCACGTATCTACCTGCTCATTTACATTTACACACACAGCTTGGTAATAAGAGTTTAGTGGATTTACAACGTTATCACGCAGACCATGTTGTTCCTCCAGCCGTCTGCGAGGAAGTAGCCAATCGGGTGCAAGCCGAATCAGCTGCAAACATGCAACTACAGTATATTGCATACATACAACTTGATAATAGAAGCATGCAAATCTCTTGTTACACCAACATTGTCGTATGACTACCACTATGTATATAAGGGCTGGAGCGATTTAAAAAACCTAATATTTATACAACCGCACACGTGCACACACACACACACACACACACACACACACACACACACACACACACACACACACACACACACACCCCTTATTAGGTCACTCTTACATAGTGTGACTCAGCTACAGTTAGTATAGCATGCATCATTATCACCATGGAAATGGGCCAAACAATCCTATTCAAATACGTCTTCATATTGTCAGTTGTTTCTAAACTTCCTCTACGTTTCTGAACAGCACATTTAAAGAACAAGCCACGAGACCCTAGGAGAGATTATTATTTATATTTATAAAGCTGAATTAGTTTATCCTCCTTTCATACTGTTCAACAATACCGTGAATGAACTACAATATGATTAATCGCATATCGTCTGTCGAGTGGAAACGTCAAATGTCCAAAACTGTTACTTTTCAAGATTCAAATTCAAAAACGACAAAAGTAACAGATCTACAAACTCAAAGCGTGTTACTTTGCACAGACTTTGGAGTCTGTGCATCTGCCATTTTGACGCTGTAGTATGATCAAGTAGGGCATTCATTTACCAACATAATGCAAAATGTTACAGAGATAACGATATAGATATAGACCATAATAGGTTAGCCAATGATTAAATATATGTCACCATGCTCAGACCGCGCACACACACACACACACACACACACACACACACACACACACACACACACACACACACTTTTGCTCAATCAGTAATCGTCCAAAGGTTTCTGGAGGACTGAAAAGAGCTGGCAGCTACCTCAGTTCCCTTAGCAACAAGCTCCATGGACATTCCAGAATATTCCACAATGACAATGCTTTCAATACTCTTAAGAATTCTAAAATGCAAAGTTCTGCAGTCACATTTCAAAATTGGAGCCACTGTCCCACTGTTGTCAAAGCCATGACACCATTGAAGGAATGAGTCACAGAGGAGGGTGTGCTGCGCATGAACAGCCAGACGGTAACCTACCAACGACCCAGCAGTGCTGACATTTCCTCATACAATTAACGATTAACCAATCCAACAATAACTGTCACGGCTGCAGCCCAATGTCAACAGCCAGCTTTGACCCGTTACCTAAAATCAATTTGACAAAACAGCCATGTTATCAGCACAACAGACTAGAGCCTGTCTACCAGCAGCACTACTTGAAAAAATGGAGCGTGTCATAAGTGACAAAACAACAAGAGCCGTGTGTGTGTAGTGCTCAGCAGTACCGAGATGCCTCCAGGTTCTGGGCGAAGGCGCGACATGGCTCTTATGGTCCACTCCGTTCGTGACACCGTTACCGTTGGTCTCCATTCTTGTCAGGGGTTGGGAAATACAAGATTCCACGCGGGGTAAGAGAGAGACAGAGAGCTGTGGAGAGTGCTGTGCTGAGCTGAGCTGTGGCGTGGTGCTCTGTGCTGTGTGGTGCCCTCCTTGTGAGTGTGTGTTGGAGGGAGGGTGAAATGTGGGTAGTGAAAGTGGAGGAGGAGGGGGGGGGGGGGGGGGGGGTACACTGACACTAGCCTAAACCTTCCCCTGGAGACGACTGCAGTAAGCAAATCTCACTTTTCTGTCCATGAGATCCACACACACACACACACCTTTCTGTCCCAATCAAACCCAGTACATCTATCTCTATCCCCTCTTTCTTTTCATACAGCGATCCCACAATAATTATTGGCTGCACGGAAATGCAGCCTCTGCTTCTTTACACAGAACCAAACAAAGCCAGCAGCATAATGCCGCCCCCCTGTGGAGTGCTTTTACATAGCATGCCAGCCTTTCAGAATCAAGATGTGTGACGTGAACCACCTAAGGCCCATTTACTTCATCATACGATGATCAGCGGAAATAGCCGATCTGCAAGCTCACAAACAATGCGTTGCAACTGGCATTGCAATTTTGTCACAAAATGGGGACACGAGGGTTACGTTGTTGAAACAATATTGTCAGCATTTGTTGAGATGGGACTACTTGTCAGAATTTGAACCCGGACATTTTGAGTACCCCAACGTTTTATGCCAGAAATGTTGAGTATGGGTCCCCACTTAGAAACTGCTGGATGCCAACTTGCATATGTTGGGCAATTTTCATAATTCATTCCCTGAAGAAGGCAACTTGTTGCCGAAACGTTGGAAAAATAAAAATGTGACGGCATTCGTGACTACGAGCTCTCTCCTTTCTCAGTCATAGTTTTATCTCCTGCGGTCAGCACCTCCCCACTACTGGTGTGCGCTCCTACCTTCCTGTTTGTATAATATGTGACTATACCATTAAAGCATGATGACATTTAGATATATTTTTTGCCTTATATAGGTTGTTAATGGAATGGTCACATATTATGCTAATTATGAAAATTGCCTAACACATTAAAGTTAGCATCCGGCAGTATCTAAATGCTGGGGACCCATACTCTAGCATAAAATACTTTTCTAGCATAAAACCTTATGGTACTCAAAATGTCGGGGTTCACAAGTGGGGGTCTGGCAAGTAGACTAGTATTTCTACTTGTACACATTTAAATACCACTCTTAGTTCAAAGTAAGAAAAGTTGCTGTGAATCAAGTTACGACGGCAGATTTGTGCGAGCGGTGTGTCAGTAAGTATGTTGGAGGAGGAGCGGAACATAGACGCTGTGGAGTAGACGGATATGTTTGCTTGGGTTTAATGCCGTTCTCTGGAAGAAGAATGTGTGGGAGAGAGACGGGGAGCACATTTAGTGCCTGCTGTCGATTCAGCTCCGACCCACCACTGCTGGGCTGGCTTACTGCTGCAACAACACACTCCTCCCGTGCCTTCTATGCCAGTGTTGCTTCCTAAACAGTGGGTCGGGGCCAAATGTGTGGGCCACGGACCCATTTTATGGGTCACGTTATTTTGGAGTTTTGAATTATTCCAAAAGATTCTCAAAACTACAAGCCGATCTACAAGCGCAGATGCGTCGTGGGCTTGAAGATCTGCTATTCTCAGTAGTTTGGGTGCCAGGGAGACTTTTCTCTTTTGGGTCTCGAGCTGAAACATTTGGGAACTAAAGTGTTCACAACTGTGAGGTGGAATAATAACATTCTCACCTTGAACGGTGTGTACTTTGTGCTGAATAGGGCCGCCTCTCCCCCCTCTTTCTTGCAGGAGACATAAAACCTCTGCCCGACTCCATCAATCATCTCCGTCATTATCTTGATCCTGCAGACTAGGGCTGCATTAGGGCAGGGATTCTCAGCCATAGGATCACGGTCCATAGGTGGGCCTTGAACACCCTCTATTGATCAGCGGAATTTATCCCATTCTGACCTGAGATCAGATTCTAAAAAATGTCTATTACATCCTGACAGTTTCATTATTAACCCATTCTGACCTGAGATCAGATTCTAAAAGTGTCTTCGATTTTTCAAAAATAGCAGACCTACAAGCTCGTATCGCGCCACTCGGTGGCGCGATATGAGCTTGTAGATCTGCTATTTTTCAATAGCTAAAGCATAACATGATGCCGACACCAAAATGGATGCCCAGTCAGAATGGGTTATACATCGTTTAGAACTTGAGTTCTCAACGTTTTTTTTTGGCTGGGGATAATCATAACCACTATAAAAGACCAATTGCCGTAAATCTACAGCAATGGTGGTAAAAATGGTTAAGTTTGTTTGCCATTTAGGCGTCATAAAAAATTGCACAAATTGCTCAAGATTTGACAAATACCTGAAGTATCCGAAGAAATGACTTGTCTTTAATAATTAAATAATTCAAAAAGACTCAAATATAAAATCGACAAAGTTGGTAGATCTGCAGTTTGTTTCTTAAATTGTAATGTCCATGCAAAGGTGATTATGTAATATCCCCCCCCCCCCCCCCCACACACACACACACACACACACACACACACACACACACACACACACACACACACACGTTCGTACAGTACAGACACATGGAGGGTTTAGAAAGTGAACTTCAACATATGATTCAGCATAATGAATCCATTAATAGGTTCTACAACCTCTGCCTTTTACTGCAGTGGTTAAACCAGTGGTTCTCAAATGTTTCCAGGTCAAGGAGCGTCACCCCAATCTCAAAAATACTTTTGTTCCAGGGACCTCCAGAAACAACGATTTGAGTTAATCAGGAGCAATTAGGGGTTCAGACTTCAGTCTTGCTCAAGGACACTTTGACACCAACTCTGGGGGAGCCCGGGATCGAACTGGAAACCCAGTGCTGATGTAAGTAGCATTATGCAAGTCATAATGCTACCGATCATAATTCATAACCACTATAAAAGACCAATTGCCGTAATCTACAGCAATGGTGGGGGACTGTGTTAATTTCATTTGCCATAGATTTACGGCAATGGTGGTAAAATGGTTAAGTTCCGTTTGCCATTTAGGCGTCATAAAAAAAATAGCACAAATTGCTCAAGATTTGACAAATACCGTAGAAATCTTTAATAAATTCAATAAAGCAAAAAGACTACAAAATAAAACCGACAAAGCTCAATTGTAGATCTGCCGTTTGTTTCGTAAATTTTAATGTTCATGCAAAAATAATTGCGGATATAATTGCGATTAGGTGATTGTGTAATAACCCCCCCCCCCCACACACACACACACACACACGTTCGTACAGTACAGACATGAAGCACATGGAGGGTTTAGAAAGTGAACTTCAACATATGATTCAGCATAATGAATCCATTAATAGGTTCTACAACCTCTGCCTTTTACTGCAGACGGCTCCAATTACCTAAATGGAACTGGAACGCAGCCAAGTCTGACACAGATGCAAAAATCAGCTCTAAATGGACACTACAGATGGGATTATGACTGGAAATACTACTTGGAACACGCTGAGTAGATGTGAATTAGACTGAACTGGACATTTTAAAACTTAAATCATAATGATTGTCCATCAATGAAGTAGGCGGTTGTTATAAAACACTACCTCTACCGGCAGCGACGTCGAGGGGCACTCTGGGATCCATTTCCGCCCTTAGCCCTAAACGTCTTTGCCTTTATTACCATTTTGAAAAAAAAACATTTTGGAATAGTTCCAATAGCTCTACAAGTTCACAATGTGTCGATGTAGATTGACGAAATTATTAAAAGTTTTTCAAAAAAGAAAAGAAAAAAAAGGCAAACAAGTTAAGGGGTAAAGCACTGGCAAAAATAGGGCCCTCTGTCCCTCTCAGCTTCGCTACCGTCCGTGATCAGTCTCTCCTACACAGTCTCCCTCTCAGCTTTCCTACTGTCTGTCTCTTACACCGTCTCCCTCTCAGCTTTCCTACTGTCTGTCTCTTACACCGTCTCCCTCTCAGCTTTCCTACTGTCTGTCTCTTACAGTCTCCCTCTCAGCTTTCCTACCGTCCGTCTCTCCTACACTGTCTCCCGATCAGCTGTCTCTTTCACACTATCTCCGCCCATCTCTCCTATTCTTGTCTACCTCTCGGCTTCCCTACTTGGCATTCCTCCTATACATTTGAATACTTCTTTTTAGTATGATTTAAGCTTGTAGTGAACAAGCTTAAATAATGCATAATACCCATGGGGAATTGTGATATAACAACACATTAAATAACACTTGCAATAATGAATAAGAACTGATAAGAACTACTAGGTGCTTCTACAATTTAACATGTGGGGATAGAGCTGTAATTACAATGTGTGCCCACTAGAGGGCACCTGTCTCATTTGATAAAGACATCAGCCTTCTGTCTCTCCTCACTATTCACAGACACACACATCTGATTCTTTTTTATGATCACTTTTACCCATTCTGACCTGAGATCAGATTCATGCGAGGTTTCCACTGGACACACACTGGTCTGATGAACCCATTCTGACCTGAGATCAGATTCTAAAAATGTCAGTCGTTCTTCGATTTTTCAAAAATAGCAGACCTACAAGCTCGTAGCGCGGCGCGCTATGAGCTTGTAGATCTGCTATTTTTCAATAGCTAAAGCATAACATGATGCCAACACCAAAAGGGGTGCCCGGTCAGAATGGGTTAAGCCAGTGGTTCTCAAAACATTTCCAGGTCAAGGACCATCACCCCAATCGCAAATATTGTTTTGTTCCAGGACCTCCAGAAACAACGATTTGAGTTAAAAAATTGTTTGCTTTAAAAAGATATAATATAGAAAGATTTACACAAATGTTAACGATCTTTCAAAATAGCAGATGACGGTCAGGCTATGAGCTTGTATATCTGCTATGTTTTTTTAAATAAATAAATGCATTATAAATGCATTATAAGTGCTTTATAAATGCATTTATAAAGCACATTTATCCAAAGCGCTTTACATAGATTGTGCATTGCATTCAGAGGAAACCATGCAAGGCACTAACGTGCTCATCAGGAGAAATTAGGCCGGGGTTCGGACTTCAGTCTTGCTCAAGGACACTTCGACACCAACTCTGGGGGAGCCCGGGATCGAACTGGAAACCTTGTGGTTCCCATCCGCACACTCTACCCCTGAGCCAAAGTATAAAATATGGTTAAAGTGGTTGTGACACTATATTAATGAATTTAGCTGGGGACCCCCTGGTAGATTGTATTGCATTTCCCTCTACACACCAAGGGACATATCTTACTCCCGAGTCCCTTATGCATGAACCTTGTAGGCATGTTTTGGCCATTTTGAAAAACAAAAATAGTTCAAATAGCTGATCCACAAAGTCACAACATGTAGATCGGCTATTTTCACCATTTTAAAAATAGTTTTTCAAAATAGAAAAATAAATGGCCAAGGAATTCGGGCATGAGGGCCAGGGGGAAGGTAGGGCACCACATCTCTTTGCTGAACACAAATACCCCCCACCCCCCAGAATAGGGATGCCAGTGTTCACGAGTTTCAGCTCCAGTCTAACAAACAAGTACAGTAGGTGCTGACTGGGTGCTGGGTGCAACCAGAGCTACAGTTTGATGGGACGCCAGTGTCGCAATGCAGCGATGACGGTCTTTTTTTCCCTTTTCAAATGGGAGATTCCTCAAAACACACACGCACAACTTGGCAGCCGATGCCAAAGAGCAGAGTCCCACTGCTCCACTTATGGCGACTGCCTGCAACCGTGCAGATGCTTGTCTGTCCGTGAGATAATGGGTCAATATTGGTTTGAATAAAACATAGTCATCCTCTAAAGTAAAGGCTCAGCTGAACAGAGAGAGAGAGAGAGAGCGAGAGAGAGCCACGTCAGCAATCTAATCACTTCCTGAAAGGCCAGCTGAAGCAGGCAGGTCTGGCTTTGTTCTAAATCATGATCAGACACATCTGGGTGAGTATTACCAGTGTAAACTGGATGTCATTATGCAGACATATTAAGGCTGGGTGATAGAAATCAAATATCACAATAATTTTGTACCAAACATCGATATCGATTATATTATAACATATATTCAAATATAATATTGCAGTTTACTACACGGTTTGGTTGAATGCTTCATTCTGATTGGTCAATCGCCAAATTCAGCGGTGTGTTATTTCTGGATAATGACCGCTCCGCTCTATAACAGACCACTGCCTAATCAAAGGCTCAGAGCACCTGGCTGCAGCCGCTGGGCTCCTTGGATGTTATGCTGTACCCAACATGACAGCCATGTAAACCAACACACAATGGCATTTGTCAACTAAACAGCATGCTTTTTTTTTTTTGGAGAACATTTGAAGCGAGAAATAGCACTGAAACTAAATATGACTAAAACTAAATGAAAACGTAGTCAAAAGACTGATTAAAACTACATTAAAATGTGCTGTCAACATCAACACTGCTGCGAGGACGCATGTCCAGAGGGGGGTGGTGTTGTCCAAGAGGGGGGGGGGGGGTGTCCACAGGGAGGAGGGGGTGTGGTCTATAAGGTGGTATCAGGTTTCAGCCAGACAACTCTGGTTATTTCCAGTGTCGCAGAGCAGAGCTAAAATCAGTATACAAGGTAATCCAATATTGAATTCCAAGGAGCAAAAAGGCTTATAGAGGATATCGACAAGTCTAAGAGACAGAGAAAGAGAAAAAGAGAAAGAGAGAGTGTGTGTGTGTGTGTGTGTGTGCGTGCGTGCGTGTGTGTGTGTGACCCCATAGTGCGGATAGCGGGGTACTTAAGCGTTTATATTTTCTATGAATGGTTTTAAAGCTTAGAGCAAGAGGGGGGCTTTTATGTTGTGTGAAGAGTTACATTCTACTTACCGCATCACAAGATTAAAAAGGAGCAATAAAACATATTTTAGTGATGAATGAGACACTATTCTACTGAATGAAAATGCACACGACACAAATGGAAATCTCAGGCCACAATGAAGCAAGGACAAAATTAAATTAAAATGTAAAAAGAAAAAAAAATGAAAATCTCAAACAAAATGCAATGATTTCAAATTTCAAAGGAAATGCGAAAATTAATGGTGCAGAGGAGAAAAGTCATGCAAAATGAGAAACTCGCGATTTAAAAGAAATGGCTGGTTGACTGGGAGAAGATATTTTGTTGACAAGGAGATGATGTTTGGTTGACTTGACTAGAAGATGGCTGGTTGATTTGTAGAGGATAAACAATGAAAATGTAAGGCTTGATTTATGCTTAGTTGTGCACCAGTGGCATGCGTCGAAAATAGCAGATCTACAAGCTCACAACGTGTCGCATCGAGCTTCTAGATTGCCATTTTTGAAGAGCGACGCGATACGCAACCAAGTTTAAAACAGGCCTAAGGGCGCTGAGGGAGTTGATGGCAACGAAAACTGAAGCGTCAAGTGAAAACTTAGGATGATGTAGGGATGTATTCCATGCCAACATCGATTTTTAGTTTTTTACCTTTGAGGTTTGGCATCTGAAACATTTTGCACCCCTCTGTGCTCTCGTTAGCGATAGTCTCCTCTGGTTTGCCGACGGGTGTATGGATAAGCGGAGCTTGGGATGGGGCTGGGGCCTGTGAGGCTTCAGACTTCTCCAACTCTGCCTTTCCCTTCTGCGGGGAGTCCTGAGTCAGGAGGAGGTAGGAACTCTGGCTGGTCTGGCTTGGAGACTCTTCCTCAAATTCTGCTGGAGCAGAAAGTTCCTTCTTTCCAAAAAGGAGGTCATCATCGTCCAACAACTCTGGAGCCCTGGAAGAGGAGGGGAATTTGGAGTTGTCCAGAGCCTCCAGGAACTCGTCAATGATGCCCCTTGGTGGCCTCTCAATGAACTCAAATTCCTCAGAGGAGATTTCGGGCTCAGACACCTCCTCAGCAAAATCGTCATCCATCTTCAGTTCTGCCTTCTTCTTCTGCTCGTCCGTTTCCACCTGGAAGATGGCAGGGTTCTTGATCATGGCCTCCAGGACCGGAGAGAGAGAGTCCACTGTTGGGGCATCGGAATCTGAATCGTCTCCAGTGCTGGGGGGCTTATGGCTCTGGAAATCTAGAGGCTTAAATTTGTCAGCCATCTTGGGGGAGTCGAGGCACGAGAACCAGTCCTTCTGCTCAATCTTGACTGGCTCCTCCACCTTGACCTTTGCTGGGGTGGTTTCCTCCGCTTCCTTGACTAGGTCGAATGCGCCAAAGGTTTTCTCGGCAAGTCTGGCCTCCGTTTCTTCGGCCATCTCTTTCAGCAGAGAGACTTTGGAGTCGAAGGCAAAAGGATTGTTGGCCGACAGGTTGATGGGTGGATTGGGCGACTCCATCATCCTGCGTTCGAGCACGGGACTCTGCTCCTCAGGAGTTCCCTCGGTGGAGGAACCAGAGTCCAGTTTTTCTGGGTTGAGAGGAGAAGACTTCAGGATGTCAGGAAGAGACGGTGGAAGGGCTGAATCCTCATCGTCTTCATCTTCTTTAAGGCCAGAGAACTGACTCACAAGGGAGTCTGTGGTGGCCATTTTAGCGGACTCAAATGCCGCTTTGCCCTCATTAAGGAACGATGGTAATGTGTCCTGGGAATCTCCAGTCTGCCCGTACTGGACCAAATCTGGAGTTGGACTCTCTGACATTTTGCTGGCCTTACTGTCAGACTTGCCATCCCCGAAATGAGAGTAACCTGCGTCTGCCACCGGGCTGAATCCCTGGAACGTATGGCTGCTCTTCTTCACCTCATACATCAAGTCATCCTCATCTTCATCCAATTGCTTACCGTGCATGTCTGGCTCATACCTGGAGGAGCCAATGGGAGTGGTGTCCTTGGAGAAGGTATCCATGGAGACACGGGAGTTATCTTGAGAGGCAAGGCGTGTGGGATCCCAGGGCTCTGTTGGGTTAGAGGAGGCAGGGTGAGACTCTGGGAATGCCTGAATCTGGGGGCTCAGGGGAGAGGGGCCGTCAGTCGACTGACTGCCTGAACTAAGAGCTTTGTCTTCAGGGGAAAAGGACACTCCGCTGTCCTCACACAGATTCTTGTGCACTGGGTCTTTGCCTAAACTCAGATATGGGCCCGCTAAGGGATCTAGATCATCTTCCCGATTCTTACTATGCCCCGTTCCAGAGTGACCCTCTTCACGATCCCAAGGCATGTCCTTGGACTTAGTTTGGGGTGGTACAGTAGAGGAAGAGGAGGAGTAGTACAGTGTAGCGGATGCCGAAGTAGGGGGTTGGTTGGGACTCTCAGTCAGAGACAGCTCTTCCAGAGAGTCGGGAGAGTGGAGAGGGGAAAGAGGAGAGATGGGAGCAGGGGAGTCACCCTTCTGCCCAAGTGCTTGAGTAGAGAGGGAGGGGGGAATGCAATACAGTACATATCAAAGACACACTCCATTCCTTCAAAGTGCTCACCACACCTGGGTAAAATATGAACTGCATTTTGAGCCACGGTGGAATATTAAGTACTAGCCACCGGCCTAATGCTGCATTATACAAGACACTTTAGCAGGTAACAACCAGTGTCTTTTTCTATTCCAAGAATTTGTCTGGTCAAAATAAAAAGACCTCAAGTACTTAAATCCAAATCAAATGTGTTCCATTTTCTTTCCCAGGTCTGGTGGTGGCAACAGGTCAAGGGTCATGCCTAACGGAACCTCATTCAAGCTCAAACTCACACAAGCTGTCCATTGAGGGAGATAATGATTCCTCACAGGTGAAGCACATTCAATTCCAAAACACTGGAATGTTTCCTTTAATAGTTTAAATCACTGGTTCCCAAACACTGGGTTCACTCACTGCAGAATATTATTACCACAGTGACGTGACATTTTAACATGACCGAGACTACACATACATATATCATTTAAACCAGTGGTTCCAAAACGTTTTAGCCCGTGACCCAAAAGAGGAATTAGATGTTTGTCCAGGACCCAAACTAAAATAGCAGATCTACAAGCTCAAGGACCATTTGATTTTGTTGAAAATTTATGCAAATCTTTAATATATGTATATATTTTTTTAAGCTAACAGGGAGTCCCTGGAACAAAATATTTTGAAAATGGGGGTCATGCAGTAGCCTGGGTTCCAGCCTGATTCGCTGCGTTCCGCGGATCTGAAAATGTCACTGGCCTATTCAGTCTGGAAAGTCTCCTATTCTCCACAGGTAGGCGGGACATATGAAGTGAACCGTGGCTTCCGATTGGTCTGAGGTGTGGGTTGAGGAAAAACACCAGTTCGACGTTGTATTAATGCGCTCTGCGCAGCTACTGCTGTTGTCCTGCAACGTCCCCTTATCATTCACTAAACTCACGCCACACAGCCGTCATTTGTTTTGTACTACTGAATAGTTTACTTTTTACTGTAGGTTTTTACTCCAACGGCGCTATTTTTCAACAGCGAGAAGCATGGACAGAGTGGCGTTGGTTGATGACGTACACTAGTATCAGCAACAACATGGCTACGTAACAGACTAGTTGACGTTATGAAATGCGAGTCAAGCAGCCACTGTCCAGACCGAGTAGCGAGTAACAATTCAGAATCACGGAACGCAGCGATTCAGGCTGGAACCCAGGCTAGTCATGCAGGGCTCCAGCATGCGACTTAATAGGTCGCATTATGATACTTAGTTTCTTAACGTGCGAGTTACATTTTTACCCGGTCATGGCCAAATTCATATCACTTTGGGGGTCTTTACATGGAAAAGTTTGAGCTCCACTTTCAGAAAACTGATAGGACTTAGGACTATATATATATATATATATATATATATATATAATTATATATATATATATTCCTATCTTCTTAGGACTTCGAAGAGATATAATAATAACCCTCTAGTAGGGATGCACCGAAAGATTGAAATTCTTGGCTGAAACCGAATACCTAATATAGGAAACAGTTGGCCGAAAACCGAATATGATTAATATTATATATCTTTTTTCCTACCATTGCTGTCATGGCCGTACCTTAAAGCTACCTGATTTATGGCAAAATAAATGGTTATGGCAAAACTTAACTTAAATAATAATCACTTATGGGTCCATAAAACATTTATTCTGCTCTTTTGAATGCATTAATTGCATACACTATTCGGTGATATATTTTCCGCCTATTCGAGCCGAAACCGAATAGGCCGAAAATGACATCACTACCCTCTAGCGGCAGTGATGTCAGACTATTTTATGATGAACAGGAAAAATTGCCGTCAATCAATTCATTTTGGCTATTTTGCTAAACATTTGAACTAGATGCCAGGAAAAAATTTGGTTAAAGTCTCAAGTCTGAAACATACTGTGGCTAACAAGGAAGATACCAACAATGTGACACGAAGAATCATTATTCCAATAGACATTGCTTGTGTATTCCAACTCAGTTCATTCAGTCTAGTCTACTATAACCACAAGGTCACAAGGCAGAGCAAATACAACCAATTTAAAATGCAAAAACGTCTCGCAAAATTATAATAATGCTACAACTCCCATGCATTTGTTTTGTTTAGTTTAATAAACAAAACTGATTTAAAGCTGCTATAAGTAAAAATGTCAAAGTTATAATGACTTTTTTTGTCAAAGTTATAATGACTTTTTTTCACAGACCGCAATGAGTAAAACGCTCCCAAAATGAGACACAATCTGCATTCAAAGATGTTCCTAGAAGCTTTGTCATTGGTCGAAAAAAAAAAAAAACAGGTCGAAATGAGTAACCAACCAGGAAGTAGACAGGCAAATCGACCAATAACAAAGCTTCTAGGAAAATCTTTGAATGCAGATTGCAGCCCCTAGATGTGCCACAGAGACTAAATATGTTTGGGAACGTTTTACCCATTGTTGGCAGTCTGAATTAACCTGACTCCGCCACATGGGGCAGCAGAGAGTACACTGGGTTCCCTCCCCCTCCTCCTGCTCCCATCTGGGAACTCTCAGGCAGACTTGATGCTCCGGCCACCAAAACGGCCTGGCCAATCAGCAGGCAGCTAGAGGTGGGATCAAGGCATACACAGTCCTGCCTTGATAAAAAAATACATTAAAAATGTGCTTTTTTTTGTTGCTTATAGCAGCTTTAAAAGACAATGAGGAATGAACTTAAGATGATGCAGGAAGGAGGAAGAGACGGAGGAATGGAGAGGACACAGCGGTAGTGGACAACTGGACACAGTGACACAGAGGTAGTGGACACAGCGACACAGGGACACAGTGACACAGTGGACACAGAGGTAGTGGACACAGCGACACAGAGGGAGTGGACACAGCGACACAGTGGACACAGAGACACAGAGGTAACTTGCCTGTGGGGAATTGCATCAGAGTTTTAGACGGAGAACGTGCATCTGTGGAAGAGAAGACCAGAGTTGCAGAGACAGAGACAGAGACAGACAAAGAGTAGCAGAGACAGAGACAGACAAAGAGTAGCAGAGACAGAGAGACAGACCAGACAAACAGAGACAGAGAGCGAAATCAGTTGGTTAGTTTAAAGATGGGAAAAGGAAAAGACCCCATTGCCAAATGAAGCCTTCAGGGACGTAAAGTCTCACATAGGCAGATGTAGATCTCTGCCTATCTCTGTCTGGTGACATCTAAATTCAATGTACGGGCTTGTTTACCACCCAGTTCAAGCCACTACGGTGACTTTAGAATGTAGATGTCACCAGACATATTGGTAACATCTGGCTATGCCTAGGATCAGCACGTCCCAAAAAGCTGAAATTGTCATATCATTTATATATATAGGCAGCTCAATGTTTTATTTGGCAACAGGTTTGGGACAGAACAAGTCAGATAAACAATTTATTATTGTAAGTGGCAGAATTACAACAGACACGTTGCCGCCGCTACAGTCCTGTACAAAATGCCCCCCCCCACTGCCCTATGGGGACCTCCAGGACATGCTCCCTCCACCTTACACCAGACGGCGAAACACCCGCCGATGCACAGCCACACTAGAACATGCTCTCGACCCCCCCAGGCTCCAAAACACGCACATTGGACAGAACTCTTCTTCACACTGCTGTAGTGGACTCCATCACAGACAATGGGACAGCCTACCAGAGAGCATGTAGTGGACACCTTTAAATTTAGTGCCGGAAGTGCCTTGAAAATAGAAGCTCTGGGTGCCAGAGTTGTCTGATCGCTTTTACTCTGAAAGCCATGAACCGGAAACACTTTCCTAAAAAAAAGTTGACTTTACAAAGAGACCGATCATCACCGATCATCTTAATTTATTTTTTTTACGCTCCAAAAAGCGTTCATATTTTGCGGGAGAGACGGATGAGGAGCAGAAATGAAGCGCCAGCATATCGATCCATTCATCACCACGGAGAAAATAGGAAAAAATCTTAATATTCTTATCTCGCCCCGTATCACTAGGACGTCGCTAGGACGTCCTCACACGTCGATGGCACTAATTTTTCGGGATCCTTATGACGGTCTCATACGTCGTATGAACTGAAACGGTTAAACGCAGAGTTCTCCTGACCACCCCGGGCCCTCACACTGACTGTTGATTTGATTGTCCAATGGATATGCATCTTATCTTACTTGGATATTGTTCACAATTGCGTCGGAGAAAAAACCCAGAAAAAACCCAGAAGGTTGTCTGTCAGTGTCAGAAAAGACAAGGCAGGTATTAAAGCATTAATTACAAATATAGATACATTCCAGACATGCCGCAGAAGAATGGAAAGAAAGCAGTCATCTTTATAATTAGGAAACGGATGAAACAAAGGGCATTATGTTTAGTCTTGTATTTGGAAGTGTATAAACAAGAGAGCAAAACTGATGTTATCTGCCCTGTGCATTGTCTTTTGTTTACTAAATCTAAAGTGCCCATGTTGAATGCCAAAAACACAATCAATCATTAATCGTTAATGTTAATGTTAAGTTACATGTTGTGTTTGCAGCTATCTGAATGTGTGAATCTGCAATGTTTATTTTTATTTTTATGATATGGCCAACATAGGGACACCAAGTTGAAATAAGCATAGAGTACATGCTCAGATTCCCTTTCTAATGAACAAAAATACCTCAAGAATATAATAAACATTTATCAAAATACGGTTATATAGAGCATAGCTGTTTTGCAGCCATTTTGTTTACTGGCTCTGGTTTCACAGATAGAAAGCCCATGGATATTTCCGAAGATATTCATATTCATTAATTATTTTAAGCCTGGAACCAAGCCATCCAGGGCCAGGCTCCTGGTGAATCATGACCAGACGTACCGTTAACTTTATTGCACTGTAAACCAACAGTGAATCAGAAAGGATTAACATGAAGTTATGAACTATGTTTGTTGGCCGACATCAAAGACATCAGTGTGAAGCACAACTCAGGGGCTTCAATTACAATACACAAAGTAACCCTCTCATTCGACACTAAATGACTGCAGCTGTGAAATGAATACCAAAATCAAACGGGACACTTTGCAAGACATATCTGAGGTTTTGTTAATTCCGCTGATGTGATAACCATTAGATCACACCCAATGATTATTCAGAATAGATTAGGGCTGTGAAGGTACGGGAGTTTTACTGCATGGTTCTTCCATATATACGAGGGACTGCGTCTGTGTGCCTGGAGCCAATCTCACAAACTGCCCGACCAATCAAGAGAGCCAAATGTGTCTTGTGCACACTGCCAGTAGGTAGCCTCAGTCCCAGCCTTACTCATCTGCGAAAACAGATGAAAACACCACCAATCCGAAATTCTGAACTGAGTCATTACTTAAAGCCACCCACCTCCACCCACTTTCACATCCACCCACTTTCAACCACCTCTACCCACCTCCACAATCACCCCCCACCTCCATGCACTTTCAACCACCTCCACGCACGTTCAACCACCTCCACGCACTTTCACCCACAATCACCCACCTCCACCCACCTCCACCCACCTCCACCCACAATCACTGAATCACCCACCTCCAATCCACAATCACCCACCTCCAATCCACAATCACCCACCTCCAATCCACAATCACCCACCTCCAATCCACAATCACCCACCTCCAATCCACAATCACCTACCTCCAATCCACAATCACCCACCTCCAATCCACAATCACCCACCTCCAATCCACAATCACCCACCTCCAATCCACAATCACCCACCTCCAATCCACAATCACCCACCTCCACCCACAATCACCCACCTCCACCCACAATCACCCACCTCCAATCCACAATCACCCACCTCCATCCACAATCACCCACCTCCACCCACAATCACCCACCTCCACCCACAATCACCCACCTCCACCCACCTCCATCCACAATCACCCACCTCCACAATCACCCACCTCCACCCACAATCACCCACCTCCACCCACAATCACCCACCTCCACCCACCTCCATCCACAATCACCCACCTCCACCCACAATCACCCACCTCCACCCACAATCACCCACCTCCACCCACAATCACCCACAATCACCCACCTCCACCCACAATCACCCACCTCCACCCACCTCCATCCACAATCACCCACCTCCATCCACAATCACCCACTTTCACCCACCTCCACCCACAATCACCCACCTCCACCCACAATCACCCACCTCCACCCACAATCACCCACCTCCACCCACAATCACCCACCTCCACCCACAATCACCCACAATCACCCACCTCCACCCACTTTCACCCACAATCACCCACCTCCACCCACAATCACCCACTTTCACCCACCTCCATCCACAATCACCCACCTCCACCCACAATCACCCACCTCCAGTCCTCCACCCACCTCCACCCACCTCCACCCACAATCACCCACCTCCACCCACTTTCACCCACCTCCACACACCACCTCAATGGAGTGTACAGGGTTTGAGGTCAGATATAACATGGAATGTCAGAACAGGTCAGCTCCATATATGGAGATCTAAGGGTGGCAGCGGGGACAGTGTCTTGAGTGTAAATAATCCGTTAGAATATTGAGATGCACAACAGCGACAAGATCGAAATATTAAATAAGCCAGTATAAGCTAAGTGAATGTCTCTGATCGGGCTGTACCCTCGCCCAAATGTGGGGTCAGACATCATAGATTAAGTCAAAGACGACCGTGTGTCACAACTCACAAGCTGGTCACATGGTAGTCCTAGATCCACATTAGTCGGGATCCAGAGATTCACATGATTCAATGCATTTCTTACAGCGGTGGGGAAAAGCAACATGTCCCTGCATTTCAGCAGTTAAATAATAGCTGATAACTGCTAATGTTGCGGCGTTCACGTCGTTTTCACTGTCGATAGTCTTACACATATTACATCTATTAATGGACCATAGACGTACTGTACGCAGGGCTCGACAGTGCGACTAGGTACTCGCATTTGCAACTAAAAATATCACCGTGCGACTTGTAAAATTAAATTTGTCGCACAGGTGCGACTACAGGATTTGACCATTCAATCGTGATAAAGACAAGTCTCTGTCTACAGCAAGTGCACATTCTATAGTCGCGGTTCTATACCTAAATTTATATTTCTGAACGGCGGTGTCGTTCGCCAAAAAGGGAAGAGCTACAAGCTAACAATGTGTCGAGGCTCAATGCGGTGTTCATTTGAAGATCTGTTCCCTTTGCTCCCACCGCCCCTCCCCTCACTGTGTTGCTGCTCCGTGCTCTTCCGCATCACTGCTTGCTGACTGTCAGCAGCGGCAGAGTCGGCAGACAGAAAATAAGTCAGAGTGAACTCAGCGGGATAGCATTAGCATGATAGCACAGATTCAGAAGGAATTGCTTGTACCCCGACACGTTATTTGCAAAGTTTGTTTGTAATGTTCAAAGTTCAAACGTAACTTACTTTTAACCAAACGCGGGTGAAATAGCATGCAGCCGTGCACGCACGCGCGCACACACACACACACACACACACACACGGAGTGGACGGATTGATGTTTATCAAAAACAACCCTTGCTTAGCGTTTTCTTACAAAAGCGTGTGCCCAGCATAAATGATAATGCGAATGACCGAACTGGCTGGATTACCGTATTAATATCAGTCAGTCAGTCAAAGCCAAGGAGAATGTTACAATACTAATTCACCATCGAGCAGCCTCTGCACTGTCTGAATGTCACACTAACATGATAAAACAGCAGGATAAAAACGGATAGCCTGTCTATCCATCCATGAGCAACATATTATCTATCTAGCTCTGGCCCATAGCTCTAATGTGTTGCACGTATTAGAGGTATGGAACAGAGCTACTATCGATCTATCTACAAAGTATTAGCATAAAACAAATTGATTATATAGATTATATGAAAACAAACATAACAATGATATCATGATGAATATCACTATTTTGTGATAATTGCTGAAAAGATAGTGATATAATATTTTGACATATTATGTTCCACCCCTACCTCATATCACTTCATTAAAGAAAAATCACACCCATGTTAAGTGAGGGGCGCTCTTGTCGTCATACATCATCAGAAATCATCTCATACTGGCCAATCAGAATGCCTGTTGCCTGTGATTGGTTAGCTGATTTGCTCGTTTACATATGACATACATTTTCCCTTCAATGTCAATGGCGTTTAATTTATGTCATATTTAGCAGAAGTTTGACGTAATTTCTCTGTTGATTGTCAATGGCTCATTTTGAGATGTCTGGGGACAAAGGCTGCAACCTTGCAACAAAACCGTTTTAGGGGTGCTGATGTGCGCTGGGTGCCTAGTGGTTAAAGCGCAAAACGCATATAGGCTCTAATGCAAGCATGACAGCGAGTCGTGCGTTTGATTCCCGAGCGAGTGTCACTACTAGTTTTAATGACCATTGCAGCGGTCAGGACTTACCAGTTGCAGACTGGTGCCTTTGGGGATAATGGTAACTTGCAAGGAGTTGCATTAGTGTGGACTGGCCTTTAGTTGTAGGCCTCTACTCAGAGCCTGCTATGACACCCTACATTTCTCCTCTGGTCAAATAAAGGCCTGTCTGTCTAATGTAGTTATTGTCCCATTCCTAATCAAGGTTCCTAATCAAAGTTTTTGTCCTTTTCTCCTGTCTAGGTGCCAGCACTGAGCAAACCTGCTAGAATTACACCAGTAACAGAGAGAGACGTTTGACATTAGGATATAACAGGCTGCAGCAGTTCCCAAACATTTTTGACCATGCACCCCTTGTTACCTCCAGACCTAGCTGACGCACCCCCCCCCCCCCCCCCACATGGAAATAAAAATTGCATAAGCTATATAGAGACATATATTACCTATATATCCACATATATGCACATATGAGCCTGAATATGGAATATATGTGAAGCATAGGCTATATTATGCATATATTGGCATAATATGTTAACATATTTAAAATAAAACCATAGCACCACCATTAGCCTTTTCATGTCACGCACTCCCTAGAAGGCGCTCGCACACCACAAGGGGTGCACGCACCACAGTTTGGGAACCACTGGGCTAGGGCCAGGACTCAAAATTCACGATAATTTGACTCAATGTATTAAAAAAAATGGAGGAGGGGAATAAAATAGCAGATCTACAAGCTCACAGCATGTCACGTCATGTGTTTTTTGCAAGCATAGTATAATTAAGTGGTTACTCAGACCTAATCGATTTAGTCGATTCCAAAAGATCCATGTGTCGATATACTGTAAAAATCAATTTAAAGAAAAACTTAATTCCCGATAACCTAAGCAAGATAAAGTACGTTATTGATTCAAAATGTCGGTTTCAATATGTTGAATTGCTCAGCCATATAAAAGAGGCACATTTCTACAGCATGGCTCTGCAGAAGGCTAGGTGTATTTGGTTACAGCCCCATTTAGACCCGAGGCCGATTAAACTATAACATAATGCTTAAAACACCAAAAGGGGTTCCCGTTCTAAATGGATTTAACAATTTGACTAAAATCCGATTCACTCACTCCTGACTATGGATGGGATGGATGCAGAATAACATGATTATCAAGCTCTATTGAAGCCTAGCTCAACAAGATAACCACATGACAGATCACTCACAACAGTGGTGGACACATTGACAGAATAAGCCTTATATTTTGTTGCGCACCATAAGTAGCTACAAGGCCGTTCCAAGCGACAGCGTGGAACAAACTTCCAGTGTACCTTCAACAGGTAGCCTCTGTAGACATTTTTAAAGCGCAGCTCATGACCTACTTCTACACTCTTGCTTTTAATTGATCTTTAAATTCCTTGTTATCCATGTATTCACTGTATTATTTTAATGTTTTATGCCTTGCTTTTCTTTTTCTCCATTGCTCGGCAAAGCACTTGTCATGAAAGGTGCTATACAAATAAAGTTGTATTATTATTAGCATTATTAAGTTCACAACAAGAACACACTACAACGTAAGCACCTTGGATAAAGGCTCGGTTGATCTTTTAGCTCCGCCTTCACTTTTGAAAAGCTCTTTGCTATCTAGAGGTTCACACCCCTATATAGCTTGCTCAGTTTCCACCCTCTCCACCATCTCTGACGCCATCTCTTTCCACCATCTCTGACGCCATGTTTAGACTGTACACATGGCGCCAGCGTGACTTACGCTGAAGAAGGCTCTCGGGCCGAAACGTCCTTACTGTTGTTTGTTGCTGGGGGGGGAAACAAAATAAAGCTTTAGTTTATTCCTTCCAGGATACTACGCGAGTGCTGGTATTCTTTTCTATAGACTGTATCTTCCAGAACAGTGCACCCGTGACATTATGACGTGGAAATACTCAACAGAGTGCTTGCTTTTGCTTTCTTCTTCAAGTTACAGTGTAAACTTCACACTGGCAGCCTGCGGAGCACCAGATCTTATTTCTGGTGCATCCAGTTTGGGTGGAATCCGATTTGAGCCACTTTCCCAGATGGTTTGAAATGCCATTTGAAATGCCAAATGCCATAAAATCCCATTTCTAAAGATGTGTCTCAGGCTGGCAGCTTGTAGATCAGCTATTTTCGTCATAGTATAAATCAAGTCAACCATGACTCGCATGTCTCACACTCATGTCATTACAGAGTTCCCGTGGCAACGCATGTTATTTTTCTAATGCGTTTCCCCTATCATTACCATTTTATTTAGTATAGCACCAAATCACTACAGAACATAACACAATTTATCTATACTGACACTTTTCATTTAGTGCAGTAGAGTAGACCTATGTTATTTATTTATTTATTTATGCATAATTGTTTTCATTTTCATTATCCCTGCTGGTTTCTCTCCTCTGCTCTGCCCCATTTCAATCCAACACACAGAGCAACTAAACGTACTCGTCCAATTTCAATAAAATATCAGGTTATGAACAGCCTAAAATGTAATTATTAATCGACAGATGGAAATTCCAAATGTTTGAAAATGTGCTTTTTATGTACCATCTCTTGTATGCATACTGTAGTATAGCACTTCCTTCAACCTTAATGCATGTGAAGCTTAAAATAGTATGAACTTTGACTTAGATGTACATTGAGCAATTGTGTCGTGTCTTCACAGTTTCCTTCCTTTAACAGCACAACACAACTTCATCTTTCAAAACACATCTTAAAACTAGGATTGGGTATCTTTTGGGTTTCATCCAATACCGGTGCTAAACAGCGCCTGAACCAAAAAGGCACAAAACGATAGTATGAATGCAACATTTGCAAATTGCAATCAAAATGAAGCACTGAAATCTACAATGGATTCACTGCAGGTGGAGAAGAACAGGGTTAAGCAAATATCACTGGGACTGCAATTTAAGATGCCCTCAATACCTTCATACCTGTCAAACTACTTCTCCAAAGTGAGCGACACCCACTGCCACAAAACTATAGGGAACGACAACGATCTGGTACCAACCACAGCCACAACACTAGAGGGAGGAACCATGATCTAACTGCTACCACCCACATTTAGAACAAACATGGGACACGTGCTCTCTGCCACCAAAATGTGGAATGTGGAACTCAGAATTAAACATCAGGAGACTGCTGAATTACCAGCCAGTGTCTTATTCAACATGGCAATTTACAATACATCTAAGAAGGAACTTATCAAAGATTCACCCATTTCTAGTGCATAGAATAAGAATAGACCACTTCACAAGCAAAATAGATTATAATTAGACCCCAGACCCCGCTTTGAGAGCCAGCGGTCAGCATGACTCCAACCAACACAAGACTTCTCCAAACATTAAATTCACAAAATGCAATCGCTCTCATTTTCATTTAAAAACTATTCTGAAACTACAAAACGGGGATTGGCGAATGGTGTGTTGCGTAGAACTGGGACAGAATGTGCCTCCAATGAGTGCAGTACAGTAGAAGGGAAGGAGGTCAATTCCTTCATCACCACCACATCTACATGACTCAATTGTAAAAGAAAGAAAGTCTGTCTCCTAGCTGGCTCTTTGAAACTCTATAGGGGCTCAAATGGGTGTGCGGCTGAAAAACGTGAGCTAATGTTTCACCTGCTGGCTGCTATCTGCCCATCAGGAGAAAAGAACTGCATGTATGTTTGCTGTCAAAAGGCGTCTCCACTCCCTCTCGAGTCTCGACCATACCAAAGTAACCAAACTATGACATAACATGTGCTGAGAAGAGTACAGACAGACAGCCTCACAGCTCACACAAACACACACGTTTGTATTGCTATACTTTTGTGAGGACATCAACATTAGGACAGCGATATTTATTTTTAATTTAACTCCAACCGTCAAGTAAAAATAAATAGACAATCTACAAGCTCACAACACGTTGACACGTTGTGAACTTGTAGATCAGCTATTTTCAGTCGGCAACACCCAAGTATAAATCATGCATAACTACAAAGCTGACCCCTAAACCCAATATCTAAATGGCAAATGCTAAATAATGCCTACCTGAATTGTAATAGCTGATCTATAAGCTCACAAGTCACAACCAGCCAGACCACAGATCAGCCATTAACATTTTTGAGGTTATCTTTGACGTGACAACACCATCATGCAACGAAGTCTAAAATGGGTCTTATGTCATAGTGGTTACTGCGAGAAACAGACAGTGAAAGAGGTGGTGAGAGAGCGAAAGATAATGAAAGAATGTACGAGGCCAAAAGATAGAAGAGAAACAAATAGTTAAGAGGCAGAGGTAAACCAAATTAAATGAATGGAGAGTAAGAGTGAATACAAGATGAATTAATTAAGTTCACAACTGTACCCGGGAGGGGAACCAGAGAAAGGTTATTATAGTTTTGCATCTTTTAATTAAATTCAGTTTTGATTGAATTAGCTTTTTAAAGCGGGCTTGCAGAGGCATAGTTTTATTTTAGTTTCATATTACTAGTTTTTAGTCTTTGTAAGGGCTCCTTTTAAAATGGTCAGATTTTCTTTTTCTCTTTCTCTCTCACATCAAATCTTCAGTTTTACATAACTACGATGTCCTTGGCCGGCGGCCAGAGAGCGCACAATGACATTTGAGCTCCATGACATGACATGGCATAGGAGACATGGCTTGGGGTTATACATAGAAACATACATATACATAGAAGTTGTTAACCGCCAGCCTCTCCCAGGCTGGCCCCTGAAAACAACCCAAGACACTCGCCTCCCCACTTAACTGGACCCTATGGAGGATATCCTGTGTTTTATGGACTAACCCCAAAGGGACCACTTCACCCATTGTCAACCCATATTCATATTGTTGCTGTCGGGCAGACACCTCTGATCTCCATGATCTAACCTTGTGTTTTTTCATAAATTAACGCCATACTTGATCATAATACTACAACATCACAAAAAAAAAACATTGAAAGTATCAGATCTACAAGCTGGAAACACGGCGCGAAGCGACAGGTGTTTGGCTTGTAGATCTGCTACTTTTGAATTTCATTCCTGAAAAGTAACAGTTTCCACACGACATACATTGCTGTGTACTCACTTTGTGTTTCAGAGGGCTGTGGGCAGTTTAGAAATCTGCCTATGTAACCAGTGACTTTTCAAACAAGATTTCAAACTTTAAATGTTTTATGAATGCAAAAAAGAATGGCTTCGATTTCAGCATGCCAATATTCCAGGAAGATAAAGGCTGTAGTTTCCATTAGGAAATAATGTGGATTGATGAGTACCAAATACCAATTATAGGAACATAAGGTTGAAAATGGGTGGTACTTTAAGCATATTCCCATTTCCCAATAAAAATAATCAATAATATACACACACACCACTGTGTTTAAATCACGTTACGTTAACTTGAGTAAGACAACTATGATACCCAGAGAATGTCCTTCATACCTGTGTGTGACAACTATGATACCCAGAATGTCCTTCATACCTGTGTGTGTGTGTGTGTGTGTGTGTGTGTGTGTGTGTGTGTGTGTGTGTGTGTGTGTGTGTGTGTGGTGTGGTGTGTGGTGTGGGCATGAACTGGGCATGAATTCTGAGCTCTGTGTTGCTTCACTCAGACAATGCAATACAGGTCTCACCCCGAGAACAAACAAAAAATCAATGCAGCACAACCAATGCAATCAATTCTAAACCAACGCAGTTTCACTTTTTATACAGTGCTCTGCATTTTTTCTCCCCCATTTAGTGGTTGTCTACTCGACTGTTTTGACTGGGTGCGTGAACCACCAGGGGTCCAAATAGAACTTTACGGTTTGTTACTCTGAGAGTGAGGGTGTCAACAAGAATTGTTCAAATTTGAATTTGTACACTCAATAGTTACATTAACACTGAGGGTTTTTACAGTGTAGATTGGGGTCCCTGAAATAACCAATTGACCATATGCACACCGCAGCCATCTCACGACCCGGAAACAATCTACTCAAAAAATGTTTACTTTACATTGCTAGCTTACATTGCGATCGTTTTAATTTATACAATATATGATCCAAAAAGCGTTCATATTTTTGCAGGAGACGGAAAAGCTTGAATTAACCTCTATCTGCAAAGTGTGTGTTTCATAAAAATCCACTGTAGACATGTTATGACTAGCTACTTTCTGTCCATGCAGATGATTATGTTGTAAGTGTTGGTGTTTGGAAGTGCTCGTTGGATATCACTGAAAGGCCTTACGGCCACCCATTTTGAATTTGCACATAATGCAAGGCAGTAGGACGTTGCTTTGCTGAAAGCGAGTGCTTCCAAACTGATGGCAAGATGGTTGCGGTCTGCAAAAGGTCAGTTGCACACTTTGAGTTACAGACCTGTTCCAAATCAGATGTTGAGAAACAGTGGTCTCTACTCGCCAATGTGTTCTGTTCTGCCAACCAGTGTTGCTATATCTTTTAGGGCTTATAGGGCTTTTTTTGGTTTTGTTGTAAGGTTGCTTGCTTGCCTTGCTTGGGCTTGTTTCTAAAGTGTAGAAGTAGATGCTTATTTTGGGCTTGCTGTGAAATATTAAACCAGTGCTTCTAAAACATTTTCATGTCAAGGACCCCCAAATGAATACGTACCATTTGTCTACAGACGACCCCTACTCGTTTCTGTCGCAAAACGTGCCAACACTGCTGCCCACCCCCACTTCATGGTCTTGGTAGGGTGGATGCCACGTGTCTCCTCCTTTTCCAGTTAACAGTTAACAGCTGCTGCTTTTCACCTGACAGTGAGTGGCTTTCACACCATCTCTCCTCTTCTCCCCCCCCCCCCCCCCCCCCCCGCAGAACAGGTGTCCTGACATGAGTAGAGCGATGTTAAGCATACTCATATTATCTTAACAGTACCCTGTAACAGTTCTCAAGGTGGGTGCCATGGAACCCTACCCATCAATATCACTTCAGTTTAACCACTTAAACCCTCTATACTTAGTGAGACGGACTGCCAAACCTCCTCGCCAGAAATAGCAGATCTAAAAGCTCTCACAGCGCGTCATGTTGTGACGCTTTGTGACCTTGCAGATTTGCCATCTTTGATGAATGTTCCACCCAGAATAGGGATGCTGGGTTTCAAAGTGGTTAAATGACCCGAGACAAAAAAAGATGGAGCACCACTGCCTGACGCTATGGGAGGGTGGGTACAATGAGTGGCGCTCCTTGGATGTCGCCCGTTATATAGCTCAGAACATACATGACGCTGTATTTGCCATAACCCATTCTGACCCGAGATCAGATTCATACGAGGTTTCCGCCGGACACACACTGGTCTGACGAACCCATTCTGACCTGAGATCAGATTCTAAAAAATGTCAGTCGTTCTTCGATTTTTCAAAAAATAGCAGACCTACAAGCTCGTATCGCGCCACTCGGTGGCGCGATATGAGCTTGTAGATCTGCTATTTTTCAATAGCTAAAGCATGACATGATGCTGACACCAAAATGGGTGCCCGTTCAGAATGGGTTAAGGGCGGTGCTACTACCCAGCCAGACTATTTTAGTTCCTACAGGACTCCTGGGAATCATCAAAGTAATAATAACAGATCGCTGTAATGACCAGCAGCCTGTTGCACCAGCCAGCCATGTGCGACTTCTCTCAAAAGCGATATTTCACTTTCAATGTTTGGGACTCATTTTAACTTTACCCTGGCTTTCATGAGCTCCCCAGATTTTTTCTTAAATTGCAGATACAAGTTGTAATTTAAGATTAAGTTATAAGTAATTGATTTAATGTGTCTGATTTCATCAGACACGCTGCTCATCCTATACAAACCCATTGAGACTTTAAACTCCATTTTAACCATGTTAGACTGAGACTCATCAAAATCTTGGTTCTGGTAACTGGTATTGGCCTTTTAATGTGTGGGGTGGCAGTGCTTTATAAATTCATTTTTTCCCCCTACATTTGCCGCTCAAACAATAAATGAAAAATATAATTGAAATACACGGTCCTCTCAAAGCATTGTTTTGAAGGCCAATATCAGTCACCAGAACCGAGGACGGGTGTTTTCAATTAATCTAGCCTGGTAAAAATGGAATTTGAAGTTGCAATGGGTTCATAATATATGGTTTATATAGGAAGGTGGGGTGTCTGATCAAATTAATATCAAATGGCTAAATACTGATTCAAGCAAAAAAATACGGGAAAAACGTTTGGGGTGTAACAGGTCAGAATGCAAATTCCACACTTTGTTGACACTTAAGGTGGTTCCACACCGGCCGCGTTTTTCGGAAAACCGATGGAGAAACGCCACTTACAAATCCGAATTCGCGCTTGGTGTGTGTGTGTGGAGACCTTTAGTCTTTTGTTTGGATGCACCATGGAGATGCAAGTCACACTGGTGTAAAGTTCTGTCTGTGAAAATGCAGTATTCACTTTCTGTGGTGAGTCAGTGAAAAGCACTTGTTTTTGATGCAGTGTTTAGTGCCGTGTTCAGTGTGTTGTCAAAGTACATCGACAGACTTTAAACAGTCAGGATCAATCTGCCATAACGTTGTTCGCAACGAACAACCTTATGCAACCTTTAGCTGTTGTGTGCAACATACAAAAGAACAGCAAATTAGGGGATCCATATTTTATTAACACTTCGTTAAATGGATCTGTTCAGGGCATAGACTGTTGGGTTACATATGGCAAGCCATTTTCATTGCCATTTACCATGTTATAATCCTCTCAAAGAATAAAGTACTAGAGTTTTAAACAATTTTATTTTATGTGATGTCATGTAATTTTGTAGGCTACAACCTGAGTCATGCTCAGTAAGTGCTTTGTCACCAGGGATGTATACAGTAGGTCGTTTCATAGAGAAAAACTTCGTGTGAAACATGTTTGAACACTGACATGAATGATTCTGAATCTTCCCACGTTGGGACAATTTCAGCTGGTGCAATCCTTATAAAATGTTAAATTATAAATGAAGTTCAAAAACTAGGCCATGTTTGAACTTCCACACAGCTGATGCAACCTAGTGCAGGTAGCTACCACTGGTGTTGCCCAAAAAGACTACAGAAATCGATTGCAAGTTACACACTGACCTGACCTCGTGACCTCAACTGAAACCTGAAGCTCGTCGTGTATTGGGTGTTGCACGCCAAAAAATAGCAGATATGAGCTTGTAGATCTGCCATTTTCATTGTTGTACAACAACAGAGTATAACCTGAACTTGGGCGTGGTGATAGCATCAGCTGGGGAAAAAACATTGGCCAAGATGCCATTTTATATCAGCAAAGCCATTGCCCTGACCAAGCAGTAGGGGTTGCTAATGGATAATGCCCCCCCCCCCCCCCCGCCCCAGCAAGATCCCCACACACACATAAATGCTGCCAATTGTGTTGTAGCACTAGCACCGACTCACTGCTGTAGGCACTGCTTCCGAGAACCGAGTCAGCAACTCTGTGGTGGCGGTCGAGTACCTCTACACCAGTGGTTCTCAAAATTGGGTCTTGGGACCCCCACCGGGGTCCATGAGGGGGTTCCAATCCAGGGGGTCCCCAGCTAAATGAGGACCAGTTTAAACACTCGCCCGAGTCAATCTACAAAACTGTAGATTAGTTGTGTGAGCTCTTTTCTTATGGCGGTCCCCGTCACAAAATATTTGATGGGGTCACAAAAATGTCCAAAAACAACCACCAGTCCTGCTGTAGAATAGTACAATTAAAGGTACACATGCTTGGATCCTCAAAGCAACCAACGCTTGGGATAGGGAGTGATTCTCTCTCTCGGGTATAAACCACAGAACCCAGACGGCAGTATGTCACCAAGATGTACGACCTGAAACTCAATGTGTAACATCTGCATTCTGCACAAAACAATCATCGTTTTGCACAGAATAGACTTTAAATTCTTGTAGATGTTTTCCGTAATCAAGCATATCTTTTAGACCAACTAACGAAGAAACTACGTGTCTCCTCCGATTTTCTTACTCTTACCAAATTTTTGGCACTATTATATGCTATGGTTTTTACAGGGTTTTTCAGGAGAAACATCTGTACATTGCGGCTCTGCTCTTTTTACTCCTCACTAAATCAATATGTATAAGAAAGCCTGCTGAAAGTCTTTAACCCATTCTGACCTGAGATCAGATTCATACGAGGTTTCCACTGGACACACACTGGTCTGAATAAACCCATTCTGACCTGAGATCAGATTAAAAAAATGTCAGTCGTTCTTCGATTTTTCAAAAATAGCAGACCTACAAGCTCGTATCGCGCCACTCGGTGGCGCGATATGAGCTTGTAGATCTGCTATTTTTCAATAGCTAAAGCATAACATGATGCTAACACCAAAATGGGTGCCGGTTCAGAATGGGTTAATATAAATAAAATCAATACGGACTACAGTCAAATCAATGCAGTATGAACAGGTTATCGTTTACTGGAACTGGGCATTTGTGAGCACACTTTCATAAGCAGTGAGATCTATGTCTGCTTACTCACTTTCAACCTGGTGTCTTTATTTTGGGCATGGTTTCTACAATGTTACACCGATTTTCTAAATTGTGACAATAGCAGGCCTACACACACTTACATGTGAGCAGTGATATTTCTTTAAAATACTGTAGGTTTTTAAGGTCAATATCAAATTCAGAAGAATCAGGGTGTAAATGCTGCTGTGCTGGCAGACAGACAGACAGACAGTGGGTGTCTCAGTGTCTGTAAGAGACAGATGAGAAAAGACAGACGTGCGTGTGTTTGTGATATTGCTTAGGGGGAAGGCAATCCGACTGTTGTGACACAATTAAACCGCTTCACTAGGATACCCGATCAAAACCACAACACTAGACGGAACTGCTACACAACGGCGTACACACACACAAGCAAAACTGACCGACACAAGGATATAGTTATACACGCAAGCACAATAGCTTGTGCCCAGAGAGAGACAAGCCTACACAGTACACACACACCCACACAGGCTCAGGCAGTGTAAGCCGACTGTCTTTCCACGGCATGACACTGGCCCGCTCCTCTCTAATCCACCTGACCACATTGCCAGCAGTAAACAAAAGGCTGACGGGCGTAAGGGACTCAAAATAAGATGTAGGCCAGTACAGTAGTGGACAATTAAAACGGGCCGTCACTCAGCCATTACGGCTTAGCACTGACCGCCTGCTGTGGGCCTCTCTGCCAAACACACACAGCCCCACCCTGCCCCTCCCCTTCTCTCCTCTCCTAGCTTCCAAGCTATCTTGCACGTCAGGGAAATGATAGGCCTAGAACGTTACTAACGTATACCGGTATCTACCTAGATATCGGAGATAATAAACAATATAAGTTTTTAAAAACTACGACTTAAAACACAGCAACATACTGTTACTAAGTGTTTCATAATGTTAAAAGAATAATGAGACCCGATTCGACCGTTAACACAGGCCAAGAAAAGGCCTGGGGGAGGGGGGGGGGTCTTAAATTATTTGCGGAGTGGGCCGGCATAGCAGCCAGCCGGTCTAGGAGCCCGTCAACCCGATGATGATAGATCGGAACTACCATTGTATTACAGTCCTGTCATAGAGGTCTGACACATCCAGGGAGTGGACCAGGGAGCTCATTAGGAGGCAGATTCCTTTGTGTGTGAGTAATCAGGGGTGTATCTGTGCTGTGGTACACGCTGTGCTAGCAACACAGCAGCAGCACAGGCACAAAAGCAGACGGCTACTGACATAAAGCCATCTCTTCCTCACCTTAATACATAGCGTTATTATAAGTAAAGTCAGCCCCCCCCCGCCCCCGAAACCCATAGACGCTGTGTTATGGATGATGATCCAGGTTGATTGTAGTGAACCAGTCCAATTCATCCGTTATTAAGCAGACCCCCTCAAGGTTTGTTTATTTATTTGTCAAAAACAGGTGGGCCTGCATTAGCTCAAGACGCTAGCTCACCATCCTTCTTGGTTCCTCATCCCCATCATCTAAGAAGAACAGCCATCCATGTCGTTGTTTATTACATAAATAAACCGAATTTAGCTTGAATAAAAATGTAAGGGGAAAGGCTATTTTAGAATATGTATATATTATGCCATTTAAATGTCATTTTGCCTCAATTCACTGACAGTGGCTACACAGCTAACACCTATAGCTTCTGAGGTAAAACAAACAAAAAAGGTTAGGGGTTTAGATGTCAGGGAAAATATTTTTAACAAATATAATAACTCCAGATTTACCAACTTTCATCTAGTGCAGATGATCAAGTCGCTTTATATAATACATAATAGCCTAATAACAACACTTTCAATGTTTATAGATATCTGACACATTTCCTCTGGTGGACACTGGACAGATGCTGGCTGTTATGTCCCTCTCTCATCTCATATTCAACCAAATTAAAAAACGGGGTCGCTCGCCGAACAAGCCCAGATCTGACAGGCGTCGCGTTGAGAGCTTGCAGATCTGCGCTTTTTTTTGTCGGCTAGCGACAGTCACCAGCCAGAGCCTATAAAATACCTAGTAACGGAGCATCAGGGAGGTATTAACGGTACATTTTAACGACACAAGCATCAATTACATCCTCCTCCATTAATAAGACACCAAAGGCGCTCATGCACCGTATGCACGCTGATCGGTGCTGGTTTAGTGTACTTACACGCTGCCGGAGCCGGTACTGGTTCGGATGCTGCTCGTGTTGTCACCGCCGGAGCCGGTTGTTCTTGTGGGAGCGGTTCTGCTGCTGCTGGAGGAGAAACAACAGGAGGCTCCTCCTCCTCCGCCTCCTCCTCTCTCGGGGGTTCCACGAACGGCGAGACCACCGCGTCACCGTGGATTGGCTCCGGTTCCGGCTCAGGTGAGCTCTCCGGCTCGGCTCTGGGTGCGAGGAGGAGAACCGGCGGTTCGGGCTCGGCGGTGGTGGAGTCCGGAACATCATCCTCTATCTCCTCTTCGTCCTCCCACGCGTGGGCCGGTGGTGCCGCCGGCGGCTCGGGTTCGAATTCCTCCTCCTTCGTCAGCGGCTCCGGTGACGGCGTCATCGCCTCCTCGAGCTCCGTGACGCGGATGGGTTCGGTGACCGGCCCGGTGGGCACCGGGGGCGGCGTGGGGACCTCCGCCCGGGTCCAGCCGTCGGACTCGTCCTGGTCCTCGGCGATGTGTCTCTCGATGGCGTCCTGCGCGCCTCCGACCAGGTCCACGATGTCGTCCAGCAGCAGAGCCGAGTCCTGTTTGGCCGCCATGGCCTCGCTGGAAGCTCCGAGGAGGTGGTTCGAGGCGGAGGAGTCCTCGTCGTAGTAGTGAGGTGAACTGGAAGATACTCCGTGTTCCTCTGCGTCTGCCATGTTGTTCTGAATACAAAAAGAGTTCTTTCCACACTCCAAAAGTTCCTTAAACAGCCGCTTTCTGGTTGTTTCTCAAAACTTTTGTTAGGAGTCCGACGTGAAGTTTTAGCTGGAAGAAGTGCGCCACGAGCACCAACGGAGAGATACACACACCAGCCAACAGACACGCAGTCACGCACACACACACGCACACTACTTCACAGAATGTTGAAAAGAACACGGCCAGGGGAAACTCCAGGGAGAGACCAATCACTGGCCGGTAAGTCCCTGATCGACGCCACCTGTGGCCAATGGGCGCGCGTCAAAGTCAAGTGTAGCCCCGCCCCGCTCGAAAAGGGGAAACGCCGAAGTTTAAAGTCGACCCCCCCCCCTTCCTCTGTCCACAACACACACACACACACACGCGCGCGCGCGCGCACTTGCACAAAAAAACAGAAGGAGCATTATGTCAGTTTGCTGTGACAGAAGTTCAGGCTAGCACTTCAAATGGCTTTATTGGTATGAGGAAACATACATTTACATTGCAAAAGCAAACAGTGGAACAATACAATCAAAACACAAGTCAGAATTTCCAATAGCCTAGTATGTACCTCTCTCTCAGTCAACATAACTGTGTGTGTGTGTGTGTGTGTGTGTGTGTGTGTGTGTGTGTGTGTGTGTGTGTGTGTGTGTGTGTGTGCGTGTGTGTGTGTGCGTGTGTGTGTGTGTGTGTGTGTGTGTGTGTGTGTGTGTGTGTGTGTGTGTGTGTGTGTGCGCGTGCAGAGTGGGTGTGTGTGGATTACATAACTTCGAACCATACTGTTCTGTCTGTCTCTTCACAGCACCGCCCCTCCTCCTACAGTTAAGTAACAGGCCTCCAGCCCATATAAACTTTAAGACCCAGTACTGTGCAGTATAAACACAAGACATGTGTACTCAAATCCTGAGGGGGGGGGAGACTCTAGATGTTAAAGGTGGATAAGCATAGGCTTTTTAATTACTTTTTAGCCATTTATTTATCATGGGAACGCACTGCATGCTTCACATTCATATATGCACTGTATACAGTAGGCTATACTGCACAGTACAAGAACATGCAGTTCTAGTTTGTCCTGCACTGCAGCACTTTTTGGTTTAAGGGATATTTCTCTTTCAAACATGTTTGGGGTCGTTTTAACATCTATTGTGGATTTTGTGAACACGGCCACGCCGTTTTCCAGTTGCTTGATTCAGCATTTTGGATATTTGATATCTATTTTATCAGACAGACAGACACGCCCCCTTCCTATATAAATCATTGTGGTGACTGCTACAGTCCTTCTAATACATGAGGAGACCGTGATTTATCAATTCGTAGTTCGTAGTTTCAATTATGTTTTTTTCAACTTGCAAGTTGTCGAGCTGCCACCTGGCACACAAGTAACAACTGGCACACTGTGTACAAATAGATACTTGTACGCAAGCAGAGCGTGCAAGTACTGCTACTAACTAATAATGTCTATGCTGTTCTAAATCCTTTAGACCTGTTATTGACCTTATACAGTACCAACCTTGAAATGTACCGTCACCATCAACAGCCAATAAGGGACCACCATTCTTACCCCGAGATACATACATACATACATACATACATACATACATAGGCCTACATACATACATAGTACATACCCAGCCAATCACCAAAGTTACGTCATCAAGAATGGTGGTCGCTTATTGGCCGGTGGACAACACCGACATACATGCAAGTAATAACTATGCAATCGTTCATTTCCCATCAGTCACGCATTATCCACCTACATGGGAATGCCCCCAATAAGCCCAGGTCTCGTGACATCACGTGACGTCATAAGGGATAGAGATCCCTGATGTCATAGTAAATGTAGCCTCGGTACCCAGGCTTTCATTTTCGTCGACGCAAAAAATGAAAGCCTAGGGGAAACGCATTGGCCGCTCTGGTCTAGAAGTGGGAGTCAACCCTTCCGGGTGGGCGTTGCTCCAAATGATGTGTCGTAGTGCTGCACTAGGGGGGGAGAGGAGGGACCGGGGCTGATGGACAGATCAGTGAACCAATCAAGGCGTGCACAAATCTCAGCCGTGACACGCCCCTCTAGACCAGAAACACGTTAGCTCAGGCTACAGTAAATGCGACCTGCTGTTGCAATTGCCCCTATATGGAGATCCCTGATATGATCCCTGATCAATATTGGCCAGCAACTCGACATCTGACCTCAAACTTCGAACCCTTAGATCTCCATATATGGATATATGTCAGAACCTGTCCTGTTGATCCTTCATCCTTCCTCTTCGATGTCTACAGTCTATGCTTTTGACTGATACCTGTCCATTCAAACTCTAGACAGGCCTGTCCCAACGTTATTAGTGCAGCCGCCCCCGGCAGCCGGCAAAAAACAGAGTTCTCAACAGGCCCTCTTGAGTGTACAGGGTTTGATGAGGGCCCAGGCCCTCATCAAACTCTGTACACTCAAGAGAATGTCACCACTACCACCCTTAGATCTCCATATATGGAGCCGACGACCTTCTGACATTCCATATGTTGATCTGACCTCATCAAACCCAGTACACTCAAGACATGCTCCTTATATGGCCAGTACAGAATATATATAGAGAGATGAATTTGTTTCGACATCAAACTTCATGTTTAGACTCATCGTAAACACAATGTCCAACCAGAGCATTAGTCGAGGTCTTTTCAGACTATGCTATAACATAATTATTCCCTGCATGACATGCGCACATATAGGATATACGCTTACGCATGCATGGTCAATCGATGAAATGGTTAGCAGACGGTATTTTTTTTTTTTTTTTTTTTTTGGCACGGCATAGCCTACTATACGTATACTGTAGCCCGTATAGAACACACCACTGTGTCCAACTAAAGGCCTATTCATACTCCAGTTTTAGGTGATAAGCTGACCAGTGAAACGGTGGTTAATAAAAACAAGAGACATGTGTTTGGGTGAGCGGTAAATGGCTTATGTGCGTGACGACATTGTATAGTTTTCGGCGGTCACCTCATCACCTAAAAGTGGACTATGAATAGGCCTTAATTAACATGAACATTTATTGTTCAACGAAAAAAAAAAAAAAAATTGACATTCCACATCTCTCACACGACCAGCCTGCACATTAACCCATTAAGACCTGATGCCAATTGCACAAAAACAAAACCTATCATCTGCATATTGTAACCTTTTGTGGGATTTTCTTTTCGTATTAATGCCCTACTTGATCATACTGCTGCCTCTCACACAATTATTAAAGGTAGCATATCTACAAGCTGGAAACACGGTACAAAGCAAGTGTTTTGAGCTTGCAGATCTGCTACTTTTGGTCATTTTGAATTTGAATCATGAAAAGTAATCTTTCCATGCACCCGACAGAGATAAAACAAAGTCTCCTTCACCTCAGACATTTGCGTTGTTACCTATTTCTTTACAGTCTATGGTTGTTACCCATGTTGAGCACTAAATTGCCATGGGTCTACTACCTGTATTTGTAAAAGAAAGCATGCAACAAAACTGCGTAATATATAAACATAATGAAATAAATAACGAATGGACAAATGTAGTTTGACACATTTATTAGGAGGACAATATTAGTCATGGGAATCATGAACGGGTGTTTACAATGAGTCTAACTCAGAGTTTGATGTTAAATATATATAGGTTGGAGCTAGGGGGTTTGGTCAAATTCATATCAATAATATCAAAACAATCAATGACCCCAGAAGGGTTTAAAAGTGAATTTGGGGGGGCACGGTGGCACAGTTGGTATCGCTGTCGCCTCACAGGTAGAAGGTCACAGGTCCCAGCAGCACTGGGAGGCGTGTTCTCTATCAGCGCCCATACCCTATAGGTGCGGTTGGCGAAAGGTCCTTTCTGTGTGGAGTTTGCATGTTATCCCGCCCCCTTTCATGACGACGAAAAAAGGAAATAGTTCCCAATGCATTTGTCCCATTTCAAAACGTTTTTATTTAAAGACCTTATAAGCGTTGTACAAAGCCAACTCTTGTCGTGACAAATCATGACAACAAACACAATATTTTGGACCAAACAAATAATTACACAGAAGAAAAACAACAAAAAAAAGTGTTGTATAACCTGTCATTTTCTTCTTCTTTCTAATTATTTGTTCGGCCCAAAACATTGCGTTTATTGTCATGATTTGTCACGACAAGAGTTGGCTTTGTCCGCGGCGTAAACGTCTTTAAATAAATACTTTTTTAAAAGTCTATGAGGAAAATGAACGGGGAATTATTTTCCGGGACTGCGATGCTCTATAGGCCTAGAGTTTGCATGTTCTCTCCGTGTCCCATAGGGTAGCTAACCCTCACAATAAACATGCAATAATCTCTATATTGCCTCCCCCTGGTCAGCTGGGATAGAGGGTTATAACGTGTTCATAACGTGCTACGTCCGTGGAAACTATACCCCCTGTCAGGTGATAAGAAGCGGCCTTCTCACTCCTCATGCACTGAAGGAAGCATGCCGTTCGGGGCTCTCCCCAGGTTGGGAGAGGGAGAGTATAGCGCCCAGGATTACAGTTTATAGGCATTAGCACCGAGTGAAAGATGGGTTACGAAAATCGTGGGATAAAAATATTAGTAAAAACAAAAAAGTTGGCTTTTGCCTTTAAATATGTTGCTCAAGGCCATGTTTGCAGTTGTTGTGTTATCAGTAATTGTTGAGGGAGGGGAGGAGGCCAGCCATTACTCATTTAGGTTCCGTGGCCAGTTTTACCTGCCAGGTGAGGGATGTGATCACACACATCAACCTCTTTAACCCCATAGCCTGCAGTCACACAGGTTCCAGTTACTGCCTAGAACAGGAACTTGTTCAGACAACACTCTGAGCACTGATGTTGCATGAAATGTGTTTCACGGTCATTAGCCTTAGATCAGTGGATCTCAAACTTTTTTGTGTCAAGGATATATATCTGAAAATGCTATTGTGGCAGGGACCCCCAGGAGAGAAGATTTATCTTGAAAATAATTCAAAATGATTCAAAATCTTCCAAAAACAAAGGTGAATTGGGGGAAGTCTGAAGCCCTACCTCTGACATCCTACTGCCCTAAAACGCTATTTCAAGGTGACAAATTTAAATGGCCTACAAAGGGTATTACTTATTTGGGCATAATATTTCCCTCCCTTATTAAAGACATCATTGATGTGAATATGGTTCCTCTTTTGGATAAGTTTAAAAATGATATAGAGAGGTGGAACCCTCTTTATATATCTTTGTGGGGAAAAGCTAATATCCTTAAGATGAATGTTGTTCTTAAATTAAATTATCTCTTACAAGCCCTTCCAATTAATATCCTGCTGAAATACTTCAAACAATTTGATAAATTATGTAATACATTGTTATGGAATAACAAACGCCCTAGGCTTGGATTGAAGAAGCTGCAGTGGCCGGTGGACCAGGGAGGTCTGGGAATCCCAAATATTCTGCTCTACCATTATGCTTTCAGCCTGAGACATCTAGCTCACTGGTCTCTCCCTCCTGAACGAGCCCCACCGTGGTCTCAGATAGAGAACCACTTCTCTGATAGCCTACCTTTGGTATATTTTACCACTGCTCAACTACCTGAGGTTGTTAGTGACCATCCCATTTTTCTCCACTTACGTTGGGTGTGGAAGAGAATGTCGCTTTTTTTCAAATGTAACTTATACCTTAACCCATCTTCCAGTATTTGGCTGAATCCCAAACTCCTTATTGATAGAAGACCATTCATTTGGAATCTATGGGTAGAAAGAGGTATTCTGGCTCTGAAAGATTTGTATGAGGGAGATACATTTAAAAGTTTCACAGAACTTGCTGATCAATATGGTCTTCCGCGTAATCACTTCTGGAAATATCTTCAAATTCGGCATTTACTATTGACAAATGTAAGAGATCACCCCAATATGCCGACAGAGTTTGACCTTTTGAAAACGGTGTTAGCAATATTTGGAACTGGGCATGAGGCGTCAACATACAGTATTATTCAATTATGATAGCACACCAAGGTCAGCCCTCAAGCGTAAATAGTGTTTGGGAGGTTGATTTAAATCAATCCTTTACTGACGGTGAATGGAAGATGATTCTACGGAACTCAAAGAAGATGTCCCGTGAACTTAGAACCAGATTAGTTCAATTTAAAATAATAAATAGAGTCAACTGGTCTCCGAGAAGATTGTTCAAGGCTATAAGCTCAGAGATAGTCCGGTTTGCTGGAGGTGTGATGAGGACCTCGGTACACTTATTCATGTATTATGGGAGTGCCCTAGGGTACAGACGCTATGGTGTGCTATTCATGAGAATATAATGCAAATCACAAACCAAGATATTCCTTATACACCGGCTCTCTTTATTCTGGGTGATCCATCACCACTAAAACACCTCCCTGCACCTCTAGCTGACTGGATTCAAACAGCATTAATGGTGGGCAGGAAGATCATTGTTAAGGAATGGAAGTCTGAGGTTTTACCTCCAGCACATGTATGGTTCACTCAGCTCGGTATTGTGGCTGCTTTGGAGAGGTTATCCTTTAAGATGAATAATCAGTTGGATAAATATGATCTGAAGTGGGACGTGTTCCTCAGTCATGTCCCTCAGTCATGTCCCTTGGTGTGATCCATGGTCAGGCAATGCCTTCTTGATTGTTTATTGTATTACTACACATTATGATACGGTTGATGATGCTGCGTTTGGTCGTGTAAATAATGTAAACTATTTTCACATTTTAATTTGATTTTTCCTTTTTTTTCCTTTATTTTTATTTTTATTTGTTTATATTATCTATCTTAATTGTCTATCCATGAATACGTACTCTGCTGTTGTTGCTTGTGTTTGTATTGTAGGTTTTCTGTTTTATGTGTTTGTAAAAAATCTAAAATAAAGTACTGATCATAAAAAAAAATCTTCCAAAAACACGCTCGTCCCGGGTCAAATCCAGCAACCTCGGGAGTCGGAACGTGACCTTAGTAAGACTATGTCAAAACCTAACCTTATTCCTAAACGTAACCTCAGTAAAACTATGCCTAAAACTAACCTTATTCCTAAATGTAACCATAGTAAAATTAAGCCTAACCCTAAACGTATTCCTAATCTTATCCTTAGTAAAACAAATGCAACTAGAAAAAGTGCCCTTCTGGGCACAGGTCTCCACCAGGATAGGAATGTAGGACATTGCAGCTTGCCTTCATCTGGTGGTTGGATAAAAGGGCAACAAAAGTAAATTAGAGGTAAAAACACTTTTCGGCCAGTTATAGCGCCACCTTGAGGCTGAGTTGAAATTGTTCATGTGGCATTTCTTCCTCGGCCTAGTGGGAATGTGGGTGCACAATTTCACGGAAATCACGCGATGTGTTCATGATTTGCAGCATTTTGTTTGAAACTGAGCACTCCTGTGAACTTTGGAAGCCAATCTTAACCAATCAGGATGGAGTCTGAGAAATCTGAAAGACCCGTTTCGTTGAATGGCTCTAGAGAGACTGTGTACCAATCTGTAGGTGTACTGTGCAAAAACTTGTTTTGCACAAAGCGGCCTCCTGGTGGCGCTATAACAGGCCGTTCTGGAAATTTTGGGGCAGAGGTTCATCGTTGGCATCCAGGGAGTGTGTGTGCAAAATTTGGCATGCAAAAACTTGTTTTGCACAAAGCGGCCTCCTGGTGGCGCTATAACAGGCCGTTGTGGAAATTTTGGGGCAGAGGTTCATCGTTGGCATCCAGGGAGTGTGTGTGCAAAATTTGGCATCGACCGGGTTAACGGTGGCCGAGATTAGCTGCTCACGGGGACACACACACACACACGGACGGACGGAGTGCAAAACATACTCTCCCCCCATGCCTTCGGCCTGGTGGAGACAATAATAGTACAGCTGGGGGCGAACCGAGCGAGCGGCCGGTCCGTGAAGAAAAAGGGGGCAAATCTTTGTTGTTTTTGTGAGTGTTCCAGTTACCGCTAAAACCCCTGCAGAGGAATACAAAACAAACAAACCTTATTCCTAAATTATGTAACCTCAGTAAAACTATGCCTAAACCTAACCTTATTCCTAAATGTAACCTAAGTAAAACTATGACAAAACCTAACCTTATTCCTAAACTTAATCTCAGTAAAACTAAAACCAACCTTAATCCTAAACTTAACATCAGTAAAACTATGCCTAACCCTAAACTTGATCCTACCTTATCAGTAAAACAAATGCAAGAACAGAAGAACCCCTGGGGCGAGTGGTCTGTGGAAACAAATGTGGGCGAGTGTGTTTTGGTGCGAGCATTCTGGTTACCATGCAGAGACATTAGGGTGCTGACTCTGACAGACCCATGCAGGCCATCTGAGTAAGGACTAAATAAAGTCTGTTTTGATCTGATCCGGTCATGAAACTGTACCTCTTCTTCCCCTCGTATATCACAGCTTCTCCTCCCACTATAAATTTCCTCCTACCTAAACCCAAATCTAATATTAAATTACTAGGCCGATGCCAGCTGGGAATGATCTGCCCGTTATGGAACACATGCCCATCTGTTTATGCAATACCCGTACGCATGTATGTACTCGTTGTACGCATGTATGTACTCGTTGTACCCATGTAGGTACTCGTTGTACCCATGTATGTACTCGTTGTACCCATGTATGTACTCGTTGTACCCATGTATGTACTCGTTGTACCCATGTATGTACTCGTTGTACCCATGTATGTACTCGTTGTACCCATGTATGTACTCGTTGTACCCATGTATGTACTCGTTGTACCCATGTATGTACTCGTTGTACGCATGTATGTACTCGTTGTACCCATGTATGTACTCGTTGTACCCATGTATGTACTCGTTGTACCCATGTATGTACTCGTTGTACGCATGTATGTACTCGTTGTACCCATGTATGTACTCGTTGTACGCATGTATGTACTCGTTGTACGCATGTATGTACTCGTTGTACCCATGTATGTACTCGTTGTACCCATGTATGTACTCGTTGTACCCATGTATGTACTCGTTGTACCCATGTATGTACTCGTTGTACCCATGTATGTACTCGTTGTACGCATGTATGTACTCGTTGTACCCATGTATGTACTCGTTGTACCCATGTATGTACTCGTTGTACCCATGTATGTACTCGTTGTACGCATGTATGTACTCGTTGTACCCATGTATGTACTCGTTGTACGCATGTATGTACTCGTTGTACGCATGTATGTACTCGTTGTACCCATGTAGGTACTCGTTGTACCCATGTATGTAGTCGTTGTTAGAGTACCTGCCCGTTGTAACCACAGCATACCCATGCTACCCATTAATTGTCAGAGTAGTGCAGTAACCATTAAAACACAGGCCTTCAACTGGGGGACCACCGGGCCAGGACCCGTAAAGGGTCCCCAGAGGCACGCACCGCAAGGTGGGCCACCAAATATTTGTGTGACAGGACGGACGGTCTGTCTCCATATAAAAGAGACAAGGCTCTACCCGCTCTGCACGTCACCCCCTCCCTCGGATCTTCGGCAATCCACACGCCACGTTTGAAAGGGGAATGGAGACGCATGCACACAGAGATTTCGTGCGTTTATAGAAGTATTGCTATTTTCACTATAGGAAGCGTGCCCATCACTTACTGTATATAACCGTCTGAAGGTTAATTTGAGTTCAGGTTAGTTCAGAGAAGATGAAGGCTGTCTTTAGCACAACGGCAGCATTATTTCCTTAATCCTTAACGAAGAACAATTAAGCCTGACATTCAAAAGAATAGTCTCTCAAATTGCATGTATAGATAGGCAATGATGACAATAATAGACAGACAACCTGCATGCTTTGGCTTGCCTGCTGATGAAGGTGTTATAATGCATAGCTAGGCTGTCTGGTAATTTGCCTCAGAAAATCTCTAAATGTCTTTAAAAGTTGCATGTGAACACACTTGATATTAATCTTTTGAAATCCAGCTTTATCCCTGACAAGTTTTAGTTTGACACATTCCTTGAACATTGATTTAAAGGCAGGGCAACAAATCATTTTGAACACAACTCAATTCACAATACAATTCAAATTGTAATTTGGCATTCTCAACAATAATTATTCAAAGCAAATTTGTGTTTCAACAACTATGCCCCAACATTCAGAAAACATCCAGTAAATGTTTTGTGACATGCGAGGAACGGAAGATTTCCACCAGTCCCTCATATAAACAACATACTTTATAATCAGGATCATACTTCAGTGCATGGTTTTCAACCAGCTAGAAACCAACTAGAAAATAACCAACCAACCAAAAATTCAACCCACTAGAAAATATGACCATATTACACCAATCCTAAAATCCTTACATTGCCTACCAGTGTCCCAGAGAATTGATTTTAAAATGTTATTACTTGTCTATAAATCTGTTTGTGGCTTTGGGCCCAGCTACATCTCAGACATGCTGAAGCCATATGAGCCCTCCAGAACCCTTAGGTCATCTGAGGCTGGCCTACTGATAGTTCACCCGATAATTGGAACAAAACATGGTGAAGCAGCATTCCACCATTATGCACCACAAACCTTTCCAACATTCCAGGTTACATTAGAAAATCCCCAACCATAGCCGTTTTTAAGTCCAATTTAAAAACGTATTTATTTAACATTGCATATCCCAATTAACTGTTTCTATTAAAGGTGGGAGTATCTGTTGTATAATGTAATGTAATTGTATCTATTATAATCTGTATTCATTTTAAAGTGCACTGTTGCACTCTGTGTTTGTTTTCATTCTGTAAAGCACTTTGAATTGCCTTGAGTATGAAAGGTGCTATATAAATAAAATTGCCTTGCCAGTGGTCTGGGGACCACCAGGCGAGGTTAGTCCTTGAGAGAGTTCCAGGTGGAGAGTTTGTAACCAAATGGACCCTTTTAACCTTTACTCCCGTAAAATGAAACCAAAGGAGCCTTAACCCTCTAACACCCGCATTAATTTCTACTTGCAAAAAATAGATTTCAACCTTACTACTACTTTGTACTACTAGGACTAAGACTAAAAAATATGTTAAAAAAATAGAAAAATAAAGTTTGATGAAAAACTTATAATAATTATATAATAATTATATAATAATATAATAAATTAATAATTTACATTTTGGGGATATCTTTCACAATAATGAATAAAACATGTTCTAGACATTCTAATGATCACAAAAAAAAACATATATTACAATTATTTTACCTACTTTTATTAGGGTAAAGGTCAAAAGTCTTAGGTTAAAAAAAATTCAAAATTGCACAGAGTCCAGACATTTTTTATTTGTGTGAATTTCAGCCTCTGTGGGGGGTATTTATATGCAAATATCACGACCAATGGCATTGAAATGGCATTGCAATGAACATCACTGATGACGTTTAGGTGAAAAAAGAACAGAAAAAAAAGCAACGCTGGGTCTTAGAGGGTTAAGGGTCCATTTGGTTTCATTTTACGCTCTCTAAAGTTAAATTATTGGTAACAATCTACATCAGTTAACCACTGCTTTGCATCATCAACATTCATTTTTATTGTACTGGGGATATGCTGCATGTCAAAGCATTGCAGTTGTATACCTGGGCTTTGCAAGCAGACATTTACAATGTAGAAGCGAGGTCCGGATGGGCTCTGTAGTGACAAACAAGGCTCACTGTAGTATGTGTGCTATAGTATAGAGTTTCTCAGGGTGCACCATAGCAATGCTATGGATAGACCTGCCTCTAAAAATAACATGAAAGTATACCATGTCCGTCCCACGCAGGGGGCTGCTGTATTTGCATCCCAAAGGTCCTGCGTCGGTCGAAAAGGAGAACGTGACAACTTGAGAGCATGTGTGTGCATGTGTGGGTGCGTGTGTGTGCGTATGTGTGCATGTGTGTGTGTGCGTGTGTGCATGTGTGTTCGTGCGTGAGTGCGTGCGTGCGTGTGCATGTGCGTGTGCATGTATGTGTGTGCGTGTGTGTCTCTGATCATCCATAAAAAGAAGCAGGTATTTTGGACATGGAGATATTCTCACTCACCCCCAACACGCACGCACGCACACACACACGCACGCACAAATATAAATCACATGACCAAGAGATGTTTCATTTCTTTTACATATACTGGGCCTACACAGGCGTAACACACTTACAGTAGGCTTCAGTTCTGCAGCAATGGGAACAATAACGAAATAAATCATTAAGAACAACAAGAAGAGAAAGATGATTATGATTATATCCGATGCATCGGCATGCAGTCCAACAGCAGGACAACTGGAAACAACCATCCCCCCAACCAGTTCCCAGTGTACTGTACTGTACTGTACTGTACTGTACTGTACTGTACTGTACTGTACTGTACTGTACTGTACTGTACTGTACTGTACTGTACTGTACTGTACTGTACTGTACTGTACTGTACTGTACTGTACTGTACTGTACTGTACTGTACTGTACTGTACTGCTGTGGTTCTCTAACTAGATTCTGGGAATCCCTAGGGGTCCTTGAGGGGCATAATTCCCCCAGCAAAATTAGTTAATATATAGCATACAAATCTGTTCAACCACTGTGACCCTATATTATAGGCCTCCAAAACAGTAGGTCAGCTTTTTTGAAGCATTTTGAAAAATCTTGAAAATTATGAACCTGGCACAAAATCTCTTCAAATGGGGGTCCGCGTTCAAGTACATAATCTACATTTGGGAGTCTTTGAAATGAAGATTTTTGTGAAGCACTGCTGTGCTGTGCTGTGCTGTGCTGTGCTGTGCTGTACTGTGCTGTGCTGTGCTGTGCTGTAATATTGCACTGTAGCACTCACAGCAGCACACAGAGTATACAATGAATAAGGAACACTTTAACTTGGACCTTTGCCAGGGCGTGACTCAAGAGGCCCATGGGCTGTTTAGACTCAGATTGACTTAACCTCTTAAGCCCTATACTGTGTATACTTTGTTGCACGATGATAGCCTGCATATTAACCAATCTACAGCTGATTTGAGCTGTTTTGATGGCATTTGTATCATATTTCTTTTAATTGCTTGGAAGCAAATCTGTCATTGAGACGTTTTGAACTTTTTCATTTACTTGAGTATTCGTTATGATTTTATTCTATTTTTATTTATTATTTATATATCTGTTTTTATCATATTGTCTCTGTCTAGTGGAAACTGTTACTTTTCAGGAATCACATTTAAAAAGTATCAAAAGAAGCAGTGCCACCTTTTGAGTTTTGTGGATCTGCTCATTTTGTTACTTTTGTGTGACACTGTACTGTAGTATGATCACGTAGGGCGTTAATTTACAGGAAAGAAATAAAGTTAGAATGTGGAGAGGTTTCTGCCCGACAACAGCAATATTAACCAAACGACCAAATTATGGACGCCAGCAGTGTTGGCAAAATATTACTTTAACACTAATATACTACTTATTACTTATTACTTTAAAAAAAAGGAATAAAGTTACACTACTTATTACTCCCTGAGAAAAGTAACTAGTTACTTATTACTTTACTTATTACTTTTTTCTCTCGCCCCCAGTAATTGCATATTTTGTCCCCAAAAGTCTTACTTTGCATTTTCAACATTAGCAGTCCCCCCTCCCCTATTCTGCAGTGTTTATTTAACTCATGATGATGGATCCATTTGTACACATAGATTAGAAGTAGATTTTTTCCGGAATATAGCTTCTTCCGTATGCACAACTTGCAGCAGACAATAATGTTCATCTCGTCTTGATCGCGGACATACTCAAAATAATGCGAATACTTCCAAGTATTGAATGTTATAACGCTTTGTTGTGCCGGGGTCTGTCTCCTCCACCTCCTCCATGCTTAGTTTGTTTACGTCTCTTCTCTCTAACAGTGCAGTCTAACGAGTTACACACACTAGTTTAGGTTGTTGTTCCGTGTTCCGGACGGTTTAAGGCCCGCCCTTCTGCATCCGATACTTCACACATATGTACCGACGAGTGTGCATCGTTTCTGTATCCGCTCTAGAGTCTAGTCTAGATCTAGAGCGGATCAGCAGTCTGCAAAGCAACTTGACCCCTATCCAGTCTACCATTATAAATAAACACTCAAACCCACAGTTCCACCAAGGCTCGTGAAAATAGTAATAATATTACTTTTGGAAAAAAGTAAATGTAATATTATTACTCAAAATGTGAAAGTAACTAGTTAAGTTACATATTACTGGGATTTTTTTTTTTTTACTGAAAGTAGTATATTACTTAAGTTACTTGCTAACACTGGACGCCAGGTTGAACCTTAGTAACTTGGACTTCAGCCAGAGTGTGACTCATGACAGTTTTCCATTCCCACACAGTACCTGGATCCAGACAGTCGCGTCACGAAGATGCAAGATGCAGCTATAAGAGTATGGAGTCACTTCCTGGTTCTTAATCAGCTGGTGTATGGAAAATGAAGCTTGTGCGTGGCTGCAACCTGCAGCATGGGCGATGCTTCCCAATAGCACCGCCCACAAGCCCTACAAGCTCACAATGCATCACACCAAGCTTGTAGATCTGCCATTTTCAAAAGCTTTGTATACATTTGATTTGAAAACGTATGAAATGGGATGTTCTGCATAATGAGTAGCCTACTCTTACTTTTGGTACAATCCCGTTCTACTTTCTACATACATTTTGAATTCCATGCAGGTCTCACTTACCAGAGTATTTCCACATTGCAGTATTACTTAAGTAAAACATTTGAGTACTTTTCCCACCACATGGTCGCTTATAATATGCGGACATGGCAACTGCTCATGAGGCTCTTAATTCGCACTGTGAAACGAATGACTTTTGGACACACTTCCTCTGATGAAAACAGCCACTATGAGGAGAGCGGGGCGGCGCGTCCCAAACAGCCACTATGAGGAGAGCAAATTGATCTGAATGATTCACTATACGCTCTCTTCTGCTCTGCTGCCACTCGCTGCTGCTGGGTAAATGTTTTCAGAAGCAAGCGGATGCTGCATTAAGGTCAAACACTGTGCGTGCGTGCGTGCGTGCGTGCGTGCGTGCACAGTGTGTACAGGGGGACAGTTTGCCTGCAGTGCCTGTGTTGTTCCTCTTACTGCAACTCTTGAGTTACAGGAACAACATGTATACTGGAGATACTGTTACCAACACACAGCAGCACAGCTACCTCACTCATGACAGAGACAGGAGACAGACAGGGAGGGAGGGAGAGTGAAAGACAGACAGACAGGGAGGGAGGGAGGGAGGGAGAGTGAAAGACAGACAGACAGACAGACAGACAGACAGACAGACAGACAGACAGACAGACAGACAGACAGACAGACAGACAGACAGACAGACAGACAGACAGACAGACAGACAGACAGACAGACAGACAGACAGACAGACAGACAGACAGACAGACAGACAGACAGACAGACAGACAGACAGACAGACAGACAGGGAGGGAGACAGACAGACAGGGAGGGAGGGAGACAGACAGACAGGGAGGGAGGGAGGGAGGGAGAGTGAAAGACAGACAGACAGACAGACAGACAGACAGACAGACAGACAGACAGACAGACAGACAGACAGACAGACAGACAGACAGACAGACAGACAGACAGACAGACAGACAGACAGACAGACAGACAGGGAGGGAGGGAGGGAGGGAGGGAGGGAGGGAGGGAGGGAGGGAGGGAGGGAGGGAGGGAGGGAGGGAGGGAGGGAGGGAGAGTGAAAGACAGACAGACAGACAGACAGGGAGGGAGGGAGAGTGAAAGACAGGGAGGGAGGGAGAGTGAAAGACAGACAGACAGACAGGGAGGGAGGGAGGGAGGGAGAGAGAATGAGAGAATGAGATACAGAGTGAGAGAGACAGACAGGGAGACAGGGAGAGTGAAAGAGAATGAGATACAGAGTGAAAGAGACCATGAGAGACAGATACAGTAAGAGTGAGAGAGAGAGAGAGAGGCGTGAGGGACAGCGAGAGACAGGCTCAGAGTTAAATCGAGGTATAGTCTCGACGCAATGGCAACGGTGCCCCACATGATGTGAGCAGCCCATGGTCCTGGTAGGGATGTGCAATTTGTTGCCTTAAAATAAAGTAAGTCTCGGAGCTCTACAAACTGGTGTGCGGATGTTCTTCCTCTTCCTTGAGGTTTGCCTTGATGCCTGACATCCAGACACAATCTTCTCTGTGACCTGGCAGGGATGTGAACAGGCATGCTCTCCACTGGCCTGTTGATGTGAATGTGCTGCCCAACAGGGACCGATTGGCCTAACCATTGTGCATGCTGCCCACAAATGGGCAGTCAAGCGACCACAATGCTGGGCTTTTAAGGCACGCATGTGTGGGTTACGAAAGCACTTATACACGAGTCAGAGTCAAGGGCCCACTGCGGGCACCGATACGACTCCACTGGCACAATGACTACAGTTCTTGCTGCTATAGCTACAACCAAGAACCGGCTACAATAACAAATACGACCATATTGCACCCACCCTCTGTTCTCTTCACTGGCTCCCCATCTCCTTCAGGACTGAATACAAGATTTCCCTCAGTCACACATTACCTCAAAGAACTCATCGCCCCTATAAACCCACTACTCGAAGCCTCCGCTCTTCCAACACCCACCTTCTGCCCGTCCCCAAGACCCAAACACCAAGCTCTGCCACACAGCCCCATAGCTCCGCACCATGGGCGGCCGGGCCTTCGGCCACACAGCCCCATATGTCTGTGGGAATCAGAGAGCACCACAGCCCACTGATGCTTTTACAAATGGACTAAACCTTTTTAACAAAGCATTTTCTTATTTTCTTTTTTTACCTATTGTTTTTGTCAGGTGAAACCTGACTAATGAAAGCTCATGAAATGTAAGCAACCTAGTCGTCAATGGGAGTCGACCCCATGCCGCCTAAGCAAATGGGAGCCGCCTATAATGCCGCCAGCCAATCGCGTAGTAGCGACCTAGTCATGATTGGCTGCCTCCTATAAGCTATGACACGGGCATGGCAGAATTCTGCATACTGCAATGCCCAGACCACACTCTCAACCATAGACATAAACACCACAGCGGAGCGGAGTGCCTGCACCGCCTAATGTTATGAGCAAACTGGAGAGCAGCAAAGATGCACAACAGAGACATCGTTTGTTTCACCTGACAAATATGACTATATGTAATATTTCTTATTTAACTTGACCCTTTTAGTTTAGCCTAGTTGGGTCCCATGTCATTATATGTTTGTTGCCTACAGTATATGCTGTTTCTGCCATGCTTTTTATTTTATTTTTTAAATAATTTTTATCCCACGATTTTGTAACCCATTTTTCACCCCTGTGTCAATTATCTAATGTGATCCTGGGCTCTGCCATGCTTTTAAACCCTGTAGCACTCTGAGATTTTAAATAATGTACGCTTTATAAATAAAATGCATTATTATTATTATTATTAGCCTTGTAGTCCATGATCATCTCCTTTGTTTTGCTGACATTGAGATGAAGTTATTTTTTTATCCTGACATCACAATGTCAGGACTCTCACATCCTCTCTCTCTGTAGGCCATCTCATCTTTATCTGTAATCAGGCCACTGTATAGAGCACACTGACCGTCTTAAAATACCATTACCATTCCTGGACTTAAAACCCATGCGGGGAAGCATCTGTGTCATTTCAGATTTTAACCACTTTAACCATTATTTAATACTTTGGCTATTCAGAAATAGCACGCTACGAGCATGTAGATCTGTTATTTTAGTGCAAATATATATTTTTTGAATATAATGCCCGAGATTTGGCTCATAGTTGTTAAAGATGGAGTGCCGTGATCTTTGTATTTTTTACAGTTTTTCATGTGTTTATGAGGTGACAGTACTTCATTAGATCCCTTGGTGTGGTTGTTATGTCAATGATGTCTTCCCTTCTTTTTTTTTTGACAGGGACAGCACTCATTAATCAACATGTCAGTTTTCACATCAATGTAAATGGGCCAGAGTTAACCAAAGCTACATTTCATCTGTAGTCCCTGGGCAGGCTCTTAAAAAGTAAGTGATGAAATAAAGACAGAGTGTAGGGCGCCTGCACACAACACCATGCGTTGATGCCATGTGTGCATATGTGCAGGCACCCACCACCATCCGGATCTTTTCGAAAACCTCCACTTATTTATCCGTTTCCAAAAACCTCCGTTTGAGTGGCCGAAAACGCCGTTTGCGTCTGGCTGAAAGGCCCAAACGCACATAGAAATGTGCGTTTGAAAAAACACCCAGAGTCGTGTAGCCCAGGCCTCATTCTCTACAGATCCATAACCACCAGTGTGAATCCAGCAGCCCTCATTGGCCAGCCGTTGATTACCTGGCTCCGCCTTTGACCAATCACACACACCTGTGCCCTATAAAAGGGCTGTGTTGGGCTCATTGCAGGATCTCTCTCTTCAACAACAGCAGTCTTTGTTTGTAGACCACAGACCTGTTCTTATTGTTCTGCTACCAATGTCTAGCGCATATGCCCTGCCTTGGGATAGGTAAGATGGGGGCCTCTATACATAGACTACACGTAGGCAGAATCTATGTTAAACCACACTAGGTAAGGGATGGTTGCCACTTTTGTATTTATCCTCATTGGATAGTGTAGTTAGGCAGTCAGGCTTTTGTTTTCTTGTCAGTCAGTTAGACAGCATTGTGTTCACCTTAGCTGCTTAGTTTATTATTTTGGCAACATCCGTGTCCCCTGGCAGTGGCATACTTTTGTTTTGAACTCTCTGAACTATTTGTAAAACTTGTACATATTCACTTGCTTTAACAACACTAAAATGCCATAAGGTAATTTTTGCCTCGAACCTTGTGTTTGTCTCCATTTATTTGCACCTTTTTAATGCTTGGTATCCCATACAAACTATGTTGTGTTACTCTAGCCTCTAGACTCTGCTGGGTTTCGTAACATAAAATTGGGGGCTCGTCCGGGATCTCTGAGCATTTGGGGGTGCAAATATATTGGTATTTTGTATTTTGTTGAAAAAGTATTTTGTGGAAAAAGTATTTTGTGGAAAAAGTACTTTGTGGAAAAAGTATTTTGTTTTTGCAAATACTTTGTACTCTAGTTAGCAATTAGGATACTGGTATTACTGGACGTTTTGCACTGCAGGAGAGGTGGTATTCTGCTTGTGTGCAGTGTGCACCATGGAATCCGTTTTGATTTGAACCAGTTCGTTGCAAATCCTTCCCGTACGTCATTCGAATTGTGTCGCAAGGCCGACTTGATTTCGGTAGCCAAACATTTTCATATAGTGGTTAACAGTGGTGCCCTTAAAAGGGACTTGAAGCCAGTAGTGTTGGAGGGGCTAGTGGACCAGGGGGTCCTGGGCAGGTCTCCGCCACCACCTGAAACGTTGGCAGGGGAGGGGTCGCCACCGGCCTCGCAGAAGGAAGGCCCCATGGCTTTCTCTCCGACCTTAACGGGGTCCTTGGATGGCGCTAAGCTAAAGTTGCGCTTGGCCCGCCTCGATAGAGAGCGGGAGGAGAAAAGCGAACTCAGGAAAGCTGCAGAAAGAGCTCAGAAAGTTGAGCATGAACAACAGTTTGTCATCCGCAAGCTGGAGCTGGAATTCCAGCTAGAGACAGCCATCAGGCTGCGTAGGTTGGAGCTGGAGGCCTCGCCCCAAACTGTGGCACCGTCCACAAGCTCTGCCGTTGTGCCGCCATCTACTGCGGCGGCCCCTGCCTCTACTACTGCCACTCATGGTCCAATCTACTGCACTGCCTCGACAACACCACCTGGTAAATATGATTTATTTTCGGCACATAGAACTTCCTCCCTTCCGGGAAACGGAAGTGGATGCTTTTTTCCATACTTTTGAACGCCTTGCGACCGTTCTTAATTGGCCAAGAGAGAACTGGTCCACCCTGCTGCAGTGCAAGCTAACCGGTAAAGCGCAACATGTAATTGCTTCATTGCCTCGAACCTTGTGTTTGTCTCCATTTATTTGCACCTTTTTAATGCTTGGTATCCCATTCAAACTATGTTGTGTTACTCTAGCCTCTAGACTCTGCTAACATAAGGGTTTCGTAACATAAAATTGGGGGCTCGTGTCGATAGTCTTGATTATGATTTGTGTAAGTCTGCCGTACTCCGTGCCTACGAGCTCGTGCCTGAGGCCTATAGGCAGCAATTTAGAAACTACAGGAAAGGTTCCACTCAAACTTTTGTGGAGTTTGCTAGGGAGAAGGGAGAATTGTTCGATAAGTGGTGTGCTGCTAGCAAGATCACCGATTTCGTATCCATTCGAGAGCTAATCCTCTTAGAGAGTTTAAGAAGTGTGCCCCAGAACGCTGTGTCGTTCACTTGAACGAGAAGAAAGTCTCTCAACTCAGTGAAGCAGCTGTCTTTGCTGATGAGTATATGTTGACCCATAAGGAGGTGTTTGGGACACCTCGTGGTAAGGGTCCTGGTGCGTCTGGTGCGCGCCCAGGTAATTCCAAATCTCCTGTAGGTTCTAAGGAGGAGAGGGAATGCTATTATTGCCACACCAAGGGCCATGTCCAGAAAGATTGTTTTCAGTTGAAAAGAAAGAACTCTGGGTCCCCCAAACCCGGCAATGCAAAACCGATTGGTTTTGTTGGGACAGTGCCTGAGCAGCAGACTGCAAACAGCTCTGTTCCTACTTGTATTGATGGCTTCAAGCCCTTCACGTTTGAGGGCATGGTGTCCTTGGTTGGAGAACCCAGTAGCAGGAAGCCAATTAGGATTTTGAGAGACACTGGGGCAGCTCAGTCCTTCCTGCTAACCGACGTTCTGCCTCTCTCAGAGGCGACGTTCTCTGGTGCATACAGCATCGCCCAGGGAATTGATATGAGTTTCATAAAGGTTCCCCTGCACAATGTGCATATTGACACAAAACTGGTTTCTGGCTGTTTTAAGGTAGCTGTGCGCCCTGCTTTGCCTGTTCCAGGTATAGACCTGATTATGGGAAACGACATTGCGGGTGCCAAGGTTTGTCCAGTGTTAGAGGTTATTGAACACCCTGAGGCACAGGATATGCCATGTGGCTCAGATGTCCGCCCAGATATCTCTCCTGCCTGTGTGCTTACACGAGCTCAGAAACGCAAGGAAGGTGAGTCTGTTGACTTGTCAGACTCTTTCTTGTCCACTCCACTTTCTACTGATGTTCCTCCCCAGCATTCAACTAGCCCGGCAAAGGTAAAAGCACTGTCAGCCCATATGCCTTCAATTAAGCTTCCAGTTACTCGTCAGCAGATAATGGCTGGCCAGAAAACCGACCCCACGTTAGCTCATTGCTTTGAGTTGGCTATTAACCCTGCGGCTGCAAAAGATAAGCAAATAGCGTATTTTGTGGAGGATGATTTGCTAATGCGAAAATGGTCATTGCCTGCTGCAGCTGGCATGGATTGGGGTGTAGTGACTCAGGTCGTTGTGCCTGCCCCCTTTCGCCACCAGGTGCTGCTGTTGGCTCATGAGACCCCTTGGTCTGGTCATTTAGGAATTACGAAAACTTACAACAGGGTGTTGAAACATTTCTTTTGGCCTAAGTTAAGAACCTCTGTTGCCCAGTTTTGCAAAACCTGTCATCACTGTCAGGTCACAGGAAAACCTAACCAGACCATCCCCGCAGCTCCTCTCTGTCCTATTCCAGTGATGGGCGAACCTTTCAGTCATGTCATCGTTGATTGTGTGGGACCACTACCCAAGACCCGTAATGGTAATCAGTATCTGCTTACTCTAATGTGTTCTGCCACCCGTTACCCGGAGGCTATTCCTCTTCGAGTAATTACTGCAAAAGCGGTGGTGAAGGCCATGACAAAGGTTTTCTCTACTTATGGATTTGCTAAGGTGGTCCAAAGTGACCAGGGTACTAATTTCATGTCCCGTGTGTTCAAACAGGTTCTAGGGTCCCTAGGAATTGAGTCTCGTCAGCCTACCATCCTGAGTCACAAGGAGCCCTAGAACGTTGGCATCAGACATTCAAGTCAGTATTGAGAAAGTATTGTCTGGGTGAAGGTAATAGCTGGGATGAGGGTGTGCCTTTTGCCTTGTTTGCACTTAGAGAAGCGGTTCAGGAGTCACTGCGCTTCAGTCCATCGGAGTTGGTTTTCGGTCACACAGTGAGAGGACCACTCCAGGTTCTGAAGGAGCAAATCCTGTCTCCTGAAAAGTTCTCTAAGTCCACAAACATATTGAAGTATGTGAGCCAGTTTAGAGAGCGCCTACACAAGGTTTGTTCCCTAGCTAAAGAAGCACTTGTCACCTCTCAGAGTGTCATGAAGAAGCACTATGATAGGAGAGCTGTGGCACGCTCCTTTTGTGTAGGAGATCAAGTGTTGGTATTACTGCCTATTCCAGGATCTGCATTGTCCGCTCGCTTCTCAGGTCCTTACTCTGTGGTGCAGAAGTTGAGTGACACAGATTATGTTATCAACACTCCTGACCGCAGACGTAACACCCGTGTTTGTCACATCAATATGCTCAAGCTGTACCATGCTCGAGTCCCAGATCCATCTGAGAGTACTGTTGCACCTATGGCCACTGTAGCTTCAGTGTCTGCTGTGTTCAACACTGCTCCAGATGAGGATGGTCTGAAACTTAGGTATGTTCCTCAGCAGGGTGCCAGACTAGCTAATTCTGAAATGTTGGCTGACCTGTCTTCTCATCTGGCCCACTTGCCTGTAGAGCAACGTGCTGATATTACCCAGTTGATTTTAGAATACCCAATGCTTTTCAATGACACCCCTAGTTGTACCTCAGTGATAGAGCACGATATCGTTGTGACTAATCCTGCCCCCATCCGGCAGCATCCGTACCGTGCCAATGCAGCCAAGCGGGCAGTGATGAAAAAGGAAGTACAGTACCTGTTGGATAATGATTTGGCTAGACCGAGCTCCAGCCCTTGGTGTTCACCCTGTTTGTTGGTGCCAAAATCTGATGGCACTCCTAGGTTTTGCACTGACTTCCGCAAGGTTAATTCAGTCACTGTACCCGATTCCTATCCACTCCCACGGATGGAAGATTGTATTGATAATGTTGGTTCAGCCCGGTTTGTGAGCAAACTGGATCTGCTGAAAGGTTACTGGCAGGTCCCCCTAACAGCCCGTGCCTCTGAGATATCTGCATTTGCAACCCCTGATGATTTTCTTCAATACAATGTGTTAGCTTTTGGGATGCGAAATGCTCCAGCCACATTTCAAAGGTTAGTTAACACTGTGTTGTCTGGTGTTCCCCACTGTAATGCTTACTTGGTCATTTATACTGACACTTGGTCTGAACACATCCACATACTCAGGATGGTGTTCGACAGGTTGACAGCGGCTACGTTGACTGTAAACCTGGCCAAATGTGAATTTGGAAAAGCAACAGTTACTTATCTAGGCAAGGAGGTTGGCTTGGGAAAAGTGCGGCCTGTGCATGCTAAGGTTATGGCTATTGTTGATTATCCAGCCCCAACTACCAAACGTGAGTTGCGTCGTTTTGTTGGAATGGCTGGCTACTACCGCTCGTTCTGTCGTAATTTTTCCTCTGTCATGGCTCCTCTGACTAGCTTGCTCAGTGACACCAGACAGTTTATCTGGTGCTCAGTGTCAGCAGGCCTTTGAGAAGGCCAAAGCATTGCTATGCAGTGCTCCTGTGCTTGCTGCCCCAGACTTTGCTCTGCCATTCAAAGTAGAGGTGGATGCAAGTGCCTTGGGGGCTGGGGCTGTATTGATTCAAGAAGGTGCTGATGGAATTGATCACCCCGTCTGTTTCTTCTCTAGAAAATGTACTAAGCCACAGCTTAACTATTCCACCATTGAGAAGGAAGCACTGGCCTTATGCTGGCCTTGCAGCATTTTGAAGTTTATGTTGGATCAAGCTCTGTACCTGTTATTGTATACACCGACCATAACCCACTAACATTCCTCCACAGAATGTATAATCAGAACCAGCGCTTGATGAGATGGGCCCTCATCGTCCAAAACTACCACATAGAAATAAAGCATAAGAAAGGCTTGGACAATGTCATGGCCGATGCGTTGTCCCGCGCCTAAGAGTACAGTATTTTTTTTCCTTTTTTCTCTTGTTCTTGTGGATCAAGCTACTGTATACTATAGATATGAACAAACTTAGGGTAAGTTTGATCTTGTTGGTGGGCGTGTTACGTGCCACGTAGGTAGGGTTCTCTGTAGGGTCTCTGTATTCCTCCCCTGTCCCTCCTTCCCTCTCCCCTCTGCCTCTCTCATTCTCTACAGATCCATAACCACCAGTGTGAATCCAGCAGCCCTCATTGGCCAGCCGTTGATTCCCTGGCTCCGCCTTTGACCAATCACACACACCTGTGCCCTATAAAAGGGCTGTGTTGGGCTCATTGCAGGATCTCTCTCTTCAACAACAGCAGTCTTTGTTTGTAGACCACAGACCTGTTCTTATTGTTCTGCTACCAATGTCTAGCGCATATGCCCTGCCTTGGGATAGGTAAGATGGGGGCCTCTATACATAGACTACACGTAGGCAGAATCTATGTTAAACCACACTAGGTAAGGGATGGTTGCCACTTTTGCATTTATCCTCATTGGACAGTGTAGTTAGGCAGTCAGCCTTTTGTTTTCTTGTCAGTCAGTTAGACAGCATTGTGTTCACCTTAGCTGCAGCTTAGTTTATTATTTTGGCAATATCCGTGTCCCCTGGCAGTGGCATACTTTTGTTTTGAACTCTCTGAACTATTTGTAAAACTTGTACATATTCACTTGCTTTAACAACACTAAAATGCCATAAGGTAATTTTTGCCTCGAACCTTGTGTTTGTCTCCATTTATTTGCACCTTTTTAATGCTTGGTATCCCATACAAATTATGTTGTGTTACTCTAGCCTCTAGATTCTGCTAACATAAGGGTTTCGTAACAAATAGTTACTCATGATTACAGATTTGAGTTGTTTTTAGCCACCTTTTCAGGTTGAATTTGAAGGTCAGATAGTTGTCTCTCTTACTTGAATTACTTCTGTGGGGAGACTGTTTTTAGGGATTCTTCCTGGAGGCTGAAACCTTGACAATCAAACGTGCCAATGAAAAAACTGTGATATAGTGACATCACAATATCATCCCCTCCCTTAACCCCCCCCCCCCCCCCCCTACCTATCATACAACAATAGCTGTGGGTGCTGCCACAGTTCACAGTGCCATCACCACCCACCAGGCGTCCACATCAAATTTGGCTTACTGTACACTTTTTTTTTAATCTTCCTCCTTATATAATAATGAATAAAACCTCCCTCAAGAGAAATGTATACAGGCATTTCAGACACTATGCTGGAGAGGCGGTGGAGTGAGAAACTGGGGTATATGGGAAATGAAGCACCGACACTGACACAGATAAGTATAACGCTTAAAATAGTTCCAGTCATGTTCAAATCGGATCCACCCACCACACGCTGTTATTAGCTCTGCTTTGGTATGCTATGTTTTACAGACAGTGTACTGAGTAACGCGTGTATTATTTGAGTTCCAGCCAGGTATTGTCAGAGAGCAGCAGCATATGCTCTGGTACTGACATGTTTTCACTGCTGTCTACTGGTGGTTGAGGGCTGTCTGTTTCGTGACAATTTAACACAAAATATAGCCTCTAGTACTTGAGCAAAAGTATTGGTATCAAAATGCACTTAAAGTACCAAAAGTAGAAAGTACACTCATTATGCAGAATGTCTCATTTCAAGTTTTCAAATATATAATTCTGTTTTGGAAAATAGCCGATCTACAAGCTCACACGTGTCGCATCGCGGCAGATTGTGAGCTTGTATCGGCTATTTTCAAATGGCGGAAATGTATAGGGCTGAAGTGGTTACTGTGTATTTTGTAATAATAAATCAAATCTACAAAGAAACTAGAAAATAAAGCTGTCAAATGAATTTATAGTTGCTTTACTTTCCACCACTTGGTGGCCAGTTACTTTCCCCTTAAATGCACGCACACACACACACACACACACACACACACACACACACACACACACACTTAAACCAGAAAAACACAGTCTGTACAATGTAGTACCCCCCCCCGGTCGTCCAGGTACCAAAGACGCCACAGGTACAGAACATAGAAACATAGTTTCATGTCGTGTCAGATATCTTCTTTCAAGGTGACGTTAGGTGAGACACTACAACATGGAGTGAACACAACTAAGGCAAACCACCGTTTGGCGTTCTAGTTCATTAACAACGTAAGCCCTGTTCTGGCGAGCCACCCTCCGTCTGAAACGGTTGAGAAGTTACCGATACACCTGAAATCATATACAGTTAATATGTATGTGTGTTAGGCTGCACAACAGTGACACCAGCCAGCCAGCCTGCCAGACAGCCTGCCAGGCAGCCAGACAGCCAGAGACGCACAAAGCTCCTTAACCATCTTTAACCACAGTAAGACTACAGTAGTGAATGTACAGTTATTTTTGCTATTTTTAATTATTCGTATAATATGATTTTACTGCTCCTTGTATTGATGATTTCTTCTATGTCTTTATGTATTGATTAATTGAATACATACTGTAGGACCACAATGTAAACAAGCCCTCTGGGCTTATCATTTTAACATTATTGTATAACTGTACCTCTGTACTTTCTTGCAAACTAACTGTTTTGAATACTAAGTACTCAATCAATCA
>NC_139704.1:3709069-3784069 GCF_964188405.1 Protomyctophum parallelum | reverse complement strand
AACTATTAGAATAGTAAAAGCCTGTACTACTCAGTTAACCATTGGTCTTATGTTATTTTCATTACATTCCAGATTGTTGTGTTGCAGCTGAGGCTAAACTTCTGAGTGGACCAGTGAGGGTCCATTTGGTTACATTTGTACATAAATGGATAATCAAAATTGTTGATTGTATACGTATGCACTAACACTATGGTATAAAAGGAACAGGGCTAATATACGCTACCACATTGTTTTATCCCAGATTCCATTCATTAACCCAACATGGGTATTTAAAAAAATATAGACTAAAACGAATAATGGAGCTGGTAAGAAATAAAACAGGGATGTGGGCAGAGAGACAAATCTATACCTTTTATATGATGTCACTGAGCATCATGAAGGTACCCAATGAGTAATGACCCACCCACCCATGCACCTCAGACATCAGCAACATTATGAAAATCATATAAACATAGGTGAAAATCACCCGGGTTTAGTATTCTACGGTTAATGAAGTTCACTAATATTAATTACAACTGTCTTGTTTTGCGCTCTAGATGTGTTTTTCCTCTTGCGCTCCTTTCCACAGACTTGAATACCATGATATCAGACCCAACAGGTTTAGCTACACACTACAAAGACCAGAGATTGTGTGTGTGTGTGTGTGTGTGTGTGTGTGTGTGTGTGTGTGTGTGTGTGTGTGTGTGTGTGTGTGTGTGTGTGTGTGTGTGTGTGTGTGTGTGTGTGTGTGTGTGTTGGAACTAAGTGCTGATTGATCAGTTGGTCTGTGAATATAAGCTCTGGCTGTCATAATGGAATTCACCATGCTACTCATGTACGAGACGCACGCACGCAATGAAGGGGAACTGCAAAAAACGGAACATCCTGATCCATCTCACCATACCGTCCGTCTCTCTCTCTCTCTCTCTGCCACTCCCAGCCCAGACACTTGTCCCATCACAGTCCCTGACAGCTGCAGGACACACACACTGGTGCCCATGGGAACCAGTGGAATACTTTCCATGTCCTACCACTGAAAGAAGCCACGCACGCATAAATTACACTGACTGACTGACTGACTGACTGACTGACTGACTGACGTCTACATGCCATCTTCTGGTCTCTGCATGACCGTGTGGCAATGTGGACAGAGAGAGAGAGAGAGAGAGAGAGAGAGAGAGAGGGTTGTGCTTTGTCATGACTCACAAATAGAAATGTGCCATGTCTTAAGTTCCTACATTATATTAGTGTCTCCTGAACTCAGCAGGTTGCTTCCTGCTGTGTCATCCCTACAGTAGGACCATAGAGACCTACAGTAGGACCATCTACAGTAGGACCATAGAGACCTACAGTAGGACCATCTACAGTAGGACCATAGAGACCTACAGTAGAACCATCTACAGTAGTAAGTAGGTCTCTACAGTAGTAGTCTGAGTAAATAGAGGGTATGCGCGTGACATTTCAGTTCCCTGCTTCGGGTACTGTACATATTTAAACTATTTTCAGCATTGGGATAATATTTTTTTTTGTTGGTGCTGGTCATTTTGAAAGTAGCTCTCAGGTCCAAAACGTGTGGGTACCAGAATCAGCTTAGTTTCCGTCCATATGCATGCTAAAGCTTTGAGAGCTGTTTCAATGCAAGTCAATGAGTAAAGGAGCACACTTTGACAAGCCCAAGTACACAACCCAAACCTCTACCAAAGTGTTCTTGCCCTTTAATTATACATTACAGGCCTGAGGCTCTGCAGAGTTTCTGTTCATTGTTTTGTCAGGGTTGGTTGTTCCTCATGGCTGTCGTGTCGGTGAAGGGGTCAACAGTGACACTCAACAGTGACGTCTAAATATCGTTGCATGTCGGGCAGAAACCTCCTATCTCCATATTAACTTTTTGTGTTTGTTCAGTAAATGTGATCATATACAGCGTCGCACAAAAGCATCAAAAGTAGCAGAACCGCAAGCCTCAAAACGCAGTGCAAAGCCACACGTTTTGAACTTTAGCTGTTTTGGTATTTGAATGACAAGTAATTGTAAATATGAGGTTTCCACCCGACAGAGATGATATAATGTTTGATGTGTGATCTATACAGTACAGCCATGTTCTGAACCGGTTTCATGGAGTTTTTTTCCTGGGGCATGAAATTGACATCTCTCTCTCTGTGTGTGTGTGTGTGTGTGTGTGTGTGTGTGTGTGTGTGTGTGTGTGTGTGTGTGTGTGTGTGTGTGTGTGTGTGTCTCAGGAGGGAGGGAGATGTAGAACTATATTATGGCATGTGACATGTGTACTGTATGTGTGCGTATGGGGGGGAGAGACACTTAATTTTTTACTTAAAGGGGTATTTACACAAAAACTCGCGCTTTCTCTATAGTGCGAGAAAAACGGCGAAAATGGGAAAAATGCGAAAACGGAAAAATGCGAAAACGGAAAAATGCGAAAACGGAAAAATGCGATGGCGGAAAATGCGATGGTGTGCGATGGCGAAAAATGCGAAAAAATGGCAAAACGAAAAAATGGCAAAATCGAGAAAACGGCAAAACGGCACAATGCAAAAACGGAAAAATGCGAAAACGGAAAAATGCGAAAACAGAAAAATGGCAAAATCGAGAAAACAGCAAAACGTCACAATCGAGAAAATGGCACAATGCTAAAACGGAAAAATGCGAAAACGAAAAAATGCGACTCTTTCCCCCCCCGACTCTCCCCCCCCCCCCCCGACTCTTTTTTTCCCCCGACTCTTCCCCCCCCCCCCCCCGACTCTTCCCCCCCCCCCCCGACTCTTTCCCCCCCCCCCGACTCTCCCCCCCCCCCCCCCCCCGACTCTTTTTTTCCCCCGACTCTTCCCCCCCCCCCCCCCCCCCGACTCTTCCCCCCCCCCCCCCGACTCTTCCCCCCCCCCCCCTTAAACTCCTTCGCAAAGCCTGGTCCTTTAGAAATCCAATATCCGGGGAAAAATACTCCAAAAGGAAAGAAAGGTCTCTATATCCATTTCCAATAGTCGATATCCAAACGATCCAAGCGATAATATAGCAAGAAAAATCCTCTTGCCTCTCAGTATAGACTGTCTGTCTCACTCTCTGTTCACCTCCACTCTGGACTGACAGAGTCAAACTCTCCAGGTGGCCCAAACATTGTGATTGCCCATCACCCCATCAGCCAGGTGAGCTGTGGGCGGGGTCTCTAAATCACTGCTTGTTGCCATAGCAACACATGTATCTCACTGGCTTCTTGTGGCATATTAGTCCAGCGGATAAATAGGAACATCTCATCGAGTAGCAGATTGGTAGAAAATAATAAAGTACATCAAAATGGAACATTGCAAACAAAAAATACATAGAAACAATGTGACTCTGCAGGGCACAGAGGTTACAACTGTTACGGCTTAATTTGGTCACAGTTGGTAAATGAACACTGGGGATGTGCCTGTGTAGGACTAGGAGAGAGGTAGAATGGGTCATCATAGATAGATGTGTGGGACTAGGAGAGAGGTAGAATGGGTCATCATAGATAGATGTGTAGGACTAGGAGAGAGGTAGAATGGGTCATCATAGATAGATGTGTAGGACTAGGAGAGAGGTAGAATGGGTCATCATAGATAGATGTGTAGGACTAGGAGAGAGGTAGAATGGGTCATCATAGATAGATGTGTAGGACTAGGAGAGAGGTAGAATGGGTCATCATAGATAGATGTGTAGGACTAGGAGAGAGGTAGAATGGGTCATCATAGATAGATGTGTAGGACTAGGAGAGAGGTAGAATGGGTCATCATAGATAGATGTGTAGGACTAGGAGAGAGGTAGAATGGGTCATCATAGATAGATGTGTAGGACTAGGAGAGAGGTAGAATGGGTCATCATAGATAGATGTGTGGGACTAGGAGAGAGGTAGAATGGGTCATCATAGATAGATGTGTATAGGACTAGGAGAGAGGTAGAATGGGTCATCATAGATAGATGTGTAGGACTAGGAGGATGTGGTTGTGTAGTAGGACTAGGAGAGAGGTAGAATGGGTCATCATAGATCGATGTGTAGGACTAGGAGGATGTGGTTGTGTAGTAGGACTAGGAGAGAGGTAGAATGGGTCATCATAGATCGATGTGTAGGACTAGGAGGATGTGGTTGTGTAGTAGGACTAGGAGAGAGGTAGAATGGGTCATCATAGATCGATGTGTAGGACTAGGAGGATGTGGTGGTGTAGTAGGACTAGGAGAGAGGTAGAATGGGTCATCATAGATCGATGTGTAGGACTAGGAGGATGTGGTTGTGTAGTAGGACTAGGAGAGAGGTAGAATGGGTCATCATAGATAGATGTGTAGGACTAGGAGGATGTGGTTGTGTAGTAGGACTAGGAGAGAGGTAGAATGGGTCATCATAGATAGATGTGTGGGACTAGGAGGATGTGGTTGTGTAGTAGGACTATAGGAGAGAGGTAGAATGGGTCATCATAGATGCGTTGGTGATGGGGGGGGGGGGGGGTGGCGGAAGACATGAAGAAAAGAAGGGAGAACGGAAAAGAGAGAGATGGACGTACTCACGCACAGAGTCACTTTGCTGCAGAGATCAATACTTTGATGGATGCAACTCTGACTCAGCACACACACACTCAGCACGCACGCACGCACCCACACACGCACGCACCCACACACGCACACAGTTAGCTTCACATAGCCACCACATTAATGTTTGTGTCCTTGTATGGTCTCCTTTTGTGTGCGTGCGTGTGTGCGTGTGTGAGTGCGTGTGTGGTGATAGGGACCGCGGACATGAAGAGAATAGATGAAAGGCTGCACTATGGGTAAACAGGCTTCCCACTGTGCATGCAGGGTGTCAGTTATGATAGAGAGAAGACTGCAGGCTCTGTTTATAGACTGGACGCTATCTGTTTATTCTGTCTGTGTGTGTGTGTGTGTGTGTGTGTGTGTGTGTGTGTGTGTGTGTGTGTGTGTGTGTGTGTGTGTGTGTATGTGTGCGTGCGTGCGTGTGTGGGCGAGTGGGTTCCATTCACTGTTGGTACTAGATACAAAAGCTTGTCTGTGTTTCTACTGTGTGCGTGCGTATATACGTGCGTGTGCATATGCACTATGCACATGAGACAGACAAGAGAACAGAGGAGCAGACGTATAAGACCAGCTGTTTTGTGCCAATTATATATTGTACAAAGTGGATATATAGCTAACAATCATTTGGTTCAGTTTCTTCTGTTCTTTTGAGACTTTTATTATTTTAAGGACGAGTGAAGTGAAGGAAGTGATGTTTACTGAGTGAGCAGGTTAGAGGTTAATGTCTTTGATCTCATATCGTCTGCTTTAGTTTCTACCCATTCGATTATGGGAGCCATGGGGACCCCCACAATCGAAGATTGGTGTTAAAAACATTAATGTCTAAATATTTCCAAAGGCTTCAATGTTTCAAATCTACACAAGCTACTGTCTACGACATTATATACGTATAACTTTTGAATAGTTGAAGTATAAAATAGGGTTAAAGTTCCTTGGAACCCCCCCAAGGACACCCACCTGAGAACCATTGTTCTAATCTATACCCAACCTGCTTCATGACCTTTCAACTCATGACCCTGAAACTGATCTCTGCTGCACGTGTATGTTTGTGAAAGAGAGAGAGAGAGTGCATGAGTGAGTGAGTGAGTGAGAGAAAGTGTGTGTGTGTGTGTGTGTGTGTGTGTGTGTGTGTGTGTGTGTGTGTGTGTGTGTGTGTGTGTGTGTTAGCCAGTCCAGGAAACCGTAGAAGGAGCGTATCTGAAACCCAGACATTGATCTGCTGGTTGTGGGAATGAGGCCATATCGTTACTGTTGGGCAGAAATAGCTTATCTCCATATTTTAACTTTTTAATACCTCCAAAAACAAAGAAAGAAAGGAAAAAAAGACCTTTACTGCATCAAAAGTAATCAAAGAAAGGATACTATTAAAAATGGACATTGGCCAAATGTAGATCTTCTATTTCCAGAATATTTATGAACCGAGTCAAACTAAACGTAACGCCTCAACTCCTACAATTCCAAGTGCTTATCAGGGGGGGGGGGGGGGGGGGGGCAGAAGTTCAAATATGATTATTTGGGGAATGAAACATATAACCTGGACAGTCCAAAACAAGTGCAGATGGCCAGAGGTTATAGGACCTTTCTTTCTTTATTTTAACAATTATTTAATCTTATATAGTTGTATCTCTCTCTACTCTTACCTGTATATTTGTCCTGTTGTTTCATGACTACTGCAGTGCTGCATGCTATGACACCTGAATTTCCCCACAGGGATCAATACGCGTGCACGTGTGTGTGACTGTGACTGTGTGTGTGTGTGTGTGTGTGTGTGTGTGTGTGTGTGTGTGTGTGTGTGTGTGTGTGTGTGTGTGTGTGTGTGTGTGTGTGTGTGTGTGTGTGTGTGTGTGTGTGTGTGTGTGTGTGTGTGTGTGTGTGTGCGTGTGTGTGTGTGTGTGTGTGTGTGTGTGTGTGTGTGTGTGTCAACTCAATAAAGTTGAAGGAACAAAAGGCTCACAGAGTAGATTACAACAGAGGAACAGATAAGAAGCAGCCATGGCTGTTTGCTCATGGAGAAAACAAACACACTTGAAACTAGGACTGTCACACAGAATGTTGTTTCTCCTCCATTCTCCTGTCATTATGGTCCTATATAAATATTTATTGCTGTCTGGGGGAAACCTTGTATGTCCAAAACCGTTGCATTTTTTTATTATTATAAAAAAAAAACATTTTAAAATAGTGAAAATAGCCCATCTACAAGCTCATCTACTGCTTTTGTAGGCTATGATGAAGTATAGGGCATTAAATTATGAAGATAAAAAAGATCTCTGCACAACAGCAACGATATACTGCCTCTGCACAAGAATTTACACACATGCACATGCTCTCTCTCTCTCTCTCTCTCTCGCACACACACACACACACACACACACACACACACACACACACACACACACACACACACACACACACACACACACACACACACACACACACACACACACACACACACACACACAGTGGTGCAGTGTGCGCACACTGCACATGATGTACAGATCAATTCCGCTGGCAGTAGGTGAAGGGTAAGCCAGTGCTTGTGCTTGTACTGCAAATCACTGCAGGAAAACACACCACAAAACATGATGACAATGTATAATGGAAAATATAATACAATTGAATTATAGTGCACCCGAATGAATTTAGATTATGAAATACTGTAATACAGAATGACAAAAATCAAAAAAATAAAAAATCAATAGAACACACATACATACTGTACATGCGTGTGTGTCCAATTGTCATTGTGTGTGGTAGTTCTGCATGTTTCAGCCATGTGTACTTGGTCCCCCCTGCTGGCCAATAGCCCTAACTAGTACAGTACATTACATATTATACAACTACAGTTCAAATATGATTATTGTGTGGGATGGTATGCTGTATGTATGTGTGCAAAAACACCGTTGTTGAAGTGTGCTGTAAACACTGTGACAATTTAATTTATTTAATTTATGCAAACTGAGCATGTAGGGCTGGGTAGGGCTCGATAAGCATTATGATTCTCCTGTCCCTTATTATTGGACCTTTTTATTTATTCTCAACGGGGACCAACAGTGGTCCAATAAATGGATCCTTACAGGTCTGTATATAACACTGAGAGCAGCGGCGTGCACAGACATTTAGAGGGGCAGGTGCTCAAGTGAAAAAAAAAGGGCACCTATAGCACGTGGAACCGGCCGGTTGCCTTAACCCATTCTGACCTGAGATCAGATTCTAAAAATGTCAGTCGTTCTTTGATTTTTCAAAAATAGCAGACCTACAAGCTCGTATGAGCTTGTAGATCTGCTATTTTTCAATAGCTAAAGCATAACATAATGCAAACACCAAAAGGGGTTCCCGCCCCTTTTTTTTCTCAAAAGGGCCAAAAGGGCAGGGGGTGCTCTAGCACCCCCTAGTGTCTATCTGTGCACGCCACTGTCTGAGAGTGTACAAATGCAACTATATGGATGTGAACAAGGTTGAGAGAATCATTACTCTCTATAGGAGATAGATGACAGAGAGGGGAAGGGGTTCTGTTTGCTGATGACCAGCGTCTGCTGCTAATGGGAGATCATGTAACCCATATAGATGACACACTCGGAATGGGGGCGGAAAAACAGGGGAAATGGAATTAGTACTGTATAACTTTGTAATGCTACTGACGACTCTTGAAAACAAAGTACTGCATTGTGTGTTTGAGCTGTCAGGCCCTTTTTGATGTCAATCAATGAAGTCACCTTAGTTCAAGATTTGTTGTTTTTTATTATATATTTCTTTATAGGGCATGTGATGCACAGCCTTTGTGATCTATTGGCTATTAGATCACAATCTACCTTTTGGGCACACCTGGCCTACATGGTGGGTCATTGAATGAACACACAGACGTGGGTCCCCATACTTGAGTGAGTGTTGCTCACTAAACAGAAATACAATTAATCACGGCATGTACAACCTTTTTCCGGGAGAGAGAGAGAGAGAGAGAGAGAAATAGAAGAGCAGGGAGACAAGATATAACCACCCCAATTGTATAAGTTGTATTAACATGTATAAAATGACATCATGTTCAGTAGAACTGAACAGAAATTAGCCATATTACCCACACCACACCTCCCATGCATACCCCTCCATACCAAGCAGTTCCACAAAGAAATGTGAAGGGATCATGATGTCACCATATAGAATACAGCAAAACAAGGTTTCAACAATGTCTTTGATTGTTAACATTGGGTCAGAGGGATTGATCCTCTTGTCTGAGGACTGCGACTCTCCTAAAATGCGCGCACGCACACGCACACGCACACGCACACGCACACGCACACGCACACACACACACACACACACACACACACACACACACACACACACACACACACACACACACACACACACAAACAAACACACACACACACAGACAAGCTCAAATTACGTGGTTGCATTATGTGTGATTGTGAATATTTGAGTGTACAACAGCTGCATTACTGCTTACTTGTGATTGACTGGAAGAACGGTTCTCCTGTCCTGTGCAGATAGAGAGTTTCTTGATGTACCACTGTCTTACCTGTAGAGGGCGGCATAACATCATTAAATGATGACAAGCGATCTCACCATAACTCTGTTCTTACTTTTCTTAAATGTATTTGTGGATCTTTTTTTATCTGATCCTCCCTACATCACTACATCTTTCTCTGGTGTGTGAAGATGTGTTTAAATACAAAACAAATCCCATTACCTTCTTAGACAGTAGGCAGTGAAAGATGAATATCAGCGCCCCCTGTGGACTATTGAGGATAGTGAAGACGTAGACCACTGCCACTCCAGTCCCGTCTGTGAACAGGAGCATCCCAAACACCCACGTCAGACCCAGCACACACACCTGCGCAACGGCTGTGATTGTGAACCCCCTAGACAGGGGGGAGCAGTGAAGGGAAGAGGGACGGGAAGCAAGGGAGAAAGTTAATACATTTTGGGCGGGAACCCCTTTTGGTGTTAGCATTATGTTATGCTTTAGCTATTGAAAAATAGCAGATCTACAAGCTACGAGCTTGTAGGTCTGCTATTTTTGAAAAATCGAAGAACCACTGACATAGAAACATAGTCTGTCTTAGCCCTGATACATGACTGCCATGATGATTATCATGACAGTCATGACGTAACTGCACCCTGTTTTTTGCACTCGCTACATTTACAAAGAATCCGTATATATAAACATTCGGATTACAAATATAAAGTACATACTTTTTATCCCACGGGTGTTAGTTAGTTGCTGCTCCAGCGATTAGAATTGCTGCATCCCGCGTTGTTTAATAAAAAGCATTTTTATCCGAGCGCCCCGGCTACTTTTTTCAAACGGGGTTCGTTTGGGAAATCCACAGTTGCACACCGGGAGCGCACTCGCCTATTAATCTGTATTGGCAGGGCGGTCAGCGTACATATATCGAACACACCGACACCGAGTGCCACCCTCCTCCCGACCGATAGGGGCACATAGTTGAAAGCCAATGGCAAAATAACAGCTCGGATAAAAATGCTTTTTATTAAACAACGCGGGATGCAGCAATTCTAATCGCTGGAGCAGCAACTAACTAACACCCGTGGGACAAATTTATATTTGTAATCCGAATGTTTATATATACGGATTCTTTGTAAATGTAGCGAGCGCAAAAAACAGGGTGCAGTTACGCCTTGACTCTCGTATGAATACGAGAGTCAAGAACCAGGGCTAAGTCTGTCTGTGTTGGGTGGAAACCTCATGATATGTCCAATGTTACTTTTCAGGATTCAACTTCCAGAAGCTCAAAACAGCTTGTGGATCTGCTACTTTTGAAGCCTTTGTGTAATGCCCCCCCCCCCCCCCCTGCCCCATCCCCACCCAAGAAAATGCAGAAAAACTAGTTACATATTGCAAGTCTTTAATGATGGCTCTAGAGCTGGTCCAAAACACCACTGCATGTGAGACAAAACGTATCTCTCCCAAATTGGCTTCTCTGCACCGACTTCCTGTCGGAATCCTGAACAGAATTTTAAATACTATTACTAATCTGGTCAGGCATACCTGCATATCTTAAAAGAGCTCATTGTATCCTATTACCCCACTGGAATGCTGCACTCCCACAATGCAGGCCTATAGTGGTTCCTAGAATCTCCAAAAGCCTCCTCTCCTGTGGGACCATTTTCAGAACACACACACACACAAGCAGACTGACTTGATTTTGCGCAGGTTGGCGAGGTCTGGGTTGATGGCGTTAAACTTCTGGGCCAGCTTCCAGATGGTGATGATGAAGAGGAGCACATTCAGGGCGAGGACGAGAACCACGGGGCCGTTGAAGCTCCACATGAAGCCACGGTCCAGAGGCAGCCAGCAGCTGGCAGGGAGGGACGATACAGGCGTTCATGTTAGGACCCTCACTGAAGAACTAGTCAAGTCAATAAAAAACCCTCGACAAGAAAAGAAAACTAAAACACCAGTCAGGACGCTTCACAAGAAAGAGAGACAGAGACAGAGAGAGATGCATTTTACACACGGCTGCTGACATATTACACAAAGATAATATTCAAAGGGGCATTAATTCGCATAATGCATTTTCATTCTATTACTAAGAATTAATTTACACGCACGCACGCACACACGCGCACGTGCACGCACATGCACACGCACACGCACACACACACACGCACACACACACACACACACACACACACACACACACACACACACACACACAGACACACACGCTTACTGTCGTCCAGTGCCCTTTATCCGCATGGCATTCAGAATGCCATGTGAAATCGCCACTATGACCAGAGGTGTTCCGTATCCCACAGTGTACAGCAGGTACCAAGGCTCAATCACGTCGGCGTGGAAGACCGTTACTACCATGCGGTAGCACTGGACCCCCTCTAACAACATCCAGCAAAACGTGCCCAAGAAGAAGTAATGGAGCGAGGCTGCCACGAGCCTACAAACAACCTGAAAGATTGGATTGATACAATTATTTCACACGCATGTTTTTTTTTTTCAATGGGAAAATGTACCAGGAAATGTAACCTGCACAAGGAATTTGTCTTGGTCTCTTTCGTGGTACTAAACAACCATGGGATCCTAGCTAACCCTGATTAAGTCAGAGGTTACAAGTCTTGGTCTACTTGAGTCATTAGTATTTTAAAGTAAGTTTCAACAACACTTTTGACTTGAATACAGTTTTTGGGTACTCTACAAACCTCATGTTTAGTCTGTGAAATCAAAATGCCAGCGAGGAAGGCGACGTCAGCGCTGAAGAGGCAGATGCAGAGGTGGAGGTGGATGGTGGTGCGGGCTAGAGGTCCCAGAGCGGGAGAGGTGGAGCGGAAGTATGGACAGAACCTGAAGGTGAAGATACACACCGCCAGACACAGGAGAGAGGCGACAAGGCCCAACTCTGTCAGCAACTGCAGCTCAAAGAGCTCCTGCACAGGGAAAGAGGCAGCAGGTTTGTGCATGCGTGTGCGTCCGTGTGTTGATTTCGGCGGTTAAACTATGACGAAAAATGTTCGTCGACTTGTTTTTCACTAAATATACTGACAAATAAAAACTAGACTAAAATGTTAGGGAGGTAAGAGATCATTTTATGTTTGGTTGCGCTCGGGTGTTGCACTCTGAAAATAGCTCAAGATCAACTGTAGATTTAGTTGACTAAAATCGTATAATATTTAGTCGACTAACACTCGACTAACACTGAAATATTTTGACTCTTGAGTGACTAAAAATATGAAAACGAAATGAAATTGTGTGTGTGTGTGTGTGTGTGTGTGTGTGTGTGTGTGTGTGTGTGTGTGTGTGTGTGTGTGTGTGTGTGTGTGTGTGTGTGTGCATGTGCGTGTGTTTGCGTGCCTGCGTGCGTGCATGAGCCATGCCTCACCTCCAAGGGGTAGCGGGCCATGAGCACAGCAAAGCTGCTAAGGTGCTCACACACACACACGGTGTGTGTGGAGTTGGTAGATTGTTGAGTGCAGCCATCTGTGGCCCATGCCCCTTCTTCCCCCTCCTGTCCTCGTGGTCCAGACTTCCAGTATGCACAGATGAAGCTCACAGACGTATTCTTCTCCCTGTCCTCCTAATACACAATAAACATCAGTGTTGGCAAAATATTACTTTAACACTAATATACTACTTATTACTTATTACTTTTAACAAAAGTAATAAAGTTACACTACTTATTACTCCCTGAGAAAAGTAACTAGTTACTTATTACTTTACTTATTACTTTTTTCTCCCGCCCCCAGTAATTGCATATTTTGTCCCCAAAAGTCTTACTTTGCATTTTCAACATTAGCAGTCCCCCCTCCCCTATTCTGCAGTGTTTATTTAACTCATGATGATCGATCCATTTGTACATAGATTAGAAGTAGATTCGATGTGGAATATAGCTTCTTCCATATGCACAACTTGCAGCGGACAATAATGTGCATCTCGTCTTGATCGCGGACATACTCAAAATAATGTGAATACTTCCAAGTATTGAATGTTATAAGGCTTTGTTGTGCCGGTGTTTCTGTCTCCTCCACCTCCTCCATTGTTAGTTTATTTACATCTCTTCTCTCTAAAAGTGCAGTCTAACGAGTTACACACACTAGTTTAGGTTGTTGTTCCGTGTACCGGACGGTTTAAGGCCCGCCCTTCTGCATCCGATACTTCACACATACGTACCGACGAGTGTGCATCGTTTCCGTATCCGCTCTAGAGTCTAGATCGGATCAGCAGTCTGCAAAGCAACTTGACTTCAACCCAGTCTACCATTATAAATAAACACTCAAACCCACAGTTCCACCAAGGCTCGTGAAAATAGTAATAATATTACTTTTGAAAAAAAGTAAATGTAATATTATTACTCAAAATGTGAAAGTAACTAGTTAAGTTACATATTACTGGAAAAAAGTAATAATATTACTGAAAGTAGTATATTACTTAAGTTACTTGCCAACACTGATAAACATACATCCTATAGCCAAGTGGTTCTCAAATGGGCGTATACGTGACGTGTGCCCCTAGGGGTGCGCAGAGGTACTACAGGGAGACCAGAGGAAGTGGAACAAACTGCTTATAGTTAACGTGCTCAGAATGGTCTAATTTCAAGTATTTTCTTATTTGTAATGTAACTTATATTACAATATTATATTACTTCAAGATATTCTTCAAACGGTGGGTGATCGTTCATTCATAGCATCGGGTGTGGATATATCATATGTACAAAACGGATACTTTTCAGGATTCAAATTGAAAATGTAGCAACAATAGCAGCTATAGGCCTACAACCAAATGGGGTTAATTTGGTTCCATTAGTACACTTTCAGAGTTACAGTATGGGGGTCCTTGAAATTAAAGTTTGAGAACCATTGTACACAAAATGGAACAGACTACAGAGCCTTAATTAGCATCATTGGTAACACCGAAAGAAGGGAATGGCTGCTGTGTGCATACATGTTGTTCCATTTGTGTTATCACCATATTTTGTATGAAAATACGTCCAAATAAAACAGATAGAACTGGGTGACAATAGAAGGTGAGTTTAAGCATGTGCACACTCTTTAACTTTTTGTCCAACGATAGTGTTATCTTAGCCTGGTTATATCATATCACAACTGTGTGTTATACTGGTTATATCATATCACAACACAACTGTGTGTTATACTGGTTATATCATATCACAACTGTGTGTTATACTGGTTATATCATATCACAACTGTGTGTTATACTGGTTATATCATATCACAACTGTGTGTTATACTGGTTATATCATATCACAACTGTGTGTTATACTGGTTATATCATATCACAACTGTGTGTTATACTGGTTATATCATATCACAACTGTGTGTTATACTGCAAGCTGATGTAAACTGGATCAATGTGTTTGTACTACATAGGCACTACTAATAGGCTACACAGTACACACATCATTTTCATACATCTATGTATAACTAGGCATGTAACAATATATCGTAAAATCGATTAAAATCTGTTCAAACAACAACAGACAATTAAATTGCGATTAAATTGCAATTTGAATCGTGAAGAAAATATAGGATCTTTGTGTAAGAGAAATAATTAAAATATATATTTTTCTGTCATTTTGTCTGCAAAATAAATTTGTGTTTAAAAAAGTCGTGAATCTTATTGTGATTCGAATCGTATAGAGGGTATGCGCGTGACATCATCATCAAACCAGGAAGTTATGCAAAAAACTACTTTCTGGCCTTGACAACCCATACATCCAAACAGAAAAGTCCTATCTGATTACATTAAACAACATTAAACAATGTTAAACTCACTTTGCATGTTGCTTTGCCACTCGATGTGCCATTCACTTTAAGCATGCGCATACCCTCTATTGTGAGTTGAGTGAATGGTTACATGCATAACTACGCTATAGACTGCTGCTATTGTCCCACCTGCAGGTGTCTCAGTGTGAGGCTGACAGGTGTGTCTAGGGGTTCTGTGGAAGGGTTGGACACTACAACTGACACCACTTTAGAGTAGACCTGGTAGTAGTTAGGATCCACACCATCCTTCTGGTGTCCGCTGAGATGCTCAAAGGAGTGGTTAACAGACTTCTCCAGATTCTTGTAGCTCACCAACGCAGCGAGCGCAAAACCTGTGGAATAATAACCCATGGATACTGTATAAGAAATGAGAAGGTCTTTGTTGAGAATTGTGCATCAGAGGAGAGGATGTGAGTAACACAGGGGGAATGTTCCTGACCACGACCATACGATATTTTGTGGTATTCTTTATATTGGCAAAGAAATAATATTTCCCCATAACAAATTATGGGTGGTCTCTGCCCACCCCTGCTCCCCTTAGCCCTCTAACACCCGCATTAATTTCTACTTGCAAAAAATAGATTTCAACCTTACTACTACTTTGTACTACTAGGAGTAAGACTAAAAAATATGTTAAAAAAAAAAAATATATATATATATAATAATATAATAAATTAATAATTTACATTTGGGGGATATCTTTCACAATAATGAATAAAACATGTTCTAGACATTCTCATGATCACAAAAAAACATATATTACAATTATTTTACCTACTTTTATTAGGGTTAAAGGTCAAAAGTCATAGGTTAAAAAAAATTCAAAATCGCACAGAGTCCAGACATTTTTTATTTGTGTGAATTTCAGCCTCTGTGGGGGGTATTTATATGCAAATATCATGACCAATGGCCTTGAAATGGCATTGCAATGAACATCACTGATGACGTTTAGGTGAAAAAAGAACAGAAAATAATTATAATAATTTTGTAATTAAATTAAATAGAATTGTTGCTAAAAAGCAACGCTGGGTGTTAGAGGGTTAGAACCGGCCCTGGCTCTGTGACTCCATGTGCATGAAGGAGAAATGTCTGTCTACACCCTTCACAGACCAACAGTAGGGGTTTAACTTGACAGTGACCGGTACATACATGGGGAGAAAATGAACTTCACATTACATTAATAAGGAGTGGAGTGCAGTTTACCAGGGTACACTCCATTCCCAGTAGCCGTCTGCCAGTCAGTGTCCAGAGCAGCACTGCGAGTGCTCAGATGAATTGGTCCAGTGGGTGGAGTCTTTCCCTTCCTCACAGCAAGCTTCACCTCTATTTAAACACAAAAAAACCCATTTCAAATGCTGCCCTCCGTGCAGTTTGGTGTGTGCGTGCGCCCATGCGTGCGTGCGTGCGTGTGTACCTGTCTGGTTTGTCTCTATGTAGGTGTAGTTGTCTTGGAGCTGAGGTCCAATTAGCCTCACTGCATCCTCCACTGCCTGAAGCAACCCAGTGACGTCACTGTTGTTGAGCTGCCCGGGGGACTCCAATAGGTCTGTAATGTTCTTCTATACACAACAGAAGAGAAAAGTGTGTGTGTGTGTGTGTGTGTGTGTGTGTGTGTGTGTGTGTGTGTGTGTGTGTGTGTGTGTGTGTGTGTGTGTGTGTGCGCGCACATGCGTGTATACCTCTAGTAGTACATAACTTTGCTTTCCTTCATCCAGGTCAGTGCAGCTGTTCCACATGGATTCCGACTGGATGGATGGATGGAGACAGACAGAGGGAGACAGACCGCTCACGTTGGATGTAAGTGAAGAGTTTGAGAACAAAGGAAGACAGCAGACAGCGGGTTAGGGTTCCATCGATGCATATGCAGGGGTTACTGGAGTTCAGAGTGAAAGGTCTTGTGTTATTGTTTGATTCACATTATCATCTTTTTTACAATTAGTGTTTAGTTTTTAGCAGTGTTTAAAGATCTCACAAGTTAGAACCATATTGCAGATTTTAAGTGTGACAAAACGTTTTTTTTTTTAAGGTAGTGAGTTGCATTGGTGTAGTAAAAAAAAAAAAAACGTTTTGTCCCAACCCGACCCTTTGATGTGGTTTGGGCTTTAGAGAAAGAATCAAGTGCAGCTGAGAAATCAGTGTCAACTATTGGCTTCAATCACAATAGGCCTATTAAGGATGTGGTAGTAACAGCTTAGCTGGAAACTTACTGCAGATGACAGGAAACCACAGACACATGCAAGCTGAATGACACTTCCAAATTAAAGTGTTAGTCATGTCTAGTTATGTCACAAGCTGTCTGTCTTTCATTATGGAGATGTTCTATTTATGCACACTTCACTAGTGCTTTGCACTTCATTATTGAAAAGAAAATGTCTGCATATGAGGATGCAGTGTCTAAGGAGGTTATATTGCATTTTGATGTTATTTATATTGCTCACTATATTGCACCTTATTTAAAATTGTTGTATATTGTTTGTTGTTTTTTTCGTATGTTGTGATCATGTTGTACTCAGGGCGTCCTTGCAAAAGAGAGCATGCTCTCAATGGTCTCCCCTGATTAAATAAAGGTGAATAATAAAAGTCAGATAGATGGTTGGAAATGTCAAATTAATAATGATAATCAAACATTGAAAGATGAAAATTAATACAATAAAGTTTGAAGAAAAATATTATAATAGCATGCATAAAGTGAGTGGCAAAGTGAGTTTAACGTTGTTTAATGCAATCTAGGACTTTTCTGTTTGGATGTATGGGCTAGCTGTCAAGGCCAGAAAGTCGCCACACAGTAGGCGTTCCCACATGACTTCTAGGTATGATGATTTAAAGCGAACGCATACCCTATTATTGTGTGTCTTTATATTTTGTAAGTGGTTGATAATCATTTTTTTTTACTCTGAAAACAATGCCATGTCAATCAAGAACGGGAACCAGGCGACATAATGTAGATACAACTCACCTGTGTACTGTCTGCTTTGAACTTGTCACACTGCAACTCTGCATGACAGAGAAGGGGAACTGATCAGAGCTATACAGTAAAACATCACAATATGTATATGACGTACATACAATTAAATGTTTAACCCATTCTGACCTGAGATCAGATTCATAACGAGGTTTCCGCTGGACACACACTGGTCTGATCAACCCATTCTGACCTGAGATCAGATTCTAAAAATGACAGTCGCTCTTCGATTTTTCAAAAATAGCAGACCTACAAGCTCGTATCGCGCCACTCGGTGGCGCGATATGAGCTTGTAGATCTGCTATTTTTCAATAGCTAAAGCATAACATGATGCTGACACCAAAATGGGTGCCCGGTCAGAATGGGTTAAATTGTGGCGATGCCACTGTCTGCCAAGACCATGTACAGGTCTCTAACAATCAGAATAGGTCTGGGAAGGGTGTGTTATTCTGAAGGACATGATATGATCAGGGTTTAATACCAAAACATCCAATGTCCAATGTCATCCAATGACAATAATTTTGACAATTTTATAAACAGTGATCCAAAGGAGAAATTGTGAATGACATGATAAACAGAAGTGGGAAACATATTATCCATAGCAGACAATAAAACATGAAGCATACTTGAACAGATCACACCAGCGTCCTTAGAATGGCTGCAGTCAGGAACTCCATATTCCCTGCGAGAGCAGTCTTTGAGGGAGCTCTCGTCTCCATTACAGTACACATTATCCAACCAGATCTGACCGAGGCCTTCGCCTAAGGACGCAGCAGTTTTGGCTGCCTGAGCTGTTCCACAACACACTTCTTGAGCCTGACGGAGATCCCACCAATTATCACATATGGTTCCCCACTGATCATCGTGATAAACCTCCACTCTGCTAGAGCATCCATCAAAGCCATTCACATGTTTTACCTGCAGAGCACCTGAGGACAGTGATATGAAGTTAATAGACATTACAAAATAGTCTGGCAGCCAACAGAACAATTTATTTTGTTCAATGACTTTTGTTCAATTTATTTTGTTCAGTCCTGGGTGACGGCAGACTGCTGGGTGAGCTTTGGCATGGGGGGGTCAGATCAACATATGGAATGTCAGAACAGGTCAGCTCCATATGGAGATCTAAGGGTGGCAGCGGAGGCAGTGTCTTGAGTGTATAGGGTTTGATGAGGGCCCAGGTAGGGCCGGGCCTGCTGAGAACTCTGCCGGGCACGACTGCATTAATAACTTTGGGGCAGCCCCGTCTAGAGTTTAAATGGACAGGTATCAGTCAAAAGGGAGACATCGAAGAGGAAAAATGGATGGGGACATATGGAATGTCAGAACAGGTTCTGACATACAGTATCCATATCTAAGGGTCTGAGGTCAGATGTATATCATCAGGGATCTCCATATATGGGCTTAATTGTGACAGCAGGTCGCTTTTACTATGACATCAGGCATCTCCATCGCTGATGACGTCACGAGAACTGGGCAGTGTATATTGGGGCTTTCCCATGTATGGGGATTTTGAGTGATAAACTGACAGACATTTACTATGAAATACGATTTCATAGTAAATAAATGTAACTTTTCAAATTTTCATCATGTAACATGTCAAACTAGGGGGTTTTCATGATTCCGAAATTCCAAGCATTCATTTTGCACAAAACAAACGGCCACAGCCACTGTGCTGATCTCATCACATTTGTGATAAGGTTTTTAGCCCAAGGAGTGTTTGTGTTTTTTGTGCAAATCTAATGCTTGGAATGGATTCAGAATCATGCAAATCACATGCATAGTCACTAAAAGCATAATGGAATTTTAGAAAATTTTGCCTTATATGGGTTGTTAATGATATGGCCACATAACCCCCTATAAAAAACAAAAAATAACAAAAATAACAACATATAAAGGTCATCATGTGGATTCATTAATGTACAGTATTTTAGGCCAATTAAAAAAAAACTATAGCCTGGCCCTATACCACATTTCCCACTCCACGCCCCGGATGCCAGACTAAAGCTATTCATGTTACAATCATTATTGGACATAGAGCCTTTCAGAATTGCCCAAAATAAATCATTAAAAACAGATGACTGGATAAAGGTACAGCTCAACATACATTTTCCCATAACATTTTCTTTCCCAATTCTGCAGCTGGAGTCACATCTTCTCAGCATACCCAGTAACCCTGTGGAATAAGACAGGACTCTATTAACCCATTCTGACCTGAGATCAGATTCATACGAGGTTTCCGCCGGACACACACTGGACTGATGAACCCATTCTGACCTGAGATCAGATTCTAAAAAATGTTCTTCGTTCTTCGATTTTTCAAAAAATAGCAGACCTACAAGCTCGTATCGCGCCACTCGGTGGCGCGATATGAGCTTGTAGATCTGCTATTTTTCAATAGTTAAAGCATAACATGATGCCAACACCAAAATGGGTGCCCGGTCAGAATTCTTGTGTTCTTCACATTACATGACAACAAGCAGGCAGTGCAGTATCCACCAACAAAGTGATCGACAACTATACCGGTGCACCTTTAGCCTGCATGGTCAGACTCATTTCACTAGCCGTTTTTTTCTGGTTTTCAGGGTAGTGCGTCTTGACTTTCTCCCCATCTTTTGAGCTCTGGAGAATCTTGGAGATACCACTCTTTCTACCTTCATAAACTGACTGTATATTCACTGTAAGATAAGGTACTACAGGCCCCGTAGCTGTCTGGGCACCTTGGCTGCCAATGCCTGACAGCGCGTCGCGGGTTCGACTCCCCATTTCCTGTCAGACTACTGAATCTATCAATAAAGGCAGGAAAAGCCCCAAAAATATCGAAACGTTAATTTTTTTTGAAAAACACTCAACTCGTCGCTTCGCTCAACACCAGTGTGTTGTGTAAAATAGGGCTTAAGTGTTTAATCAGACTAATCGGTTTAATCAATTATAACACAAATCTTGATAAAAAGAGAATAAAAAGTGAAGGATCCGGGCACACAAGGTTAAAAAATGAGGAACGCCTTTATTAAATTAAAAGGCAACTGCCAAAATGTTTCGACCTGAACAGGTCTTCATCAGGGCAAGAATGCCATATACTGTATAACACAAATCTATTCAGTTTATCTATAATATAATTTAAACTCTTTAATTTAAAGATGATTTGATTCATTGAAAAGTAACCTGTTAGAATAATTGGTAACTTTGAAAATAACCGATAGATACAGATCTAATTGAAAGACTTACCCATAATCAGTAAGGCCTTCCAAAGTCCCATGTTGAGCTAACTGAATACTGTATCAGAAACCTATACCACAGCCTCTGGCCCTCTGCCAAGATGACTAGCCCTACACATTTGTTAAAAATGATATAGTTTGTAGAATCCTAAACTACTGTGCAGCTTCAAATTCAGTGTCAACAGTCAAGATGAGACGGTGATAGAGAAACCAAAAGAAATGAAGCAAACAGGAAGACAAAGATCTATGACATTTCTAGAACCGTCACATATTATACCCACATAAACCACACACATGCATGTCCACATAAACAGAAGTAGGCTAGTAGAAGAATACTTTGTACGAAGTACATACACACTGCCACTGTGAATTCAGACAATAGGAAAACAGACAGTTACAAAGTGCATGTAAGGCAGAACATTGTTACACACGTACAATACAGCTGACAAACTTGTCAGACACAGCAGACATCAATCATGGTCAATCAAGGATAAATGAAATAACGCCTCCTCCAAATTGATCGGCTTCGTATAATAGCAGATACTGAGTAGCAGCAGTGAGTACCTCAATAACTGTCTGACCCTCCTTTTGAAGAGGCCAGCCATTTGTAAGCCCCTCACAACAAACTTGTGCACTGTGCACGTGCCCTATAGGATAATAAAAAAGGAAATAGTCTCATATGGCTAGACTGTTACCTACCACAATTTACAAATGCTTCTGGTCATACAGTCTGGGGCACGGAAGCTCTTTTGATGATTTAGGGAGAAAGCAGAAGTGAAGCCTCCTGCCCACTTCTGTTTAGTCTCATAATATAAATTAAAATCATCTAAACATCTACAGCTTGCTGCTTAGCAGAAATGGAAATGTAACAGGCAAACGTATAACAATTCTTATTCTACATTCAGTCATTCACAAATTGTGTAGAGTTCTTGGAAATTAAGTAATGGAGATTTTAAACAATAATTTAACTCGAGTGAAATGAAACCAAATGGACAATTGGGTTTGTCCATTTGGTTTCATTTCACTCTAGCTTCTTCAACTTCTTTATCCAACCCTTTCGGACAGTCGGACACTATGAGGCGGGGGGGACGCTCCTATTATGAGCCTCAGTACAGTACACATATATGTACCCATATATGTTTATTTAGTTTTTGTTGTTATTTCCCCTTTTGTGCCAGGGAAACAAATACATCTTCAATACAAAAAATAAATATAGTTAGTTCAGAGTTTTAATTAATGCAGATTATGCAATTATGTTTTGATTGATTGAAATCTTTATTAACAGTTTGTAGAATTTACAGTACATTTTAAGCACGAACTCAATACAAAGACTGTCAACTGTGAGTGGACGACCCAATTAAGCATTACACTTGTTTACAACAGGGTCCACATTGTTCAATTCATCAAAACATTTAAAGACATACAAACATTTAGGGACATACAAATAGACATTTCTCTGTAGGTAAAGAACAGAACAGGAATTCATCATATGGGAAGCAAAAAAAGGGAAAAAGATACAATATACAGTGAGGGAAAATGGGGGGGGGGGGGGGGGGGGGGGGGGGGGGGATTCAGATTTTACAGAGGCCAGTTTCGAAATGCAGCCATCCGTAGGTGCCCTTTGAGAGCGGTTTTGAAGGAGTCAAGGGATTCACATGTCTTAATGACTGTTGGTAGGGCGTTCCACATTTTGGTGGCATAGGAGCGAAAAGAATTTAGTCCCTTGTTTGTGCCGAATCTGGGTTGTACATGGTTTGTTGCACTCCCTCTGGTGTTGTGGGTGTGGACTTCGTTTACATTAAGGAAGTATTTAGACAGGTACATGGGTATCTTGGTGGTGTATCGAATCTTGTGGACCAGACCCATTGCAAGATGCTGTACTCTGTCGTCGACCCTAAGCCATCCCAGCCTGTCAAAGTGGGCAGGGGTGAGGTGGGTTCGGGGGGTGAGGCCAAGTAGGAGCCTGACCAGTTTGTTTTGAGAGGTCTGGAGCCTTGTTTTAAGGGCCTTTGAGGTGCTGTGGTACCAAGAGGTGGATGCATAGTCAAAGAAACCTTGTACGAGGGCTCCTGTTAAGGTCTGTGCAAGGATGTAATTGACATACAAATGTGAGGAATTTATTTGATATGGTGGTAAGTAAAAGTACAATATTTGGATCTGCAGATGTAGTGGAGCAGAAGTAAAAGTATTGGAAATTGGAAATACTCAAGTAAAGGGCAAATACCGGTACCTCAAAATTGTATTTAAGTAGCCCACTTAGTTACTTCACACCAGTGCCTGCCCCTGCCTGGGTTACAGGAAGACATGGTCCATGAGGGACAGTCCGTCCAGGTCTGGGGACAGTCTGCTGGTCCCAGTGTGAGCCAGCAGGACACGGAGGATGTGGCGGGACAGATCAGAGCGCTGCAGTTCAACACAGCACGTGGAGATCTCTCCCCAAAGCTCCACCCAACCCCTACTGTCTGACACCATGGCCTGCTCCAACACACCTGGGTGGCAGGGAGAGAGAGAGAGAGAGAGAGAGAGAGAGAGAGTATGACAGAAAGGGAAAGATTACCAGTCCTTCTGGGGGAACAGAAAGAATGTGCAGTTTTGGCTGCAAAATATGTCAATTCCTGTCACAAGAAAAGGGACAACCAGTAGGACACACATACAGTATACCATGTTTTATTTTATGCACCACCTGCTTCATTTTATTTTATATTAATTTATTTTTTCATGTCAGTGATATTATGTTGTTATGTTGTTGTTTGTCATATCTGTGATTGTGCTTTGGCAACACTTGTAAAATGTCATGCCAATAAAGCCTGTTGAATTGAATTGAATTGAATTGAGAGAGAGAGAGAGAGAGAGAGAGAGGTTATCAGTGGTTTTCCCAAGTAAGGGTATCAATACTGCAATGTAGAAATACTGTTACAAGTAAAAATCCAGAATCAAAATGCACTTAAGAGTATAGTACCAAAAGCAGAAAGTATACTCATTATGCAGAAGGTCCCATTTCACAAGTTTTCATAATGTATGTGTGTTTTCATAAATGTGTGTGTGTGTGTGTGTGTGTGTGTGTGTGTGTGTGTGTGTGTGTGTGTGTGTCTGTCTGTCTGTCTGTCTGCGTGCGTGCAGACCTGTTCCCTTGCTGCAGAGGGAGTCCAGTAGCTGTACGGCCAGCAGGTGGTGCTGTTGTTTATCCATGAGCAGACGGTAGCAGGTGAGTCCCACAGACAACATGGCCTGTTGACCTTGCTGGAGGCTCTCTGTCGTCAACATCTGGAGGAGAGGCAGGCTAGGACACATGGACAGACACCACATGCTGTCCTCTGGAGAGAGGGAGGGAGGGTTTGAGCTCGCAGATCTGTTACTTTTGCTATTTATGAACTTGAATCCTGATTCTGCTTATTCTTAATATATCTGTCTTTCTTTTATCTATCTATCTATCTATCTATCTATCTATCTATCTATCTATCTACCCACCCACCTACCTACCTACCTACCTACAGTTTGGGACATATGACATATGATATATAAATATATGACATATGATATATATTTGGACAGAGATGATATACTAGTCAATATAGTCAACTATAGTCAATACAAAATTAGCTTGTAGTCAATCTACAAGCTCGTATGCTTTTGTGTGACACGGTAGTGTGATCAAGTAGGGTGTTAATTTACGCAAAAACACAAAAGGTTAGAATATAGAGATGAGATGTTTCTGCCCGACGATATATAGCGACAATTTAGTTGCTCAGTGTTTGTTCTAAATGGTAAATGGTGCATTTATATAGCGCCTTTATCCAAGGCGCTTTACAGAGATTGTGCATTACATTCACCCATTCACACACACACATTCACACACCGATGGCAGTGGAAACCATGCAAGGCACCAACTAGCACATCGGGAGCAATTAGGGGTTCAGTGTCTTGCTCAAGGACACTTCGACAGTAACTGTGGGGGAGCCCGGGTTCGAACTGGCAACCTTACGGTTTCCATCCAGGCACTCTACCCCTGAGCCACCGCCGCCGCCTGTTCTTGCATACAAGTGATTGGTCCTTGGTGATTGGTTTCAGCTGTAGGTTATAACTCTGACCGTGTGTATGATGTGAGTTGAATAATTGTGATATTGGCTCATAACGCATAAAAGCATTTATTGATGGTGTGTGCCAGAGTACTTTGTCCTCCATTTATTTTGGGATGTGCTACCTTTTGGGGGATCAAATTCCTGTGTGTGTGTGTGTGTGTGTGTGTGTGTGTGTGTGTGTGTGTGTGCATACCAGCGGTGAAGTGTGGACACTGGTACATGTAGTCCAGGGCGGCGTGGAGCATGCCCCTCCTGCACATGCTCAGTGCGGCCTTCCTGTGCAGGCGGCAGGCTGCGTAGACGGCGTGGGCCAGGGTCAGACACATGTCTGCCGTCCCGGGGTGCGTCTGAGCGCGCTCAGTCAGTACGTCCCCCAGTGCCTCCGAGAACGCCAGCCTGGCAGCAGCGCCGCATGCACGCACGCACGCACGCACGCACGCACGCACGCACGCACGCACGCATGCACACAGAAAAAGAGAATCACATAGACAGCTAGTCTATTTTTCCTAACCACGTAAGCTCTATATACTTAACATTTACATAACAAATAGAAAATAGAAAGTCGCAAGACACACAAACACACAAACCACTATATGTGTTCTACGTACTTGTGCAGGGTGATGCCATGGATGACCAGCTCCATGACGTTATGCTGGAGTGCACACCGGACCCCGTCCACGGACAAACTCTCCCCCAGGAGAGGCCTCTCTCCCTGGGTACCCGACACCATCACCTCCCCCAGGAGAGGCCCCTCTCCCTGGGTACCCGACACCATCAGAGCCTGGAAGTAGTGGAGGAACGGAGGCATCCTGCCATCATACTCTTTCACCACTGGCGGGAGCAGGAGAGCAGAGAGGAACAGGAACTTTGGTGTGGAAGATTTATTTCCAAGGTGTGGTTACAAACAGATTCCAACTTCACAGCAAAACAAATATAGTGGGCTCTGATTGATCACCGCCACTCTGGGGTGAGCAAAATGTAATTCAAACTGAGGAGTGCCACCCCAAGGATTTTTTGTTATTATTAGTTTTCCTGTCGCAAATTCGTCTGGTTTCCACTGCTATCTGCTACTTTTGAAATTGAATCCTGAAAAGTAACAGCTTTGGACACAGTAAAATGAAGTAAGGTAGGCGATACGAGTTATAAGGTAAGTATGTACTAATAACTAATAATAAAGTGTAAAGGTTGTCATATGTATCTCTGCGCGTCCGTGCGCATTTGCGTGTGCGTGAATGCATCTGCATGCGCACATGTGTCTGTCTGCGCGTGCGTGTGTGCGTGCGTGTGTGTGTGTGTGTGTGTGCATTACATTTAAATTTGTCCACAGTGTGCTGGTTCCGCAGAACTCCATGAGGAGACCTGGCAGCATGGAACGCTGCTGCTTCATAGTCTCCTGACTCAAACAACTGTGTAAACCTACAGAGAGAAACAGAGAGAGAGAGAGAGAGAGAGAGAGAGAGAGAGAGAGAGAGGGAAGGAGTCTATGTCACTCAACACATACAGGGACCCTTTTCCACCAGGGGTTCCGTTCTTTTTCCCCCTACCTAAAGGAGTCCCAGAGAGATAGTAATCATATCTTGAAAAGTACGGATCAGTACCTGTCTACGTAATCCACCAGCAGCTTTGACTCCTTCACTTTAGCTGGATTTTCATCTTCCAACAGCACACAGTCAGTACTGTCACAGTCAGAATCTGTTCTCACACACACACACACACACACACACACACACACACACACACACACACACACACACACACACACACGTCAAGTTTTTACAGTTGACAATCCAACACGGCCAAATAAATATTAATTTGGGGGTCCGGGACATGCAAACGTTTGAGAACAAATGAACGGTGGAATGTGAACCTGAGATGTGACTGATGTTCTCCACGGTGGCGGTGAGGAGCTCTGCCAGAGGAACCGGCCTTCCGGAATCCTTCCATCTGCTCAGAGAGTCACTGACAACCTTCAGGCGCCTGTACCTGTACAACAGAGAAGGGATTCCACTGGACTCACTTCCCAGTTTTGACCATTTCTAAAAGATTATATAAATAATAGAACAGTGAAATAAAGAAAGAATATATATTCAAATTTGTGCCGCATTTTCACGATCTTTCCAAAATAGCAGACCTACAAGCTTGTCGATCTGCTATTTTTCAATAGCTAAAGTATAACATAATGCTTAGTTAAAACACCAAAAGGGGTTTCCGCCCAAAATGGGTTAATATAACATCACAATCAGCTTAACCATTTCAACCATATTTTATATGACAGCTATTTAAAGATAGCTTCACTCACTAGAAGCTCACATGTGATATTTTTTGACAATATTTGCAATAATGTGGAAACCTTTTTAACAATTAATTTCCCTTCTGGCCCGGGCTCCCTAGTAGCAAAAATAAATATTTTTTGGTGGGGGGTTAATGTGGTCCTTGACATGATTATGTTTGAGAAACACTAGTCATCGAGTCTCTGGGTCTACCATGTAAAAAAGAATCCCATAAGGTCAATTTCAAAGGTTTAAGGTATATATATATGTGTCCAAGATTTTGACTTCCATGCGTACTCTCAACATATCAAAACTCATATCTACATTTAAAAAAGCAAAAACTGGCTAAACCATGAAATAAAATAAACTAGAACGTTCAAATAAGCTTCTTACTGTAGGCGCAGGCGGTCATTTTCAGAAGTCAGTGGGTGTGTCTGTGCCTGGGCAGCCTTCAGTTTACTGTCCAGCTGCTGTTTGACCTCCAGAGGAACGTACTGACTCTTCTTCCGGTCCTGGAGCAGGTCTCTCCTGCTCTCCAGACACTGCAGATGTCCTTCCAACGCCTCCAGGTCCAGAGACTGCTCCAGCGACAGGCCTGGGAGAACAGATGTGAGGTGGAATGGTGGGGGGATGGATGGATGGATGGTCAGTCAGTCTATGGACAGTGGATATGAGGCTGATACAGTAATAAACATTAGGTAACATAATGTGACATCTGGCTGGACTGTAACTCACAAATAAAAACAACGCCAACCAATTATTTTCTTTAAATATGTCCTTGACAAGACGAAATGCCTTTAAGTATAACTTTATTTTATACAATAGACAACAATATCCAATAAGGATAAGGAAGGGAAAAAAATAAATACAAATCTAAATAAAATAAATATTGGCTCAATTGCAACTGCAGAGAAAGGGTAATGCATGCACATGAAGCAGGTCCAACAACCATACATTTAGCCAATAAAGACACACACTGGCAAAAAGAAAATGCTCCACTGTGTATTTTGTGTTTCACACACTGATCATCAGGAATTCTTCGTTTAAAAAATCCCTGACAAAGATCTGTGTGTGATCAAATGGCAATATAAACAGCTTATATTTTTTTTGCCAGTATGCAGACCATATTTTTATTTGCCAGTATGCAGACCTTTTTATTTATTTATCAATTGGAGCTTCAACAATTTCATTTATGCTGGGAAACTATACGTTATTAAAGTAATCAACGTTGTCGAACGTTCAAATGAAAGTCTTTGGTCTAGAAGTTTTGAAGGACAAAGAAAAGCTTCAAAGGTCAGCCCTAGTGATATTAACTAAACAACTATTGTGTCAGCTCTGTTAAGTGGAAACCTCATACAAAATATATCAGAAAGTAAATGGAATGTCGTGAGTTGACAGTGTTTTATATATTAGTCTACCAGGTATCTGTTTGGGCAGCCGTGTCTCTGCTTCATCCGCACTCTTCCTCTCTGAAGAGGACGACTTGTCTCCGCTGGACTGCTGCAGTTTGTGCAACTTGGACTGGACCTCTGCTGTGTCTCTCTGGATGATGGCAATCCTAAAGAGAGAGAGAGAGAGAGAGAGAGAGAGAGAGGTGGACTTCAGACACATTATTCACTTTGACATTCCATATCTTGATCCTTCCCCATCCATCCTTCCTCTTCGATTTTGACTTATACCTGTCCATTCAAATTTCTAGACGGGCCTGCCCCAAAGTTATTAGTGCAGCCGCACCCGTCATCTGGCGAAAACTTCTCAACAGGCCCGGAAATGAAGGCCCGGCCCTACCGCTCTCATCAAACCCCTCAAGAGAATGTCCCCGCTACCACCCTTAGATCTCCATACTGTATGGAGCTGACCTGTTCCGTCATTCCATATGTTGATTTGACCTCATCAAACCCTGTACACTCAAGACATGCTCCTTATATGGCCAGTACAGAATTCATTCCATGTTGATCTGCCCCTTCATGCCAAATTAAGCGCCAGTGCTCGTCCAGTAGTCTGCCGTCAACAAGGCAGATGCGTGCTTCTCGCCCTCAGGAGTCTTACTGGTATCACAACTGGGTCTGACTCTGAGCTTGACTTGTACTTGATTGGGTTTTAGATTTGTGTTATTCTAGAAACCCCTCCTGTGGAGAGGTGTTGAGAACTAGCACTCGTGCTATATCTTTAAACAATGCATCTGGTTTGTCCAATGAGATTGTCATGAACAAAGTCATAATAATCCTCTCTCACCTGTCCTTCAGCTGTGCAGCTTGTCTGTGGTAGTTGACCAGAGACGGTGCTTGTGCCTCCATGGCGTTGCGTTTACGTTGAGCCACCCGGGCCTCATACTGACTCTTCTTCACAACACTGATGGCGTCGTCGTACTCCTTCTTTATGGCTGACAGCAGGCCTTTGTACACTGTAGCACGCTGAATGACCTGGTTAGGTTAGAACATAGTTATAGCGTTTCGAGGAGTATGTTGAGCATCGTCGATTTTCAAAAAATAGCAGGGGTCATCACCATGCTGGCTTGTGGTGGGCGTTTTCTGTCTTTTTTTTGCCACCTACATACAAAATGAGCAGACAATAATATTACCAGAAACACTTAAAGATCTAGCCCTGAATGACCATAACAGGTCTGTTACGTCTGTAACTGTTCAAATGGAATTGTCAACCATGGAACCAAATGGACGTTTATGTGGTTCCATTTGTGCCGTTATATTTTTTGGGGAGGATCGTGGCACTGAAATGTTTGGGAACCCTTGACCTATAGCAGAGTGGTTCTTACAGTGGGAGTCCTGGGACACGTAGGGACCCCAGAAAAAATGTCAAATAAATTAATGTGGCCATTATTTTGGCGGCTAGAAGTTAATCCAATGAGAGAATGTAGGCTAGAAGAGTGAACATTCAGATCATAGGTTTCACACTTACAGTAGGCTACATACGTATATAAAGTAGTAGAATTCTGTACTAAATATTCTGTTATAGGGGTTCCTGGTACAAAGACTTTTTAAATTGGGGTTGATGTCCTATATAGCCTACTGGATCAATGTGGGAGTCCTTGACATGAAAATGTGGGCCAACCTAGATGGTTCACAAAACCTACATTTCAGAGGCAAGGCAAAATATTTTAAAATGCAAATTATTTAAAAACAAAAATGTGAACATGACATTTGCATTAAAGTGCAACTTTACTGAGTTAGATGTAGTGTAACAGACCAACATTGCTAGCCCTAGAATGGCTCTTGTTGTTACATACAGTATGTAACAACAAGAGCCATTCTAGGGCTACAACATTGCATGCCATGATTAGTTGACCTGCATCAGCAGCAGCATCTACCTCGTCAAATGCATTACTGTAAATAATGTATCGATGCACATCAGGTCCTTGGTCTGGACATTGGAGATGATCTTTATCACGTTTAATGTTTTCAGAAACAGACTCTAAAAACCTCCTGTCACTTTCACAGACATCACCGACGTCATCACGTTCAGTCTCATCTTCATGTCTGCACTTTCTCGTCTCAGACATTTTAATATTTAATAGCGAGCGTTACTTTTTATTTAACTTTCCTCGCAAATGAACGTCTCTTTTGTAACACTGACACAGAACAAAAAAAAAATACACTAACAAACCACAAGTTGCTGGAGAGGTTGCTATGGTGCTCGAAACATCTGGGGCGCCTGGAAAATGTAGTTTTGTCATGACCAAGACTGTAGTCCTTGACGTTTGTCATATTATTTATAATGAATACACAGTCCGTCAAGTTAAATTAAAGTATTTACTTTACTTATTGTAACAAGAAAAACCAATCTGGGAACCCATCGGCAAAAAATAACTTCTAGTTTATAATTATTATTATTAATAATAATAAAATAATAATAATAATAATAATAATAATAATAATAATAATAATAATAATAATAATAATAATACTTATTATTATTCATTCGTCTGTGGTTTCTTGTTCCATTCACAGTTTCACACACACATTAATTCGTCTTTTGGATGATCAGGCATGCGCCACGGCCACCTATCCACTCCGTGCAAACTGGGGCAGAAAACCCCGTGCGACGCTCAGGAAGCCCTCTTCTCATGATCCGCCATTAGGATCAAACCAGTGGTAATGTCGTGCTCTCTGATTTCACACATTTATTCACTCAAATAACAGCATTTAATGCATTTCTGAACACTAAAACCTGTCTCTATCATGTCTGTACGCAGGTGCGTTGAACGCCAAGATGCAGATTTTTGTGAAAACCCTAACGGGGAAGACTATAACCCTCGAGGTGGGTGAGACGGCGTTAGCAATGTTAGCATTGTGCTAACGGGACCTCCCGTGCCTTCATGCTGGGAGACGACAGATAACACGTTGTTTTAAACATCTTATTTACCAAACATGAATAATAACAATATGTCGTCGACTGACCATAACGTGTCTACAGTAAACACGTTGACTATGTGAATGTGAAGCTAATCAGCTACCGGCTATCTGAGAGAAACATGCACGTGTGGTCGGCTACACTGTAGATGTTTTCGCTACTATAAAATGCTATAATACTGTGAAATAATTTTAAGTCAATTTAACTTTACTGAAGAGTTTGAAGTGTATACATTAACAATGGATAAAAAGAGTAATGGCACTGAGGCACTTTACAATTAACTGATTATTTTACTGTGTAAAGTGCAATAGGATATGCATAAGACTACAATGAAAACAACTTTTTTGTGTTATACCTTTAGCCTAAAGGTCTGATTGTACCTCGTGCTGTTTACATTTCTCACTATAAATTATTCAAAGATGCTGAGACACGATAAACGTTCACATCGTTGACCAACATGTCAAGTCAGTTTGTCAGTGAAGATGAAATGAGTTTGATGGCTAGGATAGTAATGTTTTTACCTTTCCATCTCTTCCAATCTCTTCCACAGGTTGAGCCTTCAGATACCATCGAAAATGTCAAGGCCAAAATCCAAGACAAAGAGGGTAAGTTACTTTTAAGGGAATAAAGGGATGTTCACGCCAGCTAGAAGTTAAAAGATTTCAATTTGCAATTCCAGGAAGTCGTCATCATTTTGTTTATATGGTGCCAAATTATTTGAAAGACACTTCATAGCTCTGCACATTTCTAAAGTGACAACTTAAAGGACAACTTTAGTTTTTTTCAACCAAGGTTCATGTTTTAGGTTATTAGAGAAACTAAAAGATGAGTGTTCTTTTTTTTTCCATTTGCTACTTTCTTTCGTTTTAGGGATTTTAGCTGTTTTTTACAGGGGCGGGGGCATTCGAGCATGGGGCTAAATATGTATTTTTTTACAACATTTTATAGCGATTTTTTTTAATATTTACTATAGTCCTAATAAACCCCTGGAAATTTAATCTGGCCACAAAACATCACGAGATCTACTGAATGTGTCAAACTGACATATTGAGCCTATGACACACAGTGGCTTCCCCCCACTAGGCTACCTTCACATTTAGTAGATCCTGTGATCTTTTGTGGCCAGATGTAATTTCCTGGGGTTTATTAAGACTATAGTAAATAATAAATAAATAAATCACCATCAAATTTTGTATAAAAATACATATTTAGCCCCATGCTCGAATGCCCCCGCCCCCCTGTAAAAAACAGCTAAAATCCCTAAAACGAAAGAAAGCAGCAAATGGAAAAAGAATAACACTCATCTTTTGCTTTCTCTAATAACAACCTAAAACATGAACCTTGGTTGAAAAAAACTAAAGTTGTCCTTTAATGAAAGACCGTTTAATATCAAATTGTCAATATTTAAAAAGGAGGCCAACATGGCTGGTCTCCAAGCTCACACCGTCAATGTGAGTGTGTAGCTTGTCTTCTATTCACATTTAACTGAGTCAAACTATGTAATGCCTTGTATGCACAATGATGGCTCATAAAATGATATTAACTAAGCAGCATGTATATCACAAAGCCCCATTTATAAATATGTCAACTAAATGTTGATTTTACTAGTAGATCTTCAAATGATAAAAAATAATTGAAACTTGGTTGGTTTAAAACTTTAAAAAGCTGAATTTGGCATTGTTCTTGAGAGCTTGTCTGACCAAAGATTAACCTTTTTTTTTTTTTTTTTATGATTCTGCTCATCTGTGTGCAGGTATCCCTCCTGATCAGCAGAGGTTGATCTTCGCTGGCAAGCAGCTGGAGGATGGACGCACTCTGTCTGACTACAACATCCAGAAGGTGAGGAACGGTTGCTCTAAATAATTTAGTATGTTTATGCACATACTATTAAATGTGCCCTCTGCATTTAACTTATTAAAAGCAGTGGAGAAGTGCATTTAATACAGACCCTGGGTGACTGTTAATTGTCAAGCCTCGGGGACACCCCAGACTTTGCAAGACGCACTTAAGCAGGACTTTTTTGTGTTATCCTTTTAGCTTTATTTTCTTGACTGTACTACGTGGTGCTGTTTACATTTGACTAAATTATTCAATCAATTAAATCTTAGAAAATAATGAAGTGGTTTGATCCATTATTAAGATGCACACAGATCAAATCAAAGGCGTCATTACATTTTGTAGTATGTTACTAAGTCAAACCTCTGTTGTGCTGTAGGAGTCCACTCTCCACTTGGTGCTGAGACTGCGTGGTGGTGCTAAGAAGAGGAAGAAGAAGTCTTACACCACCCCCAAGAAGAACAAGCACAAGAGGAAGAAGGTCAAGCTCGCTGTGCTGAAGTACTACAAGGTAAAATCTGATCTGTAACCCCCTAGAATAAATATGCCACTGATACTTTAGGGCCCTGCCGTCAGTCACAAGTTGCCTATTCTATTCTTCAGCTATTTGAAAATGTTCAACCTACAAGCTCACAATGTATTGTCCTGAGTTTTGGGGGTGCCAGGGTTAAAGTGGTGCATGCAGTTTCAAGGGCCTCATAGGTCTGAAACACTGCTAGATCATGCTTGGATAGATATCACAGATGATCCATGTAATGTTTATTGTACAGAATTACAACTTGACCTGAATTTGAGCACACATCTATCTACGATGCGATGCATTGAGAACTTGTAGATTGGCTTCTTTTTTCTTTCTTTTTTTTGATTGGAGCATTTGAAGTGGTCAAACTAAATAGTTTCAAAGCATTTTCCATATCACTTGAAGAATGGTCTTGGATATTTTGTAAAGCAAAGGTTTAAGCCTGTCTGATTTCTTCACTTGGTTGGCACTGGCAGTATGTAGAACAGCAGGAACGATGTTACGAAAACATCATTTTTCATCTTGTGGTGTTTAGGAAACGGCACTAGTGTGGGGGTCTCCAGTCCTTTCACTGTTTCAAAAATCGCACAATAGGGGACTTGACCAGACATTTCAGTTGTGAGATTTAACCCATGTCTCATCTCTCCAGGTTGACGAGAATGGCAAGATCCACCGCCTGAGGCGTGAGTGTCCAGCTGACGAGTGCGGTGCTGGTGTGTTCATGGCCAGCCACTTCGACAGGCACTACTGTGGAAAATGCTGCCTCACTTACTGCTTCAACAAGCCCGAGGACAAGTAAACCACATGGCTTGGTCTGAATGGTGTTAAACTGTTAATAAAAAAATGTTTGACAAAAACCTCCGGCCTTGTCTCCATAATTGGTTGTATACTTGAGTGTATATAATATCAGTCAGATGGTGTTATGTATAGATTATGGTCCGGATAATGAGTTATACTTGGGTTGCATATTGTCTCTGTATTGTCCAAAACTGATTTGCAGTTTTGGAGTAAAATGCAAAAGTATCAGATCTGCTACTTTTGTGGTGCTGTAGTATGATAAAGTAGGGCAATTTATGAAAAGTCACAAAGTTAAAATTTGTAGAAAAGTTTTCTTCCCATCTAGCGGTCTGTTGACTAATAACTTTATTTTATTTCAGTTTCTTGAAATTGGTGTTCTTCACTTCAGCTAAATTCATAATTTGGAAAGGGATGGCTCTTGGACAAAATTATAAGTGGATGGGACATTTCTGTTGGCTGACATGGTATCTATCAGTGGGCCTTGTTGGTTTTAGCATTGGCCAAATCATTGCAGGGGGAGGCCCCAGCCTCCTTGGGTTCGATTTCATTTGATGATAGCAAAAGCCTTTCTTCAGCTAACCAAGATCTCCACGAGGTCTGTTAAAACGGCTTCAAACTAATGTATTGTAGTAGATTGCTACAGTTGTTCATAATATGTAGTGTACTAAAGTGTCAGGTAGACCGGACAGTGATTCTTAAGCTGTGGGTTGGGGTTCCAAAATGTTGGTCACCATGATTTATTGTTTGTAACATTGTTTTATCACTCAACAGTAATAATAATAATATATACGATTTATATAGCGCTTTTCTAGGTACCCAAAGTTGCTTTACAGAAAGAGGTACAGACATATTTATTAGAAAACAAAACCAACAGTAAACAAACCAACATACTTTATAAGGTTATAGAAAAAAAATACCATTACTGCATCAAAATGAATAAACTATACTATAAAAAAATAACATTGGTCAACCAAAAAGTGAAAATAGTCTATATACAACGTGAGGCGTTGTGAGATTGTAGATCTATTTTCACATTTAACTGGTCACTATGTACTGTAATATCTCAAGAACAGATTCTGAGATGCAATAAACAGCAGAGGGTGCTGTTCTTTCTTTGCTGAAGGGTTCCCAGATTGAACTACCAAAATGTAACTCCTACAATTCCAATTGCTTGCCAGGGTGGGGAGGTAGCAAGACAACTCACCCCGTTTCTGTTTTCCTCACAGAATGTTCCCCAGTGAGGGGTGGGAGAGGCTGGACAGCAGACGGCTGGACTTTGAATTTCTCTAAATATAAACTTTCATGACAGCAGACAGCCTAAGTACAAATATAATTTATGAAAAGCTACTACAGTGAAGTCTGTTCACAGAAGTTGTTGTAGGATATGTGGGGCTTATCTGACGAGGTACCATTTGAGTGTGCAAAACCTTACATATACTAAATAATACTAAATTGTTTATAGGGTCAATATAAGTAAAATAATATAGCCTTTCCACAGGAGTATCTTTTTATATTTTTTCAAAAAGAATACAAACAGCCAATAGCATATTACAAAGTGATAAGCCTGTTGGCTGCCGGACTAATAGGCCTACGTCATCAGATTATCTCATAGCTGGTGAAATTGTAATGAAAATGAACCTGTTTCAACCTGGCATCCCTATTTTCTGCATGTCAGGCAAAAACTTTTAATAACAACAAAAATAGCCTCAAAAAATGATTGAAAACAGACTTGTAGATAGATTTAGTGTCTTTAGATTTTCAGATAAAATATATGATTGAAAATAGACTTTTTCAATAAACATAAAAACACAAATGTTTTCTGCATTTATTGTATCCACTGATCTAATAAAGTACAAAGAATGTCAGTCAAGGTAAACAGCATCTTGTTAAAGTTCTTACAGTACATCTTTCAATGTCTATTTCTATAATAATGGTAGTCTTCTTACAATACAAATGGATGTCAGGTTTCTCATGTGACAGAAACAAAATCTTATACATGTCTTTCAAATAATCGATAATACAGACAGCAGTAGCCTACTTTTGAATATGTGTTTATTGACAGGATGAATTTGAACATCATGTGGGCCAACACACATCTCTTTAATGTAATGGTACCAGTCTACCCGGGTACCATTTACCATCAGTTACATAGGATAGAGCAGAAAGCCACTGAATGTGTTGTGGTTTTCTGTGTTATCATAGAGCTTGCCTCCACCAGGTATACGCATGTAAACTATGTCTCCCACCTCCAGCTCAAGGTTGATTCCATTAGATACGTATTCATAACCCCCAGTATTGTATGCTCGGTTAAAAAACAGTCTCTCATCATTCTTATACAGCTGTATATACACATACGTTGATGATGAAATGTGGCATGCAGTGAACATGAAGTGATAGACGCCTTTGACCGGCGATGTAAATACACCTGCGAGAGAATACAAATAAAGTTTTACTATTATTATACATTAAAACCAAAGATGACAACATGTTCTCTCATAACTTAAATGGGAAACAGTTGAATATTTATTTTGATTACTGTCATTTTGTAATGTTTGATAGCCTGATAGATGGATGTTCTGAAAATGATGAAAGCTAATTGATTCTGTAAAGTTCTTTGACATACCTGTAGCTGGATTGTACGCCTTGCCGATGTTAGTGATGGCTTTGGTGTAGACCAGAGTGGTTTCTGCATCATATGGTCCAACTTGTCCAGAATTAGTCAAAGCAGCATAGAAGGCCACCTTTGGTTTGTCTGGACATAGTGGACAGGAGCAGAGTAGCAGACAGACCAAAACAATTATCAAATAGTTTGTAAGATTTTAACATCATGAATAGCTGTGTGTGTGTGTGGTGTGTGCAGTGTGTGTGGTGTGTGTAGGGTCTGTCTGTCTGTCTATCTGTCCGTCCGTCACTCTCTGTCTGTCTGTCTGTCTGTCTGTCTGTCTGTCTGTCTGTCTGTCTGTCTGTCTGTCTGTCTGTCTGTCTGTCTGTCTGTCTGTCCGTGTGTGTGTGTGTGTGTGTATGTTCATTAAATCAAAAGTTTTAACAGCATCAGTGTTCAATATTAACATGTCTGCTAATAATTACCTGCATTCTGCCTCTTCAGTTCCTCTACTTCGTTCCCAGTAGCACTCAGTGTTGTTTCCACGGTGGACAGCTGAGCAACGCGGGCTGAAATCAATAAAACGTTAGTATTAGAGACAGTAAGTCACACATACTATAATTCTTCACACATTTTCCCCTCTGCCACAGTACCTGCACCCACTGAACATGAAATTACCTTCACTTTCTTTCTTCAAGTCCAAAAGCTGGCTCTCACTAGCACCCAGTCTGGTCTTAACATTCTGCAGCTCTGTCTCACTAGCACCCAGTCTGGTCTTATGGTTCTGCAGCTCGGTCACACTAGCACCCAGTCTGGTTTTCAGGTCTTCCACTTGGACTTCACTGGCACGCAATTTGGCAGCCATTTCTGAAAAACATCACAGAGAAACATGTTAAACAATGTGCGAATAATGTTTTGCACAACAACAAGCATGTAGCCTCTTGATCATCCCAACCTGCACTTTCTTTTGCCATCCCTTCCATCTCTTTTTTGCCGACGCTCAGCTCCACCCGAAGATCGGTCACCAAGTTCCTCTGCTCCTTGGCTTCTGCCTCGCTGGCTGACATCCTGGCCTCCATGCTCCTCAGCTTCTCTCTCGTCTCTGCTTTCATGTCTATCATGGTGGCTCCTATACCATTCACCATGTCTCTAAGCGCTTTCAGCTCAACCCAGAGGTCAAGTGGTGAAGGGGTACCTGGGTCAGCCTTGTTCTCCCTCTCCTTGACCCACCCATTCTCTCCCTGAGCCCCAGCCTGCGACAGGCAGAACAGCAAGACAAGCAAAGCCCCACGACAACCCTTCATTCTGAAACAGAGTGACTGCAGATATTGGGCAAATGCATGTCCTTAAATACCCACCGATCTTACTTGCAAACACTGGACACGTCGTTGTACCCAGTGACCCAAACAATAAGGTCAAGGACCATCTGAGAGCTCAAACATGTGGTACAGTACACGATAAAAACTGGCAAGGTTGAATGTTGACGGCTCTGGACAGAGTGAGTGTGAATAGGCTATAGGGTATAGGCCTATGTAATTTACTCCGCTGTTGTTATTGAAAAAGAAAATGCAATAGGGATGTACGTGTTTTTTCTGGTGTGGTGTACCTTACTGTGTTTCGAGTGTTTTTCAGATAATTGATTGATTGATTGATTTATCTATTAACAGTTTGCAGAATTACAGTACATTTCAAGTACAACTCGATACAAAAAAACTTTTAACTGTGAGTGGACGACACCATAAAGCATTACACTTGTTTACAATAGGGCCCACCATTTTCAATTCATCAAAACATTTAGAGACGTACGAATATACACATCTATATAGTCAAAACAGGAAATCATCATAGAGGAGGTCAAAAGGGAAAAGAAACATACACAGTGAGGGGGAAAGATTTTACGAGGAGGATTAGATCACTTAAAAATACATGATATTTTTTACATAGCCATAGATCACAAGTGCTTTCCATGAATGCAGATTTTCTCTGCTCTCTAAAGGTGTTTGTGTCAAGTCCATAATTATTTCTCTTCACTGACAAAGAATGCCGAGGTGCATCTTGTTAAAGTTCTTTCAGTGTTAGATAATTAAAAATAATTTCAAACTTTTATGATGTATCAGTTGCATTCTTTGTGCTCCAAGCTTATCAAGCCTGCCTCAAAGCAAAGGGGCCAGATTTAGCCTGCTATATTATGGTAAGGTCAGGCTGGTAGATATAATAGCCGGGCATCTTGCGAGGTTTCTACAGTTATCTCTGCCAGCTGTGTATGAATGAGTTGAATGTGAAATACATAAAGTGGTCTGAAAGGCCGGAAAGACCAGAAAGGCACCCATTTACCATAAACCACTTCTTAAACCCTACTGACTTAGTTGAATGGAGTCCCCTGCCCCCATCCCTCTACCGCAAATGTATTTGCCGATAATACCAGATACAGCACAAACCCATAACATAGCTTGTAGATCTGCTAGAATGTTTGCCCCAGAATAAACCACATGTTCATGTGGTTTTATGCTTAAACATTGCATCCAAACCCCTGAGAAATATTCATGGTTTAGGATTTCGTCCCTCATCTAGTCTAGTGGGTACACATTTATCCAGATATGGATGTCGTGGTCAAATCATACTGTATCTTGTGACCATGAATGAACAACACAATGGTACCTCACCTCTTCTGTGTGTTGAGCTGCTGCTGCACTTTGACTGGTAGCAGGTTAGATGCAATTGTTTTGTATTGTAGTACGACATAACATTATAGCTCCATGTATTAACATTAAAAAACGTTTAGGGTTCTAAATAGAATTGCCTCACAGTAATGCTAGAACAATACAGGATTGACGCATGAACATATGTACAGTCATCCACGTCGACCACTATAAGTCAAGTTTATTTTGAGGCAATGAGTCTTTGGCTGTATAAAATGTAATGCATGAATCAATAAACCTGACTTATAGCCAGTAGAGTGGTCAGTAGGCCTATACACACTCTGGGTAGGCAGATTACTGTACATGCATTAACTGGAGGTTAATGATCAACCAAAAAGAAACTGTGTGTGTGTGTGTGTGTGTGTGTGTGTGTGTGTGTGTGTGTGTGTGTAGGAGGGGGGACTGGTGATCTTTTGATTGTCAGACAGCCTACTCACTCACATTATAAGTGTCTTTATAGTACTATATTATGAGCTTCATAGAAAGTAGAGATGCACAATATAATTGGTAGCGTATCGAAATTGGCCATAAAAAAGCTGAATCGGTCTCAAAATAATCCTGTTTATTTTCACCAATATTGATGACACAATAATAATGTGACCGTCAATGGCTTTGTACGCACAGAGCAGTCAGTCTGCCTTGTCTCTGTCTTTTTAAGAGCGTCAGTTAGCTGTTAGTTGGAATGGAGCATAACATCTTTCACCAGCAAAACAAAAAGATCTAAATAAAACAATTCAGCAATTAGTTCAATATAAATATAATATACTTTAATAATAATGTAATATATCGGTATCAGACCGATGACCCTGCACATAATCATAGATTGGATATTGATATTTCAATATCGTGCAACTCTAATAGAAAGTGTTGCCAACTCAACTGAAAACCGGACTACACTTATATTATATGAAAGTAGTGCAGCATGTTGTACATCATCTCCACTGTCATACATTCATTGTCTACCTTCCCCCATCTTTCTCTCAGATTCAAATTGTCCTGTAATCCGCATGATGTGATTGTTAATTCCTTGGGCCACTCACATTTGTGTCACCAGTCAAAGGTTGCAATTTGAAATACAAGTGTTGCTTGTTCGCTATCCCACATTCGCTGTGTGAGTCCTCTGAGAGAGGACGTTAACGTAACACCCCCTGGGAGCTCCGACATGTGGTACACGATAAGAGGCCGCTGAATGTCCTGGCTCTGAAGAGAGTGGGTGCGAAAAATATTTAATGTGATCAGCTGTTATTTTAAATAATTGTAGAAGGGTTGTTTTTCCTGGTGTGATGTGTCTGAATGAAATGTGCCTTGGGATGTTCAGCTAAAGGAAAGTATCACACAATAAAATAATAATAATAATATTTCTTCATTCTCTCCACTGATCTGAGAAGAATGGAGGACAATGTCAGAGGTGCATCTTATGTGAAAACACGCACACGCACACGCACACACGCACACGCACACACACACACACACACACACACACACACACACACACACACACACACACACACACACACACACACACACTTGTGTATCATTACTGTACCTAAACTGCTAGATTGATTGTAAATATTTTATGCAATATTCATGCCTGAAGAGGGTCAGTATAGACCTGCAAATAAATTGATTTTGCACAGATTTGAGTGCCAAATGGAGCTCCCCTTTGTTTTTCTTCTTGCCAGTTTTAGTCACATTTAGTCACCCGGAATGATTTTGTGTTAGTCTAGTTTTAGTCGATTAAATATCATAAGAATCTAGTCGTCTAAATCTACAGTTGATTTAGTCGACTTTTAATGTATTTTGGCGGGCCTTGATGCCGTCATTGTCATTGAACTTTCCTAATTTAAAAAAGGCCTACATAATCCACACAGCAATGTACACTACTCTACACACCAGACTTATATAGGTGTATTGTGGTGTGGTACTTTTGTGTGAGCTTGTAGATCTGCCATTGAGTCTAAGGCTGTTCATTTCATTAAAATGTAATGCATTTTCGGCCTTCATAAATGTTGAAAAGCTTCTTTGGCCACCAAACTATAGGGCTTACCAGCTGCTGTTACAATGACCCTGAACACTGATTGAGTGTAGCTGCTGTAGAATTAACACATTCTGACCTGAGATCAGATTCATACGAGGTTTCCGCCGGACACACACTGGTCTGATGAACCCATTCTGACCTGAGATCAGATTCTAAAAATGTCAGTCGCTCTTCGATTTTTCAAAAATAGCAGACCTACAAGCTCGTATCGCGCCACTCGGTGGCGCGATATGAGCTTGTAGATCTGCTATTTTTAAATAGCTAAAGCATAACATGATGCTGACACCAAAATGGGTGCCCGGTCAGAATGGGTTAATTTGATGAGTCTTGCAGTGACTAAGGATTTGGTGTTTTATATAGAGATTGATTTATTGATTGATCAATTAATTGATTGATTGGTTGATTGATTTAATTTATTGATTGATCTTCCCATGCTGGCTTCCCTTCATTGGCTCCTTGTACACATTAAGATTTATTTAAATATTTTATTGTTTGTTTTTAATTTTCTATTTCTGACCTCCTTGAAATGTATCACCTCAAGGTCATTGAGATGGCAGGCAAGGAAGGTGCTGCTTGTTGTCATCAGGGGAAAGCTTAAGCATAGGGGGTATCGAACCTGCTCTGTTGTAGCCCCTAAGCTCTGGAATGACCCCCCTGCCCTATTAAGCTGGCCCCCCTCACTGTTATTAAAAGTAAATCTAAAAACCTTAAAACAGTTCTGGCTGCCGGGCTGTCCTGTTCCGTTTACCGTCCTGCTCCCTCCCGTCCACTTAAATGAGTTCCGGTTTGCCCTCTACCGCTTGCCTGATTCCATGTGAATGCATAGTTTTGTGTTGTTTTTGGCAGCAAATTTCTATTTTAGTTTTAGTCTCTTGAATAGTTTTAATTTAGTTTTAGTCACATTTAGTCACCCGGAATGATTTTGTGTTAGTCTAGTTTTAGTCGATTAAATATCATAAGAATCTAGTCGTCTAAATCTACAGTTGATTTAGTCGACTTTTAATGCATTTTGGCGGGCCTTGATGCCGTCATAATGGCTGATTTTACATTTGCTGATAGTAGCCGATCTACAAGCTCACAACGTGTCTCAGCGCGAGCTTCTAATTGGCTATTTTCAGCATGCAACCAAGTATAAAATAACGTATATGCCAACTGAATCTCTTGTCCACTAGTCCCTTCCTAACATTTTAGTCTAGTTTTTATTTGTTGACGAAATTTACAGTATTTCTAGTCTTAGTTTGTCATCATGGCTTAGTTTTCATTTAGATTCCATTTAGTTTTCGTCAGTGAAAAAAGGTAGTCGACGAACATTTTCCGTCCTAGTTTTAGTCGACGAAATCAACACTGATTTTAACATTGATGCCGTCTGCCGTTACCGTCACTGGTTCTGGCTGCCGTGCTGTCCTGTTCCGTTTACTGTCCTGCTCCCGGCCACTAAAATGAAGTCTGGTTGCCGTCTACCGATTGCCTGATTCCATGTGAACGCAGAATAAGTGCTGATGTTATACTGGCCACAGGAAGTCCAAGATTCACATATTAGACCCTGACTTTTTACACAGTGCAGTTTATTTTGATTATGGATTAAGCCATTCTGACCTGAGATCAGATTCATACGAGGTTTCCGCCGGACACACACTGGTCTGATGAACCCATTCTGACCTGAGATCAGATTCTAAAAAATGTCAGTCGCTCTTCGATTTTTCAAAAATAGCAGATCTACAAGCTCGTATCGCGCCACTCGGTGGCGCGATATGAGCTTGTAGATCTGCTATTTTTCAATAGCTAAAGCATAACATGATGCCGACACCAAAATGGGTGCCGTTCAGAATGGATTAAGCAGTACAATACATTCACCAGACTGTAAAGTCAGATAAGATTCAGTATAAGGCAAAAAAAAAAAAAAGTAAAAGATCACACTTGTGTGAAGTGAGGAGCGCTCTTATCGTCATACATCACATTCCGTGCTCAGCCAATCCAATCATTTCCGTGGTACACACAGACACACAAAGCTGGGCATAGGAGGGGCTAGCGCCCCTCAAAAAAATCTCATTATATTGCATCTTCTATCTAAATTCACAAAATTCAGCCTGACCAAAAAAGTGTTGTCTGTCTGTGGGCATCTGCTTCCCTGAACAGAACAGCCAAGCTTTAACCATGTACACATCGAATGACTTGTGTTTACACAGCTGTGAGTAATGTTACTCGGGCAGTGCATGAAAGCACCAGTCACCAATCAACTAGCTATGGGAGACGAGAGCGATGCGAGCAAGATAACAGTGTCTACCCATATATGGAGATCCCTAATATCATCATAGTATTGATGTCATAGACTAGCCTCTAACTACTGGTAAGGTGTACGTGCACCAGGTGGCAATGTGTACAACAAGTACTCTGACAAGGGGTATCAGGGTGGGCATTCATTCCCAACTTGCATCATTCCTGAGTAGTAATAAAAATGATTCAGGCTTTGCTACTTTCTGATACCGAACAGATTCTGTGAATAATGAACCATTAAGTGGGTTTAGATTAGAATCGAGTTAGGTACACCTGACAAACATTTAGTTCGTGTAGATATACAGAGCTAGTAATTCACTAACTCAATGATAACGTAGTTTCTCGGTTTCCGTAGACTTGTTCTCGCTAACAGCTGTCAGTGTATGGGGTCGGGGAGCCCTATGGAAGCCTCCAGCATTGGCAGCAGGCCTTTCTGAGTCAGATGTTCCTTGAGGGAGTTGAAGACGGAGAGCTGCTGATCTGGACGGAGGGTCCAGATGAGGGACAGCACTTTAGCAGGGTTGGGACCCCGGATGAAACTGGCGATGTACACATTGACAAAGGTGGCCATGAGGTACTGGCAGTCAAAGCGATCCACTATACCACCGTGACCGGGTATGGTGTTGGCAAAGTCCTTGATCTTGAAGGCCCTCTTGAAACCACTGGCGAAGAAGCCGCCAAAGGGTCCCAAGATGGAGGCGAAGGTGGAGAGGGCGACGCTGTGGATCTGAAAGGGGTACAGGCGCACCGTGCTCCATCCGGTCACGGACGCCACTACGCCGGGCAGAGCGTAGTCCTTCAGCCGGAAGAGCTCCGAGGGCTCACAGTCCACCTGGAAACTATTGGAGTCGTTGTTGAACTCCACCGGGCACACAAAGTAGCGGAAGCCCGACATCCCGTAGGATATCAAGAGCCCAAACACGATGGTGGAGAAGAAGCCGCCGATGAAGCCCTCCCACGTCTTCTTGGGCGACAGCTTGATGAGCGGCGTGCGTCCGAAGAAGAAGCCAAACATGTAGGCCATGACGTCGTTGCACATCACGCAGGATATGGGCACGATGAACCAGATCATGCCCTCGAACAGGTTGTGGATGATCAGGTGAGACTGGGTCACGATGATGAGCAGGGTCACGTGGGTCCAGCCGAACATGTAGAACTGCAGGCGATAGTGCTTCTTCTTCAGACTCAGCACAAACATGCAGAAGCCGGCGAGGTAGAGGGCGAAGGAGATGAAGCGGTGGTACTGACTGAGGATGCGCAGGGGCTCCTCCCTCTGCACCCAGGTGAAGAAGTAATCCGTCAGCGTCTCTCCGTAGAAGAAGTAGTTGACGCACAGCAGGAAGTACCAGCTGAGCGTTCGGAACCAGGGCAGGTGGTAGGAGTGGTACACGCTGTATCCGATGGTGATGATCTCGTGGAAGCACGTGATCTGCACAACCATCACGGCCAGCATGAACGCGACGGGGCCCAGGTAGGTCGTCAGGAAGAAGATCAACATGAGACCCCAGGCCACAATTCCTCGCACCCACCAGTCCCGCCATCGCGGGGTGAGTCCAGACAGGGCCTTGTTCAGAACATCGGGGGTGTTGTCCACGGGTTCGTTCCGCTCCGGTTGCTGGTCGACTGTCGTTCCGTTGTGCCTTCGCTCGGTCATCTTAACGTCTACCAATAATGGCGGGAATGTCACATTGTCGATGGTATTAATACATATATATACCTTCCCTATATGCCTTGGGCGTGGTGTCACATTATGATGCTCGGTGACAACATAATGTTGCCGATGTCTGAGGTGGGCGGGTCTTTCAAGGTGACACAAACCGTTGCCCAAACATGGACTTGTGAAAACACCTGCCGCAGAAGTCTTATAATCTTCAATGTGATACTGGTATTAACAAACGTTTTACTCTTTTTGAGCGGTGCTAACCGCTCAAACATAAGGCTTTGTGACATCCGTGACATCATGTGGTATTCAAGTCAATGGCAAAATAAACATGTGTATGTGTCCCCCGCGACATCATGTTGTTGACATCATCATGATAAAGGCACCGGTTTGCTGATTGGCTGAAACATTATGAAAGTTTTATTTTATACTATATTATACAATCTACTATACAATCATATACTTTCAACAAAAAACAAGATAATTATTTTGTCTACATTGACTCTACAATGACGTGTTAGTGGTTAAGCTACATGTGCCTTCAGTCAGTCAGATGAACGGTTCTGTTAATCCACAGATCTGTGTCAGATGTAGATACCTGATGCCACCAATATGAACACTCCCTCATTATCCTTGTGAGTGAGCAGGTAAGCGAGCAAGTGTGCATGCGTCACGTGTGTGTGTCAGAAACTCAACTATAAGGAAAACTCAAATGCATAAAAACAACTCAAAACCCAAACTCAAGACAAGAATTAAAGGTAGACTAGACTTTACTTGGACAGTGAACTAAAAAGTACACATTGAAAGAACATACACCCAGTAAACATAAAGAGCATAGCAGTGGCTAAGTAGAAAGCCCATTCGGTCAGTCCATGGAGATTTCTAAACATTTGTATCAATTATTTTAAGCCTGGAACCAAGGCATTCAGGCTCCTGGTGAATCCATAAAACATTTGATTGTGTCAAAAAATATTTTAAAAACGCAAAAAAAGGCAAAGTTACAAGTTGTAACTTTGCGTTTACAACCGCTCTATACTCAATAGCCTACAAGTACAACAGAAGACTTGATAGTCCCCAGGAAGAGTAGCTGCTGTGATGCACAGGAGGCTAATGGGGATTGGGGATCTAATAAATAAATAAAATTATAATGATAATGGGTTGATGGGAGGAATTAGGTGAATTCGGAGGGACAGAGGTACCATATGGCAGTGTTTGTCTCAATACCTTTACAGACCACAGCCCCAACTCTAAACGAGGAATGAAGGAGGCGTGGAGGATGCAGCGAGGATGTAGGAATCGATGGGGAACGCTCCTTGGTAGTGAGAGGGCAGCAAACACAGCAGAGATGAGAAGGTATAATGACTAATGAGACGAGCTCTTTGGACTGAAACCTGTGGTTGGACAGGTCATGCTGTTCAGTAGTGAAGGGTCACCATGTTGGCTTGTCGTGGACATTTTTGTCCAAATTCCATTTTTGCCAAAGACATACAAAATAAATGAGTAAAACGAGTAGACAAATAAAATGTTTGAGAACCACTAGACTAGTGCTATAGTGGACTCATGTGCCAATCATACATGTTCTGAAGAAAACCTGGAGACTTGACATTCAGTAGGCTATTTGGATCATAATAAGAACATTATAATGGTGTGTAAAACAGAAAATAAAATAAATAAATTGCCACGGACAAGGCCATATAATATTGATGGCCACTGCAGGGTGAAACCATTCTGTTCTCTGTATGGCACTGTTTCTCAACACAAAAATATGCTGAGAAACAGTCAGTGACCCATGCGGGTTCTTGAGGGGGTTTACGGGGTCAAATTGATTTATATAACAAAATGAACAAAATTAAGTTACGTAACTCTGAGAGTACTCTCAGAGTTCAAATTAGTGTAGATAGAGGTCCCAGAAATCAAAGTCATGTCAAATAGGGGCATGATTAATGCATTTCAACCTGGAATGAGTTTAAGTTTGAATCTTTATTTCGGTCATTTAAAAAAAACAAATAAACAAAATGGTTGTTTAAGCAATTTACATTGCTTAATTTACATTTCTTAGTCAACGCAGTGACTATTCTAACCGAAAAGGTATGGGCTGAAGCATAAAGCTTATTTTGCCCACCTTTTTATATAATACAAATAATAATAATAATAATAATAATAATAATAGTCTGTGATCAATTATCACAGTAGCATAATTTATGAAAAGCACAAATGAAAAAAGTAACTTTCACCTTTATTTATTCAGGAAGGTCAATTGACAGACACCCTGTTACAGAAAACATGGCATACATTTTAAACACAAATACATTACAAGATAATAGACATTTCAGTAAGTAAGTAAGGCTTTGTAGATCCCAGGTTCACAATGGCGTCGACATTCATTCATGCAATGTTTAATTAATAATCTAAAGTTAAACGTTATCCACTACATAGGTGAGTATTAATTGGCCTATATTTACTAGAGCCCTGTTAGTCAGGGTTGCCCGCGGTTCCAACTCTCACATCAGGGACATAGCTTTGGATTTTGAAAGACAATATTGTTGGGGGTAATGTTTTGTTTTGTAAAAATAAATAAATACAATTCATGTATTTACGATTTGCAAATCCCCATTGTTGGCCTGGGAAGGTGTAGACTACGGTTAGTACCATGTGCATCCTCCATGGTCTGGGGAGGTGTAGACTACGGTTAGTACCATGTGCATCCTCCGTTGGCCTGGGGAGGTGTAGACTACGGTTAGTACCATGTGCATCCTCCATGGCCTGGGGAGGTGTAGACTACGGTTAGTACCATGTGCATCCTCCATGGCCTGGGGAGGTGTAGACTACGGTTAGTACCATGTGCATCCTCCATGGTAGACTACGGTTAGTACCATGTGCATCCTCCATGGCCTGGGGAGGTGTAGACTACGGTTAGTACCATGTGCATCCTCCATGGTCTGGGGAGGTGTAGACTACGGTTAGTACCATGTGCATCCTCCATGGCCTGGGGAGGTGTAGACTACGGTTAGTACCATGTGCATCCTCCATGGCCTGGGGAGGTGTAGACTACGGTTAGTACCATGTGCATCCTCCATGGCCTGGGGAGGTGTAGACTACGGTTAGTACCATGTGCATCCTCCATGGCCTGGGGAGGTGTAGACTACGGTTAGTACCATGTGCATCCTCCATGGCCTGGGGAGGTGTAGACTACGGTTAGTACCATGTGCATCCTCCATGGTAGACTACGGTTAGTACCATGTGCATCCTCCATGGCCTGGGGAGGTGTAGACTACGGTTAGTACCATGTGCATCCTCCATGGCCTGGGGAGGTGTAGACTACGGTTAGTACCATGTGCATCCTCCATGGTAGACTACGGTTAGTAGTAGTACCATGTGCATCCTCCATGGCCTGGGGAGGTGTAGACTACGGTTAGTACCATGTGCATCCTCCGATTCACATAGTTAACATCTTTGTTTTGCTAAATGCTGCTTTACTGTTACCTCAGCGCCATGTACAAATTAATCAACTTGCTTCTGGAAGGCCTAACTTCATTTATTTGGATTATGCACTAAAACACATTAACGAGAGACAAGACTACAATTAGTCTCTCTCTGACAGAGAGAGACTCGCTGTAAGCACTGGACCAGGGCTAGACTACAATACAAGTCAAATAAATGGATTAAACCAAAATAAAGCAAATGACAAACAAATAAACACATACACACATTATTTTATACTATATTATACAATCTACTATACAATCATATACTTTCAACAAGAAACAAGATCATTCTTTTGTCTACATTGACTCTACAATGACGTGTTAGTGGTTAAGCTACATGTGCCTTCAGTCAGTCAGATGAACGGTTCTGTTAATCCACAGATCTGTGTCAGATGTAGATACCTGATGCCACCAATATGAACACTCCCTCATTATCCTTGTGAGTGAGCAGGTAAGCGAGCAAGTGTGCATGCGTCACGTGTGTGTGTCAGAAACTCAACTATAAGGAAAACTCAAATGCATAAAAACAACTCAAAACCCAAACTCAAGACAAGAATTAAAGGTAGACTAGACTTTACTTGGACAGTGAACTAAAAAGTACACATTGAAAGAACATACACCCAGTAAACATAAAGAGCATAGCAGTGGCTAAGTAGAAAGCCCATTCGGTCAGTCCATGGAGATTTCTAAACATTTGTATCAATTATTTTAAGCCTGGAACCAAGGCATTCAGGCTCCTGGTGAATCCATAAAACATTTGATTGTGTCAAAAAATATTTTAAAAACGCAAAAAAAGGCAAAGTTACAAGTTGTAACTTTGCGTTTACAACCGCTCTATACTCAATAGCCTACAAGTACAATAGAAGACTTGATAGTCCCCAGGAAGAGTAGCTGCTGTGATGCACAGGAGGCTAATGGGGATTGGGGATCTAATAAATAAATACAATTATAATGATAATGGGTTGATGGGAGGAATTAGGTGAATTCGGAGGGACAGAGGTACCATATGGCAGTGTTTGTCTCAATACCTTTACAGACCACAGCCCCAACTCTAAACGAGGAATGAAGGAGGCGTGGAGGATGCAGCGAGGATGTAGGAATCGATGGGGAACGCTCCTTGGTAGTGAGAGGGCAGCAAACACAGCAGAGATGAGAAGGTATAATGACTAATGAGACGAGCTCTTTGGACTGAAACCTGTGGTTGGACAGGTCATGCTGTTCAGTAGTGAAGGGTCACCATGTTGGCTTGTCGTGGACATTTTTGTCCAAATTCCATTTTTGCCAAAGACATACAAAATAAATGAGTAAAATGAGTAGACAAATAAAATGTTTGAGAACCACTAGACTATAGTGCTAGTGGACTCATGTGCCAATCATACATGTTCTGAAGAAAACCTGGAGACTTGACATTCAGTAGGCTATTTGGATCATAATAAGAACATTATAATGGTGTGTAAAACAGAAAATAAAATAAATAAATTGCCACGGACAAGGCCATATAATATTGATGGCCACTGCAGGGTGAAACCATTCTGTTCTCTGTATGGCACTGTTTCTCAACACAAAAATATGCTGAGAAACAGTCAGTGACCCATACGGGTTCTTGAGGGGGTTTACGGGGTCAAATTGATTTATATAACAAAATGAACAAAATTAAGTTACGTAACTCTGAGAGTACTCTCAGAGTTCAAATTAGTGTAGATAGAGGTCCCAGAAATCAAAGTCATGTCAAATAGGGGCATGATTAATGCATTTCAACCTGGAATGAGTTTGAGTTTGAGTTTGAATCTTTATTTCGGTCATTTTAAAAAAACAAATAAACAAAATGGTTGTTTAAGCAATTTACATTGCTTAATTTACATTTCTTAGTCAACGCAGTGACTATTCTAATCGAAAAGGTATGGGCTGAAGCATAAAGCTTATTTTGCCCACCTTTTTATATAATACAAATAATAATAATAATAATAATAATAATAATAGTCTGTGATCAATTATCACAGTAGCATAATTTATGAAAAGCACAAATGAAAAAAGTAACTTTCACCTTTATTTATTCAGGAAGGTCAATTGACAGACACCCTGTTACAGAAAACATAGCATACATTTAAGAGATAATAGACATTTCAGTAAGTAAGTAAGTAAGTAAGGCTTTGTAGATCCCAGGTTCACAATGGCGTCGACATTCATTCATGCAATGTTTAATTAATAATCTAAAGGTTATCCACTACATAGGTGAGTATTAATTGGCCTATATTTACTAGAGCCCTGTTAGTCAGGGTTACCCGCGGTTCCAACTCTCACATCAGGGACATAGCTTTGGATTTTGAAAGACAATATTGTTGGGGGTAATGTTTTGTTTTGTAAAAATAAATAAATACAATTCATGTATTTATGACTTGCAAATCCCCATTGTTGGCCTGGGGAGGTGTAGACTACGGTTAGTACCATGTGCATCCTCCATGGTCTGGGGAGGTGTAGACTACTTGCTTCTGGAAGGCCTAACTTCCTTTATTTGGATTATGCACTAAAACACATTAACGAGAGACAAGACTACAATTAGTCTCTCTCTGACAGAGAGAGACTCGCTGTAAGCACTGGACCAGGGCTAGACTACAATATAAGTCAAATAAATTCATTAAACCAAAATAAAGCAAATGACAAACAAATAAACACATACCAGACTTGGGTTAGAATCGGGTTAGGTGTGGATGGGGTTGACTGTGGTTAGTAGGGTATGGTCCAGATCTCCTCGTGGAACCATTCGTACTCGGTATGCATGTCGTCATCGATGCCCACGGCCAGCAGCATGAGAAGCATCTCATCCAACGTCACCATCTCGTTGGCCCACATCGCCGTTCGCCGCGAGTTCTGCCTCCGCCTGTTGGATCCCGAATGCTTCCACCTGGGTTGTTCTTCCTCCAGGCGACCGTCGGGGAAGGCGTGCCTGTAGAAACAGTTTGGGCTGAAGGGGCAGGATCCCCGGCCCTCTGCAAAATACCGACATGGTTTCCTCCCCGTGCTGTCCTTGTACTTCTGGATGAGCTTCTCCTTGTCGTCCTTGTCTTTGACCCAGTACTCGCTCGGGATGATAAAGTTGGACGTGATTCGACACTCGGGGCAGGACTTGATGATCTTCCTCTTGAACTGCTTGTCGCTCCTCCACCTGCGGATGCACCGCAGACAGTAGCAGTGGCTGCAGCTGGAGAGGATCCCGAAGCGGCGCTCGCTGGCATTGGGCCTCTCGTACACCACCTCCATGCACACGCCACACGTCATGTCCTTGCTGCGCTGGACGGCGAAGGAGATCTCCATGTCCTTTTCGTGGGCCTCGATGCAAGCCTTGGCGTGCTCCGAGCGCCGGGCAACGTCGGTGGGGTGGAGCACTCGCAGGCCACACATGTCACAGACGTCGCCGTGGAGGTACGCACAGCTGAGGCCGAGGCGGCACTCGCCCAGCGCAGCGCATGGACAGAACTGGTTCTTCGGGTCCTCGGCCCGTCCACAGTAGGGCTGCCCGGGTACAAATTCAGCAGCGTAAGGACACAGCCGGGTCCTCGGTTCCTTTTTGTCGTCGACAGCCCGGTCCGTCTCAAAATCCTCAGCGAGAGGGACGGGACTCTCGGCGTTCACGGGGTCGGCCCGTTTGGTGTAGGGCTGCCCTGGCACGAACTCGGCAGCATTGACCCAGTCCACAGCCCCTAAGCCACGGGGTGGGGCACTGGGCATGAGGTCTGAGGTGCAAATGTAAGGGTGCACTGTATTTAAAAATGGAGGAATAAACTACATTTAGAATAACTAACGTAATATCTGTGTGCACACCCAACCGGACATTGCTATATATGCACATGGCATGACGTAAACACAAACAGCACAAACCGTTGCTCAGAAATGGATTTCCGGGCTGCTTCAATGGTGCGATAGGTGGGAGTTTCGGAACTTACAGTTCATTGAGGTGTTTTTGATAATCAAAGGTTGTAATTTACTGCGAAAGATGCTCTATTCTTGAGGAATTTGTATTTACTTGAGAATTTCCAATTCCAATACTTTTACTTCTACTCCAGTACTATAGTTATTTTGTAGATTTTGATTATTAGAATAGAAAACATACATTAACCACTTCTGCCCTATACATTTTGGCCATTTTAAAATAGCCGATATACAAGCTCACAATGCTTGCTATTTTCAAAAGATTTTATACATTTGAAAACTTGAACGAGTACCTTCTACTTTTGTAAAGTAGATTTTAAATTCTGGACTTTTACTTGCAACAGAATATTTCTACCTAGCAGCATTGATACTTTGACTTAAAGGTATATTCAGTGATTTCACTTAATTCAAATATCACTTATTTTTTCGTTTTGTTGTGATAATCCTCTCTACTATAGAGTGTGCTGACCATATAAGGAGTTCCTCCCGGTCCCCAGTTAACCCCTGGGGGTCAAAAAACCTTAGGTTACGTTTTTGGCTCTCTATCCTGATTGGATGAAAGGCTTAGGTCCCAGCCAAAAACGAAACCTAAGGTTTTTTGAGTGAAATCACTGAATATACCTTTAATTAAAACCCCTTTTAGTGTTTTAAACATTATATGTTATAATTTAGCTATTGAAAAATAGCAGATCTACAAGCTCATAGCCGTGGCGCGCTACGAGCTTGTAGATCTGCTATTTTAGAAAAATCGTGAAAATATTTATTTCAGAAAACTGGAGGATTTAGAAGATTCTTTTTTAATTTCGAGGTCAGGCCTAAAAGGGTTAACAAATGTGAATACCTTTTCTACCACTGCAAGTTTGTCAACCACTGCTGTAGAGCTGCAGGTTGCCTACCTCTGCTCTAACACAGCTGTGTTGTTTTTTGTAAATGAATGCACCACTACTTGATCATACTACAACTACAGCGTCTCGGAAACACATCAAAAGCAGCAGAATCAGCTTGAAACGACACGTTTTCGAGCTTGTAGGCCTGCTACTTTTTGCTATTTTTCCTATGCTCAGCTTTGTAGGTCTGTGCACCTTGCATTACCTTTATTGTTACAATGTGATTTCAACGGGTCACGCACCATAAGTGCTACCATAACTGGTAAGAGGCTTCACACAAAGTGTGATTTTATTATTTGAAAATGTTTGATCCTGAAAAGTAACTGTTTTGGACACATGGTTTCCACTCGACAGAGACGGTGTTGTGCTGCTAATACTATGACAATAACAGAACAAAGTGAAAGTCAACTGTGTAACACTTGTAATAACAATGACATTAAAATGTTTTTTATTTTTTTATGTTTTTTTTATTTTTTGATCTACTAGTGCGTAGTCACAATGACCCCGTGCTTGCCAGTGGACAGTAAGTACAGTGCTTTAGTGAGTATCTGTACTATCTGTACATTTCAAAGAAAGGAAAAACGTAATCTATAAATTAGCAAGTCCACTTTTCAAATACTGTGTAATGAAAACAGCAATCTACATGCTCACTGTATTGTGAGATTGTGGTTCCATTTTCTATTGATATTTGTTTGGGGGGGGGGGATGGGGCATGTTTGCCAACCTTAATCTGGTCGTTTTCCGCATGTCGGACCAATGACTGGTCAGAAAAGTGTACGCACCCTGGGAAATGTCAAATTTTTAATACAGCAACTTTGTAATAGGTACTTTTGCAAGTACCCAAACAGCAGTTTAAGTCGAGTGAAAATTGACTGAGACACTCTCACTTGTAGTGGAGTCATATTTGACCAGGACTATCTTGGTTAGTTTGTCCACCATCGGTGCTCGCTTTGCTTTGATCCAGATAATAATGAAACAACAATATAGATATTTGCTATTTTCACTACTTTTGAAAGTGAACGTGGTCAAGTCCGTCAGCGGATTTCACATTGAACCGAAGACTAAAGTATTAACAAAAGCACGTGACTACAATGGCTACATAATTGGAATTGGAAAAGAGCCTGTCTTTTCTTCCCGAAAAGGATTATATACGGCACATAAAAGTATGTATTAACAAAAATAAAATGATAAACGTCCTCTTACTCTAGGACAGCAGTTCTCAAGCTTTTCTTGGAGCGGCAGTGGCTCATGGGTAGAGTGGCCGGAAGAGAACCGCGAGCCGAGGTTCCCAGTTTGAAACAGAGCTCCCCAGAGGTAGTCCTTGAGCAAGACTCTGCACCCCTACTTGCTCCCGAGGTGCAGGTTCGCACGAGCCTTGCATGGTTTCCTCCGCCATCGGTGTATGAATGTGTGTGTGAATGTAATGCACAATCCATGTAAAGCGCTATATAAATGCACCATTTATTTACCATTTTCTGGACCAGAGCCCACTTGAACATCTTGGGCCGTGCATGCATTTTCAGAGCATGTTCATTTCAATAATCAATCGATTGTGTTCCATGTTTGACCAGTGAGACTAAATGTAGTATACTTTAACCCATTCTGACTGGGCACCCATTTTGGTGTCGGCATCATGTTATGCTTTAGCTATTGAAAAATAGCAGATCTACAAGCTCATATCGCTCCACCGAGTGGCGCGATACGAGCTTGTAGGTCTGCTATTTTTGAAAAATCGAAGAGCGACTGACATTTCTAGAATCAGATCTCAGGTCATAATGGGTTAATCAGACCAGTGTGTGTCCAGTGGAAACCTCGCATGAATCTGATCTCAGGTCAGAATGGTTCCTATTTATCGGTATCACAATGAATCATTAAAACCTTAACGTTTTGCCAATTGTTTGGAGTCCCACCTGAAGTATTCTCACGCCCCATAGGTTGAGAATCACTGCCCTAGAGATATGGGAAGAAATGGCTGTGTGCTTCGGAAACAAGCGAAACGCAAAGCTCTCTGGACTGTCAGTCCTTCACGTTCTTTATAAAGAAAAATACAAGTAAATAAAAAAGCAGTTGAATGCCCCATGACTTGAGTTACCCAATTTACTTAATTTTGTTTTAAACTGCTGATTTGGTTTTCTATACATGTTTCAAATATGGACAGTGTTATGTCCAACATTTTGGACATAAATCCATGAGAGAACAGGTCCACAACTTGCACCTTGTCTTTAATGGCTTCTATGGCTCTCCTCAGGTGGGACCTGTAGTGAATAGAATACATACAGTACATCAGTGGTGGAAAGTAACTAAGTACAATTACTCAAGTACTGTACTTAAGTACAAATTTGTGGTATTTGTACTTGAGTATTTCCAACTTCCAATACTTTTACTCCTACTCCACTGCATTTTAGATCCAAATATTGGCCTCGGTGGGCGAGACCGAGACGAGATCCATTTTGGGGCGGGAACCCCTTTTCGTGTTTTAAACATTATGTTATAATTTAGCTATTGAAAAATAGCAGATCTACAAGCTCATAGCGCGCCACAGAGTGGCGCGCTACAAGCTTGTAGGTCTGCTATTATTATTTTTAAATCGTGAAAATATTTATTTCCGAAAACTGGAGGATTTAGAAGATTCTTTTTTTAATTTCGAGGTCAGGCCTAAATGGATTAAAATGTGGACTCGAGACCGGACTCGAATACTACAACACTAGTTAATAGTTATTTTGTAGATTTTAATTATTATTACAAAATATACAGTAACTATATTTTATGATATACATTTCGAAAAAAATGAAAATCACCGATCTACAAGCTCACAATGCGTTGCATCGCAACACATTGTGAGCTTGTAGATCGGCCATCCAGGATCCTGGTGAATCGATTCGTGACAATAAAACATTTGAATCTGTCAAATATTTTTTCACAGAATCAAAGGTTTTATTGTCATGATTCAACAGGATCCTGGATGGCTTGGTTTTGGAAACCTCTATGGAAAAAACACACAATTGTCCATATGCACACCAATACAAGTTAATAGGCAGGGTGGTGCAAAAGTGCAATTTGTTGTCCACTGTAGACACATTATGAGTTACTTTCTGTCCTTGCAGGTGATTAAGTGTTGGAGTTCGGAAGTGCTCGTTGGATATCACTCAACGGCCCATGCGTACCACCTGTTTTGAATTTGCACATAATGCAGGAGGTACGCAGGACGTTTCTTTACTGAAAATGAGCACTTCCAAACTCTGACGGCAAGAAGGCCTACACTGAGCGTCAAACATACTTGAACACCAACAGGCTCCCCAGAGTCAGCTCCACATCCTCGGCCTCAGGAATGACATTGAGCTCTTCAAAAGGAAGATGGCTTTGCACCAGGCCAGCCAGGCTTTGGCATAAAGCATCTACCTCTTCTGAAAAGAGGAAGAGGAAATAAATGAAATGAAATTAGTTATGTGGGAAGATTATGGGGTAAAAAAAGAAAGACGTGAAAAGAGATGAACGCCATGCACATCCACAACCTGAACTTGGGCAGGTGCTGAGCGACAAACAGTAAGCAGAGAAAAATAATGCTCACAGACTGAGGGCTCCGATGCGACAGATGCTTTATTGCACCACAAAGAGCTGTGACATTTCGAGCTCAAAGCTCTTCCTCAGACACTTATTTGGAGTCCTCCGTGTGCGAGCATTAATTTCGCCTAAGGGCCGATTCATACTCCTTAAATGACGTCACATTGTAGGCTCTACAGCGCCGGACCGACTTTTATTCGGCTCTAAAATAGGAGTATGAATCGGCCATTAGTGTTGATTTCGTCGACTAGAACTATGACGGAAAACTATGACGGAAAAACGAAATAAAAACTAAGCTGTGACGACTAAAACTAAATACGTATATTTACAATTTAGTCAACAAATAAAAACTAGGCAAAAGTGTTAGGGAGGGACTAGTATAGTGTAATGGAGAAGAGATCCAGTAGAACTAAAAGAAAGTCATTTTCTGTGTGGTTGTGCTCTGAGGTGTTGCGCTCTGTAAATCTACAAGCTCACAACGGGTCGACACTAAACTAACCCATTCTGACCTGAGATCAGATTCATACGAGGTTTCCACTGGACACACACTGGTCTGATTAACCCATTCTGACCTGAGATCAGATTCTAAAAATGTCAGTCGTTCTTCGATTTTTCAAAAATAGCAGACCTACAAGCTCGTAGCGCGCCACTCGGTGGCGCGCTATGAGCTTGTAGATCTGCTATTTTTCAATAGCTAAAGCATAACATGATGCTAACACCAAAATGGGTGCCCGGTCAGAATGGGATAAATCAAAATGTGCTGTCTGTCAAATAGACTTGCCTTCACAGAGCTGAGAAAACATGGACGTTTCGGTTGTGTGCGAGCTGGGCTTTATGCCGGCTGCCAGCAGCTGTTCCTTGAGCTCCTTCCTCTTGTTGTTGTCGGTCCTGAGGTACCCCACGAGGGTCGCAAGAGACATGTGTTCTGGAGGACCAACCCGCCGGCCCAACTCCTCCACTGTGATGTTGCATCTGCGTATCACATTGCGTTACATGAAAAACAGTACAATAGGCACACAGAATAACTCGGTAACTTCCAGGCGATCCCCTAGGTGTTACCGTTACCTAATGTTATACTAATTAGTAATTACCGGTACTATTATACTAATGAAGGCTCTGTTCCATTCTGGTCAAACAGAGTCAGGGTGCTGCTATCGTGCATGTTGGCTCACTGGAAACACTCCGCTACGTACAGTGTGTACTCACCCTGACAGAAAACGTGTGTTTAGTAAAATATCTCCACTTTTTCGCACGGATGACGTTATCTGTAAGCGACGGGGCCGGACCCGGACCTGAGTGCAGAAAAGTGGAGATATTTTACTAAACACATGTTTTCTGTCAGAGATTTCAATTAATCTAGAGAGGATCATATCTGACTCCAAGTCGTAGGAATTAATTATTGGGCGAGTATACACGCCGTGCGTGGGGCTGTGGGGCTAATTAGGGGGGAGTGGCCGGTAGAGCGGCTGGATGGGAACTGCTAGGTTCCCAGTTCAATCCCGGGCTCCCCCAGAGTTAGTGCCGAAGAGTCCCACTATCTCTGAACCCCAAAATGCTCCTGATGTGCAGGTTGGTGCCTTTCGTGGTTTCTTCCGCCATCGGTGTATGAATGTGTGTGTGAATGGGTGAATGTAATGCACAATCTATGTAAAGCACTTTGGATAAAAAGCACTATATAAATGCCACCATGGGCCATTTAGTCTGCTAACAGGGATGCAGGGATGGGACCGACCTATGGCTGTGTATTTGGAATACTTTGTATGTAAGTTCACAGACATTCTGGGGCTATTCATATACCATACTGTTTTATACTCTTGCTGTACTACCGTATTTACATTATTTTACTAACTTGTAGCTACACTTTAACAATTAACAATATACATTTTATTTATTCCTAGATCCCTGGTTCTCAAATTATTTAATTTGTACAAAATGGAACCAATGTACCCTGCGCGTCCATTTGGTTCCATTTGTACACTCTCAGTCTTACAGACTCATCAGGGTCCATTTGAAAACCCCCTGAAGGAACCCTGAAAGTCCCTGGACACCACTTTGAGAACCACTGTCCTAGATTGTATTAAATGTTACAGTTATCCACCAATGTGCAAGTTACAGGTGTCGGAATCGGCATCGGGGAAAGGAAAACTGGTTATCAAAACACAGTTAGGCAAACCATACCTTCTCTTTTTACCAGCGGATAAACAAGGAAGAACCATAGCGATTTCTTTAAAAACGGTAGGGGTGGAGGTGTGATGATGTGTGGAGGGATGGGGGATGGCGAGCGCTGTTGTTGTTGTTTGTGAGGTGGTGGTGGTGGTGAAGGTGGTGGCAGTGGTGTTGTCGGTACTGGTGCCACCGACAACAACTGTGTATATTTCTTCATTGGCGGTACTGGTGGTAGTAGTAGCCGTAGTCGAGGGAGTGTGCTGTGTGGAGATTTCTTCTTTGTAATCTCCCAGCGGATGAGCAGCCATGGCATCTTCATTTGAATCTCCCAGCTGATGAGCAGCCATGGCATCTTCATTTGAATCTCCCAGCTGATGAGCAGGCACGGCATCGTCATTGGAATCTCCCAGCTGATGAGCAGCAATCACATCACTGACGATCCAATCCGAACAACGCTCCCGGGGGTGTCCAGAGTGCGTGTCCATTAGGCGCACGACGCAGCTGTTGAACGTGTCCTTGTTGGCGAACGAAAATGACACGTAGGCTCTGCAGCCGTTGGCCTTGGTGGTGGCGGGATCCCCAGTCGACTTCCCTCTGCACTTGTTGGACCTCTCGCAGCGCCAGTGGATCCGGTCCACGCCCTTCTTGCACAAGGCCGAGAATTTCCCGACGCCCTCGTCTTTTAACTGAGTCAGGTGTCCGTCCATGAACTCGTCTCGAGTCTGGTTCTTGGGCATGACGTGTACCGTCCTTTTGACGCCGAGGTTTCTGTCTTTCCTCAGGGAGCGGTCGATCTTCTGCTGCCAGAGAGACTCCATTTCACTGAAATATAAAAAGACAAAAATAAGTATTAAGTAGTCGGATAATTATTAACAACGAGTTAACAACCATAACACTAATAAGGAATTGTAGGTGATTCATTACAACGGTACAATAGAATGTGGCGTGTGTGATTAAGAGAAATAAAGCATGCAACATTTGACAAAACATATAAGCTCATTCAAACTACAATCGTCTGCCTGAGAGAGGTGGTATACACTATACAGCAGTGGTTCCCAAACCTTTTATCTCGAGACCCAAAAAAAGAGATTAGACGAGACAAGCTCTCTTACAATAAAGGAAAGACTTCCACCATATATTCAGTACATCGAAACTATACAAGTAAGACGCGCAAACGCGGGAAGCGAACGCAGCTCGTAAATGGCAATAACAACAATTAGAATAAATTACATACTTTTTTAAGGTTTTCTTTTTAAAGTTCTCTTTTTTGTGTTTTTTTAAGATTTTATTTTTAAGTTAAGTTTTTTGAAGTTAAGTGTTTTTAAAGTTTTTTTTTAAGTTAAGTTTTTTTTAAGTTAAGTTGTGTGTGTGTGTGTGTGAGTGCGTGCGTGCGTGTGTTTTGTGTGATACAGCTGCGCCCTCTGGTGGCGGGTGGGTGGTGTCCCAGCGGGACAGACACACACACAGACAGACAGACATCTGCAGGGTCTCATAGTTAGTGCTCATTGCGTTCACAACAACATTTCCAATGCCTGGCTTTGTGTGTGCCCTTGCATTGTACGTGTCCCTGTGATGTCATGTCTATGGATATTTTACTATGACTTGGGTTCCCCCAAACCCACGTCAAAGACTGTCCACACAATTTACCCTAAACTGTTAAGGGGCTAAGACAAAGTGATACATTCCTAACATCACTAGCAAAAAGACTACAGAAAGGTAATTAGTAGTAGCATTTTCTTACAAGAGAACATGGACCTGTTACAGTACTAAATTTGCCTTCAACATGCTTGATTGATTGAATATTCTATTAGCAGATTGCGTAGGCCTACAGACAATTAACAGGCCTACAGTTCAATTAACTAGTTAGCAGTTAAACTAAGGGACCAATAATGTTTATATTAAATGTAGCATTTCTCATAGCTCTAATGCTTCTAATGCAAAGACATTAGAGCTATGGACCAGAGCTAGCATTTCTCCAAACATGTACTTACCAATGAATAAAGCTTGTATGTATGTGTAACGTAAATAACTTAGAACAGACATGCAGGACTGAGGACAGAATAATAGAGAAATCACCCGTCAAAGGCTTCTGACAGAAACAAGGCCACAATGTGGTGGTGTGGACAGTGTTGCCAGAATGTGCGACAGCAATAAGCAATTGAATCAGGTCTATGAAAACTAAACGCATTGCGGTCACCGCGGCTAAGCCACTCCACACATTTGATTGATTGATTTATTAACAGTTGAAATGTACTGTAATTCTGTAAACTGTTAATAAATATTTCAATCAGTCAATCAATAAACCACCAAATATTTAAAAGTAACTTCACAGAAAAACAATCCCAAAGTAGCTTATAACAAGCGGACATGGCAACACCGCTTGTTGAATATTATTTGCCAGCCCCGCGACGTGCTTGCGTAACCAATGGTACGCGGGAACGTCATATCCCTGCGACGTTGGAGGGAAGTTTGTTTACAATAAGTCAAAATAGCGCAATGAGTTCATCAATGTATTTACTACTACTATTTATTTACGAACACAGTACACAGGACTACACACACATTTAAACAAACAACAGCGTGTGTTTCTGCTGTCATTGGGTGAGTCTGGCAGGCTGTACAATATAGGTTGCACGTGTACAGTTAGTAGTTACAGTAAAGTCAAGTGATAGTTGTATAGACTTTAATAGTGATGGTGATAGTTGGCACTCAGTGGTGGAAAAAGTACTCACAGTCACATGTAAAACAAAAAAAATCGATAGCCCAGCTACTGCAATGCAGAAATACAAGTATTCAAAATATAGGCTACTTTTATCTGAGTAAAAGTACAAAAGTATGCATATGTATAATGTTATCAAAATCTTCGTTGAATGAATGAATGCCCCATTACAACTTTTTGATTGATTGATTGAAATATTTATTAACAGTTTGTAGAATTTACAGTACATTTTAAGCACAAACTCAATACAAAGACTGTCAACTGTGAGTGGACGACCCAATTAAGCATTACACTTGTTTACAACAGGGTCCACATTGTTCAATTCATCAAAACATTTAAAGACATACAACCATTTAGAGACATACAAATAGACATTTCTATGTAGTTAAAGAACAACAGGAATTCATCATATGGGAAGCAAAAAAGGGAAAATATACAAGCACTGGGAAAATATACAATATACAGTGAGGGAAATGGGGTGGGGGGATTCAGATTTTACAGAGGCCAGTTTCGAATTGCAGCCATCCGTAGGTGCCCTTTGAGAGCGGTTTTGAAGGAGTCAAGGGATTCACATGTCTTAATGACTGTTGGTAGGGCGTTCCACATTTTGGTGGCATAGGAGCGAAAAGAATTTAGTCCCTTGTTTGTGCCGAATCTGGGTTGTACATGGTTTGTTGCACTCCCTCTGGTGTTGTGGGTGTGGACTTCGTTTACATTAAGGAAGTATTTAGACAGGTACATGGGTATCTTGGTGGTGTATCGAATCTTGTGGACCAGACCCATTGCAAGATGCTGTACTCTGTCGACGACCCTAAGCCATCCCAGCCTGTCAAAGTGGGCAGGGGTGAGGTGGGTTCGGGGGGTGAGGCCAAGTAGGAGCCTGACCAGTTTGTTTTGGGAGGTCTGGAGCCTTGTTTTAAGGGCCTTTGAGGTGCTGTGGTACCAAGAGGTGGATGCATAGTCAAAGAAACCTTGTACGAGGGCTCCTGTTAAGGTCTTCAAGGTGTTTTTGCTGACCAGTGAGGAGATCCTGTAAAGGAATCTTGTTCTTTGATTGACTTTTTTGATTACGTTGGTGGCCATTTTATCACCGGAAAGATTAGCCTCCAGGATGGAACCTAGGTAGGTAATTTGATCTTTTCGTGTGATAATATTGTCACCCACTCTAACCAAGAAGCCATCTGCCTTGCTGAGTTTACTATTTGATCCGAAGAGGATGGATTCAGTTTTTCCCAGGTGTAAGGATAGTTTGTTATCAGCGAGCCAGGTGCAGATTCTACTCAAGTTTCAAATGTATCTTTTGAAACTTCAATTAAAGTGCAAACACCACCAACTTGTACTTGTAATACTTGTGAATGTACTTACTTTCCATCACTTATATTGGTTATAGTTGTATTCCATTTAAATAATAATAATATGTACAGCATAGCAATACACCACACATACTGTAGACATTCTCTGTTAAAGGCTAGTCTTGTTACTACAATGTAATATGGAAACCAGAACAAATACATTTTACTCGTATGTACCCTGCACACAATTTCACAATTTTTGTAAATTTGTAACTAATTATATTATTATTTTTAATTATATTAAATACTGTGTTCATCAGTCACTTTAATGTTGCAGCTGGTCAAGTTGGGGTGGGTTTAATTACTTGATCTGCTGCTGTTGCTTATCATACTGTTACTGTATAATACAGTAACACAGAAACTAGTATTCTAGTTTCTGTGAAGCACTACATTATTTTCTATGTACATAACATGACCATCACCCTGTCATTTGTTCACTGTACTGGTATTATAACCAATTATAACCATTGAGCATCCCTATTTTGGATACGTCGTTATAGTAACAATAATTGAACATTTTCAACAAGAATTCAGATATTGTTCTAAAATAAAAGATCTACAAACTCACTACGCATCGCTTCTATGAGTGAGGTCTCCCTTCAAACTGTTTCAGTCATTCTCCATCTTTCTGCAGTCTCTTTAATAAAATACTTCTCATTCTGTCTACTCTCAGGCTAAAGATGAGCGGAGAGCATTCTGGGAGAGGCTCGACGACGTGGAGGGGCTCGAGCGGAGCATGGAGGAATGAGGGAGGAAGAGGAGGGTGGAGGGGAGGGTCTGGAGGAGGATGGAGAGGAGGGGGAGGAGGAGGAGGGGGGAGAGGAAGTGAGTGGAGAGGAAGGGGGAGTAGGCCGTGGAGAGGTGGAGGAGGAGGAGGAGGAGGAGGAGGGGGGAGAGGAGGTGGCCAATACCTCAGCAGTCAGCGAGGTGAGTTCAGTCTTCCCACAGTTGTTGCTAGGGCTGGGAAATATATCAATAATATTTATATAATATCGGTATTGTGATAAGAGACTAGATATTGTCTATTGTCTGGGCGTAATGTTGTGATATGTTGTGATTGAAGTGCTGTCTTATCCGGGTTTTAAGTGAATTGAAGTGAAAATATTGAAGTGATATTTGACAACCTAAAGTGTTGAATAGCTCTATATTCGCCTAGTACATTTCTGGATCCGGAAACAAATTGTACCGAAAATTCATCAAGGATATGCAGGATAGAGAAATTGCACAGTTCACTTTCAACATACCGTAATTCTTTTCGAAATAGATGATCTAGTGTGAACTTGTAGTCTGCATTTTCAAATTATAAAATGGGGCTTAAGCCAAGGGTCTTACATGCCTGTAAATCCAGTTCCATTGACGTTTATGATATTACATGATATTACACGACTGTCAAGTAATTTCTTTTGCTGTCACCCTGTTCTTCTACAGTAGGTGCGTGCCAGTCCACTCTAGACCGGCTGTGTCCCTATAAAGGATGGGCCCTCTACTTTACAGAAGGTACTGTAGACCTGTGGGTCGGTATTAAAAGACTACACATTATTATGTTGAATAATTGAATGCAAAACGATAGATTCTTTACATCATTTAGTACAATGTATTGGTACATCCACAAGTGGCACAGAGTAAAAAGTGGACACGATTGCATATTGTCTCTGTCGGGTGGAAACCTCATATGTCCAAAAGTATTACTTTTCAGGATTCAAATTCTAAAATATAATATGTAACAGATAGTTTGAGCTTGTAGATCTGCTACTTTTGATGCTTTTGTGTGACGCTGTGGTATGATCAAGTAGGCCAAAAGTTACAATTTGGAGATAGTTGGTTTCTGCCCGACTGCAAATTAATATTAGTAATGTGCATGGCATGTTATAGTAGAGATACTTTTGCATTTGGCATAACCAAATGAGTTGTACACTAGCCTTCATTGGCCTGTCACAATTATTATTACACAATAGACTGATTGGTGATTGCATATTTCCATTATTTCCACGACCACGTCATCCACGCACTTAACCCATTCTGACCTGAGATCAGATTCATACGAGGTTTCCACTGGACACACACTGGTCTGATTAACCCATTCTGACCTGAGATCAGATTCATACGAGGTTTCCACTGGACACACACTGGTCTGATTAACAACTTCCGACCTGTCCCTAATTTGGTCATTTAGCTATCACCGGAACACTTTCTCAGATTCTACATGGGCTATTTTAGCTTCTTTTGTGTGATATCGTTGGGCATTATTTACCAAAAAAACCCACGAGAAGTTGAAATTATTATGGAGATGCAAGGTTCTGTCCAACAGTGACTATACTAGAATATTGGTCTCGAGTCTCTCGACCATTTCAATGGATATTTCCCACAGGAGTACTGGTTTTGTGGTGTGTGAATACGTCTTTTGATGGTGGTGGTGCTGATGATGGTGTGTGTGTGTGTGTGTGTGTGTGTGTGTGTGTGTGTGTGTGTGTGTGTGTGTGTGTGTTTTGTTTCTGTGCAGGCTTCATTGAGAGCGCACCATGTATGGAGAAGATCAAAGTCTTTGAAAAGTATTTCACCTCCAAGATTCACCTTTATGACAAGGTGCGTCTGTCCGCCCGTCTGTCTGTCTGCCTATCTGTATGACTAACTGCTTGATCTGCTGTGTGTAATTCTGTCAGCACAATCACTGTGATGTTAAAATGAGAAAAGAAAACAAGACATTTATATGAATGGAATTTGATTTATAATAGATTGCACTGCTCTCATGGTGGTCATAAATAAAATACATACATTGTGTGCGAGTGTGTGTGTGTGCGCGTGTGTGTTTGTGTGACACTGTGTGTGTGTGTGTGCATATGTGTGCACGTGTGACAGGATGAGATAGAGCGTCAGGGCAGTGTGCTGGTGGATTTCCAGGACCTGACAGGGAACATGTTGGTGCGTGACGCGCTGCCAGAGCTGTCCAACCAGCTGAATGAGCAGCCAGACAACATCCTCAACTGTCTCGGGCTGGCTGTTAACCAGGTGTGCAGCACGCACGCACACGCACGCACGCGTACACACACACACACACACACACACACACACACACACACACACACACACACACACACACACACACACACACACACACACACACACACACACACACACAACATGAGTCTCCATGTCTCTCCAGCTCTTTATTAAACAGAGAATGCATATTCAGGTATACCATTTTTATCTTCTTTTCCCCTCTGTGTGTCAATAAGCATATGCATCCAGTTTTATCTGATTAGAATTTTGACCATAGTCCGTATAACCTTCTGACCAATGTTTGGATTTATTATGTTGCACTTCTTGCGCAGATCCAAATAAATTAATCTCTCTCTCTGTGTTTGTGTGTGTGTGTGCGTGTGTGCATACATGCGTGCGTGCGTTTTCAGGTGTTGACCTCAGACCTTGAGAAACAAGCTGCAGAGCTGCAGGGGGAGGAGCTACCTGGAGCCACGCCCATCATCAGCATACCTCACATCAGTGCCAGGTGAAACCCAAACCTACCCATTTACGCCACAGATTAAAATAACCTCTCCCTTCCTGGCCTCCCTATTCATTTTGACAGTGTTATTATAGCGTTGTTGTTGTTGGGGAGAAACCTCTTATTTCCATATTCATTATTTTTGTGTTTTGATAAATTATTGTCTGACCTACTTGATCATACCACAGCGTCACACGCAAAAGCAGTAGATCTGCAAGCGCGAAACGTGGCGCGAAGCGCTTTCTACGAGTTCAATTATTGTTAAACATGACATCTGCATTACTTAACCCATTCTGACCTGAGATCAGATTCATACGAGGTTTCCGCCGGACACACACTGGTCTGATGAACCCATTCTGACCTGAGATCAGATTCTAAAAATGTCAGTCGTTCTTCGATTTTTTCAAAAAATAGCAGACCTACAAGCTCGTATCGCGCCACTCGGTGGCGCGATATGAGCTTGTAGATCTGCTATTTTTAAATAGCTAAAGCACGACGTGATGCCGACACCAAAATGGGTGCCCGGTCAGAATGGGTTAAACATGACATCTGCATTACTTTAATTTACAAGAACAGTGTAGACGTCTTGTAAATTAAGTAATGCATAATTATGTACACAATTAAGAGAATATAGAAGAATTGTTATTTTGATCATCGTTTATGGAATTGTGAACAAACAAACAAAAATCGTATCCAACAATAACATAACAAGTCTTGGGTCTGAGATGCTAAAATCTCATCAATCTCATCCGCGACTCAAATGCTGAATAAATGATTGACCTCGACAGTCTGTCCCTCCTGTCTCTCCTCCAGGCTGTATAACTACGAGCCGCTGACGGCCCTGCGGACGCTGCGCGCCAGCGTGTTCGGCCGCTTTGTGTGCGTGAGAGGCACCGTGGTCCGAGTCAGCAACATCAGACCCCTGTGTGCCCGTCTGGCCTTCCGGTGCCAGGGGTGCTCTCACACACAGGCTGTGACGCTGCCCCACGGCCGATACACGCTGCCCACCAAGGTGCACGCACACACACACACACAGGCTGTGACGCTGGCCCATGGCAGATACACACTGCCCACCAAGGTGCACGCACGCACACACACACACAGGCTGTGACACACACACACACACACACACACGCACAGGGATGGGACGATAATTTACGATCTTTCTCAGGGCCACTTCAACACTAACTCTGGGGGAGCCCGGGATCGAACTGGGAGCCTTGTGGTTCCCAAGCAGCCACTCTCCCCCCCCCATGTTTAACCCATTCTGACCTGAGATCAGATTCATACGAGGTTTCCACTGGACACACACTGGTCTGATTAACCCATTCTGACCTGAGATCAGATTCTAAAAATGTCAGTCGTTTTTTTAGATTTTTCAAAAATAGCAGACCTACAAGCTCGTATCGCGCCACTCGGTGGCGCGATATGAGCTTGTAGATCTGCTATTTTTCAATAGCTAAAGCATAACATGATGCCAACACCAAAATGGGTGCCCGGTCAGAATGGGTTAATTGATAAAACAAACTTGTAAACAGCGCACTTGGTACGCTCTTATTTCACTCTACAGTACACAAATAGCAGATCTACTGTACAAGCTCAGAACTATTTTTGGCGAAGGCCCCATTAACTTACACTACTATAGTTGATAGAGGATTGAATGCATGCTATGTACTAGTAGTGATTTATATTCACTATGTTCTGTGTGTGTGTGTGTGTGTGTGTGTGTGTGTGTGTGTGTGTGTGTGTGTGTGTGTGCGTGTGTGCTCTTAGTGTCTCGGGCATGAGTGTCGCAGCCGTTCCTTCATTCCCAATAGAAGTTCTCCCCTCACACAAACTGTCGACTGGCAGACCATCAAGTAGGTACACACACACACTCACACTCACACTCACACTCACACACACACTCACACACACACACACACACTCACACACACACACACACACACTCACACTCACACTCACACACACACACACACACACACACACACACACACACACACACACACACACACACACACACACACACACACACACACACACACACACAATTGATTTCAGTTATTTGGATTCCATAATAGTCAGCATGAGTTTGTGTCACCGAAATAGGCAATCTACAAAGCTTATTGTCCAATTACTAATTACTTATTCTCAGTAATTAGTTTTAAGATTAAAGCGTATTTAAAGTGGTCAAACTAGCGATAGAATACACGTCCAATCATGCAGAAAATCCTATTGAACTCGGATATTTCATAAAAGCAATGATCAATGCTGCAATTTCGTCAACTGGCTGCCTGACCGTATATGGCTACCAAAACATAATCATCATTTCACATATTCTGCTTGGTAATGAAGAAACACGTATTTCAGCGTACATTGATTGTACCTTCCATGTCGACACAGGGTGCAGGAGCTGATTGGTGGGGAGCGGAGGGAGGCCGGACGAATCCCGCGCACCGTAGAGTGTCACCTGACCTCCGACCTGTGTGACAGCTGCGTCCCCGGCGACACGGTGACGGTGACGGGGATAGTCCGAGTCACCAACGACGGTACATGTGTCTATATGTCAACGACGGTACATGTGTCTATATGTCAACGACGGTACATGTGTCTATATGTCAACGACGGTACATGTGTCTATATGTCAACGACGGTACATGTGTCTATATGTCAACGACGGTACATGTGTCTATATGTCAACGACGGTACATGTGTCTATAATGTCAACGATGGTACATGTGTCTATATGTCAACGACGGTACATGTGTCTATATGTCAACGACGGTACATGTGTCTATATGTCAACGACGGTACATGTGTCTATATGTCAACGACGGTACATGTGTCTATGTCAACGACGGTACATGTGTCTATATGTCAACGACGGTACATGTGTCTATATGTCAACGACGGTACATGTGTCTATATGTCAACGACGGTACATGTGTCTATATGTCAACGACGGTACATGTGTCTATATGTCAACGACGGTACATGTGTCTATAATGTCAACGACGGTACATGTGTCTATATGTCATCACCTCTTCAGACTGTACACAACAACATTGTTCTGTACTTCAGTAAACAGAGCAACATACAGTTGTATACATGTATGTACACCATTGATGTGCGGTATACTCTCTATGTTGGTTTGTTGCGGGTATCCGCACATTTCTAAAGTGACAATTTAAGGACTTTTACAACCTATTTAATACCTTTAAAGACCCTTTGTAAACAAGGGTAAACAACAATAGTATCTATCTGTATCTATAAATGAATCAATTTTCTGTATGCATGTACTATGTACGTACTTCTGTAATCCATGTTACTCAAAAAACCGTTCGCCCGATCAACTTCAAATTTGAGTCTGTTGAATTTCGAGTCCGTCGGATAGCCGGTTGTCCAGAACCAGCACAAAAGCCTCTGCCCAGGCTCTGGACAGGGCCCAAATTGCCAATTGATCGCACCTGATCACCCCTAGATCTCCATATATGGAGCTGGCCTGTTCTCTGACATCACAATGTGGGCAACCTCGTCCTTAATTGCCACTTCATGTCAGAAAGGTTGCCGACCCCTGGCCTTATATAAGGCCAGAAAAGGAATACAGACATAATTCTGCATAGAAAAATCATTGCATAACTGGGTGTGCCATGCATTTGCAATCATTCACGAGTAGGCCGGTGCCCAACTGTTCTAGTACTAGAAAAATGGTCAAACATTGTCCAAATACTCGTATTTCACATAAGAAAATGTAGAAAATAGTGCAGAGGTGTGTGATGGGGGTCTGTGGCTAAATATACTGTGATTTAACACTAACGCTGTGTGTGTTCTGTGGGCAGGCAGCTCCAAGGGCAAGAAGGACCAGTGTATGTTCCTCCTCTACATTGAAGCCAACTCAGTCAGCAACAGTAAAGGTGTGTGTGTGTGTGTGTGTTGCTTTCCTCTCATCGTCTCCTATTCCCTTGTCGTCACCTGTCTGTCAATAAACTCTCAACCTTCAATATTTTCGACCTTTTTCTGATTGCTTAGAATTTCTTATGATGTTGGACATTGAAGGGAAACTGCGCCCGCAAAATAGAGTTCTCAAATTCTGCCCGAACTCGACCCTACCCAGGCCCGTTCTCTACTGCAGAACGACTAATTTACCCATAAAATGTAACTTGTACAGTACGTTGCGTGATGCCATTCCAGTGGTGAAAGCGGTGTTGTTTTACCCCAAGAATGAACGGATGATTTGGCCACGCCCCAAAATACCGTCTCTAAGAATTCCATCAGAATTGTCACATCACATTTTTACAGTGGATGAAACATGATATTTCGTGTACAGTAATGCACAACTGGTTTATACTCTTACTGTACTATTTCCATGATTTGTTTAATAACTTGTAGCTTTGTAGATGTATTCCTAGATCTGTGGCTCTCAAACTATTAAAGGACCACTTCACCATTTTTCAACCTATCTTCATATAATAGGTCCTCACTAATAATCATGATAAAATGGCACGATTCTTTTCTACTCAGTCTGTGTCTCATAGGAGGGCTGTGGGCAGTTTAGAAACCGTCTTCCAGTGACATCATCATTAGGCAGATTATTTTTTAAACAAGATTTTTTTATAAAAATGTTTAGATTTTCATTATCGTGAGAACGATGGCTTCCATTTTCGCATTGCAACTTTTCAGGACTAGAAAGCCTGCAGTTTTTATTAGCTTGTATACCCCATCGATGATGTCACTGGAAGACAGTTTCTGAACTGCCCACAGCTCCTCCTATGAGACACAGACCGAGTAGAAAATAATTGCACATTTTTTTCTTGATTTTTAGTGAGGACCTATTATATGAAGATAGGTTCAAAAGTGGTGAAGTGGCCCTTTAAACATCAAGGACCACCATAGCTCTTGAGAGGGTCCATTTGGAATCCCGTCAAGGAGCACGGAGTGTCCCTGGAACCCACTTTGAGAACCACTGTCCTAGATGAAATGACACACTGGTATCGGATCGGTACTCTGTATCGGCCGATACGCAAGTCTATGTGTATCAGAATCACTATCAGGAATTAAAAACTGGTATCGGTACACATCTAGGTGAAATTATGTAAGATCGCCTCATAACAATGAGAATCATGTTCAAGCTTGGCAAAGTGTGCTTTTAATTGTGTGCTAAGCTATATTTTTTAACAGTCGTGAGGATTGTGTGGTTGGCTTACCCATTCTGACCGGGCACCCATTTTGGTGTTGGCATCATGTTATGCTTTAGCTATTTAAAAATAGCAGATCTACAAGCTCATATCGCGCCACCGAGTGGTGCGATACGAGCTTGTAGGTCTGCTATTTTTTGAAAAATCAAAGAACGACTGACATTTTTTAGAATCTGATCTCAGGTCAGAATGGGTTAATCAGACCAGTGTGTGTCCAGTGGAAACCTCGTATGAATCTGATCTAAGGTCAGAATGGCTTAATATCCCGTGTCAAAAGCGTTGATGTTGTCGTCGTCGTTTTTTTTTTAATTTCCAGGTCCGCGGTCAGCAGCGGGAGGAGGAGGTCGGGGGGAGTCGGGCGACAGTGCTTCCGGGTCATCTGGAGGTCATTCCGGAGGGGAGGAGTTCAGTTTGAAGGAGCTGTACGCCATCCAGGAAATCCAGTCCCAGCCTGACCTGCTGAGGCTGGTAGTACAGTAAGACTCCCATGGTGCTACTGTACACACCACCATAACACAGCCTACTGCTGAGGCATGTAGTAAATTGTTGTACATTTGGGCATTTTTGGAACTTATCGTACAGATATGTTAATTATCGTACACCTGGCAGTGGCAACACCGCTACTGTATACCGCACCATAACATACTGCTGAGGCTTGTAGTACAGTGAGACTCCTGGTACTACTGTATCTGTATTCTAGCTCCATGATTATCGTTGCTGACGGGCAGAAACCTCTTATCTCCATAATTCTAACCTTTTGTGTTTTTGTTCGTAAATGAACACCCTACTTGATCATACAGCGTCACACGAAAGCACCAAAAGTAGCAGATGCGCAAGCTCGGAATGCGGTGCGAATGGACACGTTTTGAGCTTGTAGATCGGCTACTTCTGGTGCTTTAGCATTTGGATCCTGAAAAGTAACAGCTTTGGACATATGAGGTTTCCACCCGACAGACGATAACACTGATTCGTTTTGCTGCTTTGAATGATACGATTATATGCTATAATTTATACTTATACTGAAAGATCAGCAGTTCTCAAAATTGCAAGGGCCCCCAGCTGTATGCAGTATGCCACGGACCCCACCAAATGGTTAAAAGCAAACCCTTACGGATTAATTTGGTTCCACTTGTACATTCTCAGAGTTACGCACCTCTAAGGGTCCATTTGGTTCCTTACTCTGTTGAAGCACTTGCATCCTCCTCAAGGACCCTTAGGGCCGATTCATACTCCTATTTTACCGCTGTTTCGGCGCTGTAGTGCCGAAATGATTTCGGCTCGTCAGTCATTTTCAGTAGCACCGAAGAGACGACTTTAGGACGGTACCCCCCCCCCCCCCCCCCGAACCTCAAATGACGTCACATTGTAGGCTCTACAGCGCCGAACAGACTTTTATTCGGCTCTAAAATAGGAGTATGAATCGGCCCTTATGGGTCCCCAGACTCTCGCCTTTATGAACCACTGAAATAGGTGTAAAACCTTGTGTACACAGAACATTTTAGATGCTGGGAAGTATTGATCTAAATTAATGGTTAGATTATATTTGAAAGAGTTAACTTTTTTTGAAAGGAAAGCTTTATGATTATGCTATGTTCAACAGTGTGTTAACACAGCACTTGTTAATATTGCTAAATATTCTTTCTTTCTTTCTTTCTTTCTTTCTTTCTTTCTTTCTTTCTTTCTTTCTTTCTTTCTTTTCTGTTTCAGCTCTCTGTGCCCTGCAATCTATGGACATCTGGTAAATTGGATTAAATGTATTACTTTTTTTTTAGCCTACTTGAAGTGGTCAAACTAGTGAAAATAGCAGTAGCAATATTACTAAAACATCATCATGTTACATATTGTGTTAATTGTCTTGGTAAGGTAACAGCAGCTGGGGCTCAGGGGTAGAGTGGCCGGATGGTAACCGCAAGGTTTCCAGTTCGAACCCGGGCTCCCCCAGAGTTGGTTTCAAAGTGTCCTCGAGGAAGACACTGAACCCCTAATTGCTCCTGATGTGCTGGTTGGTGCCTTGCATGGTTACTGCCGCCATTGGTGTATGAATGTGTGTGTGAATGGGTAATGCACAATGCACAATCTA